>NC_133658.1:534506797-534854888 GCF_037893015.1 Macrotis lagotis
GATTTCATTGGTTTTATCTGTGCAAAAACTTTTTAATTTAATGTAATCGAAATCATCTAATTCGTTTTTAGTGATGTTCTCCAACTCTTCCTTAGTCATAAACTGTTCCCCTTTCCATAGATCTGACAGGTAGACTAGTCCTTGATCTTCTAATTTGCTTATAGTATTGTTTTTTATGTCTATGTCCTATAACCATTTGGATCTTATCTTGGTAAAGGGTGTGAGGTGTTGGTCTAATCTAAGTTTCTTCCATACTAATTTCCAATTATCCCAGCAGTTTTTATCAAAGAGGGAGTTTTTATCCCGGTGGCCTGACTCTTTCGGTTTATCAAACAGCAGATTACTATAATCCTCTTCTGCTTTTACACCTAGTCTATTCCACTGATCCACCACTCGATTTCTTAGCCAATACCAAACAGTTTTGATGACTGATGCTTTATAATATAATTTTAGATCAGGTAGTGCTAAGCTACCTTCGTTTGCATTTTTTTCACTAAGCTCCTGGCAATTCTTGACTTTTTATTTCTCCATATGAATTTACTTACAATTTCTTCTAGCTCATTAAAGGAATTTTTTGTAATTTTGATTGGTAGAGCACTAAACAGATAGTTTAGTTTTGGTAGAATTGTAATTTTTATTATATTAGCTCTACCTATCCATGAGCAGTTGATATTTGCTCAGTTATTTAAATCTGATTTAATTTGTGTGAGAAGTGTTTTATAATTGTTTTCAAAAAGATTCTAAGTCTGTCTTGGAAAATAGACTCCCAAGTATTTTACACTGTCTGTGGTTACTTTGAATGGAATTTCTCTTTCTAGCTCTCCCTGCTGTTTCTCGCTAGTCATATATAGGAAAGTTGAGGATTTATGGGGGTTTATTTTATAACCTGAAACTTTGCTAAAATTGCTAATTATTTCCAATAGTTTTTTAGATGATTTCTTGGGATTCTCTAGGTAGACCATCATGTCATCTGCGAATAGTGAGAGTTTTGTCTCTTACTTCCCAATTCTAATTCCTTTAATTTCTTTTTCTTCTCTAATTGCTGATGCTAACATTTCTAATACAATATTGAATAGTAGTGGTGATAATGGGCACACTTGTTTAACTCCTGATCTTATTGGGAATGCCTCTAGCCTCTCCCCATTGAATATAATGCTTGTTGATGGCTTCAGATAGATACTGCTAATTATTTTAAGGAACAGTCCATTTATTCCTACACTCTCTAGTGTTTTTAATAGGAATGGATGCTGTATTTTGTCAAAAGATTTTTCAGCATCTATTGATATGATCATAAGGTTTCTGATAGGTTTGTTATTGATATAATTGAGTATACTAACAGTTTTCCTAATATTGAAACAACCCTGCATTCCTGGAAGAAATCCTACTTGATCATAATGTATTATCCTAGTGATATTGGTTTCATAGAAAGAGTTAGGCAGAGTTCCATCTTTCCCTATATTTGCAAAGTGTTTATATAGGATTGGAACCAATTGTTCCTTAAATGTTTGGTAGAATTCACTTGTGAATCCATCAGGCCCTGGAGATTATTTTTAGGGAGGTCACTAATGGCTTGTTGAATTTCTTTTTCTGAGATAGGGTTGTTCAGGTATTTAATCTCTTCTTCATTTAACCTGGGCAACTTAAATTTTTGTAAATATTTATCCATTTCACTTAGATTATCAAATGTATTGGCATAAAGTTGGGCAAAATAATTTCGAATTATTACTTTAATTTCCTCCTCATTGGTGGTGATTTCACCTTTTTCATTTATAATACTAGCAATTTGGTTTTCTTCTTTCTTTTTTTTAATCAAATTGACCAGAGGTTTATCAATTTTATTGGTTTTTTCATAATACCAACTTTTGGTTTTATTTATTAATTCAATAGTTTTTTGCTTTCAATTTTATTAATTTCTCCTTTAATTTTTAAAATTTCTAATTTGGTATTTGATTGGGGATTTTTGATTTGTTCTTTCTCTAATTTTTTTAGTTGCATGTTTAGTTCATTGATTTCCTCTTTCTCCAATTTATTCATATGAGCATTTAGAGCTATAATATATCCCCTGAGAGTTGCTTTGAATGAATCCCATAGGTTTTGGTATGTTATTTCATTATGATCATTATCTAGGATAAAATGGTTAATTCTTTCTATAATTTGTTTTTTGGTCCACTCATTTTTTAAGATGAGGTTATTCAGTTTCCAATTTGCTCTCGGTCTATATCTCCTTGGTCCAGTATTGCATATGACTTTTATTGCATTGTGATCTGAGAAAGATGTATTCACTATTTCTGCCTTTCTGCAGTTGATCATTAGGTTTTTATGTCCTAGTACATGGTCAATTTTTGTATAAGTTCCATGTACTGCAGAGAAAAAGGTATATTCCTTCCTATCCCCATTCAGTTTCCTCCATAAGTCTACCATATCTAATTTTTCTAACAATCTATTTACCTCCCTAATTTCTTTCTTGTTTGTTTTATGATTTGATTTATCTAGATCTGATAGTGGGAGGTTGAGCTCTCCTACTAGTAGAGTTTTGCTGTCTATGTCTTCCTGTAATTCTTTCAGCTTCTCCTCTAAGAATTTGGGTGCTGTCCCACTGGGTGCATATATATTCAATATTGAAATGACTTTATTGTCTATGGTACCTTTTAGGAGGATAAAGTTTCCTTCCTTATCTCTTTTAATGCTATCTATTTTTGCTGCTGCTTTGTCTGAGATAAGGATTGCTACCCCTGCTTTTTTTACTTCAGCTGAAGCAAAATATATTTTGCTCCAACCTTTTACCTTTACTCTATATGTATCTCTCTGCTTCCAATGAGTTTCTTGTAAGCAGCATATTGTAGGATTCTGGTTTTTAATCTACTCTGCTATTTGCTTACATTTTAAGGGAGAGTTCATCCCATTCACATTCAAGGTTATGATTAGTAATTCTTTATTGCCCTCTGTGCTGTCTTCCCTCTGTTTGTATTTTTTCCCCTTCCCCCTCTTTTATCCATATTCCCCAGTATTTTTTTTGAATACCACCCCCTTCAGTGTGTTTGCCCTCCTATATCACTCCCTCCCCTTTCTTTCCCCTTTCCCTGTTCCCTTCCCTTCCTTTTGTTATTTCCCCTTATTTCCTCCACTCCCCTTCCCTTTCTCTGTCCCCCCTCCCCTTTTCCCCTTTTACTTCTTGAAAGGTTAGATGTTTTATAAGTTAACTGAGTATGTGTAGTTTGACCTTAAGCCAAGTCTGATGAGAAGAAGATTCAGGTGTTTTTCCTCTACTCCCTTCTTCCCCTCTATTACCATAGGTTTTTTTTGTACCTCTTAGTGTAATGAGATTTGTCCCATTCAATCCCCTCCCTCCTCCCGTCTCTTTCCTGTCCCCCTTTTTAGGGAGGTAGTGTATTTTTTTTAGATCATTCTATCTAAGTCATAGAAAATTCTGAGTGTCTGTCCCTTCTAGTTCAGTATATTCCATTTAATACAGTCAAAATTCCTGAGAGTTATTAGAGTCTTTCTCCCCAGTGGAGTTAAAGCCAGTTACATCCCATTAGATATCAGTCTCATGGATAGGTCATGGATGTCCATCATTTCTGGCTAGGTATAGTCTCTCTGTTAGAGTTATATTTCTCAGGATTTATGAGAGTCTCTACCCCCCCCCCCCATGCTGGGATATAGCCAGTTTCAACTTGCTGGATTGCGTATTTTTTTCCTTTTACCACACCCCCCCCTTTTTTTTACCTTTTCATGTGTCTCTTGAAACTCCTGTTTGATATCCAAATTTTCTGTTTAGCTCAGGTCTTTTCATCAGAAATTTTTGGAATTCTTCCATTTCGTTAAATGTCCATCTTTTTCCCTGGAAGAGAAGGCTCAGCTTTTCAGGAAAGTAGATTCTTGGCTGCATTCCAAGCTCCCATGCTCTTCAAAATATCTCATTCCAAGCCCTTCAATCCCTTAAAGTTGATGCATCCAGGTCCTGTGTGATCCTTACTGTGGCTCCTTGATATTTAAATTGTTTCTTTCTGGCTGCTTACAGGATTTTCTCTTTTATCTGATAGTTCTGGAGTTTGGCCACAACATTCCTTGGTGTTTTCATTTTAGGATCTTTTTCTGGTGGGGATCAATGTACTCTTTCAATAACTACTTTGCACTCCAATTCGATGATGTCAGGGCAGTTTTCCATCACTAGATCCTGTAATATTAAGTCCAGGCTTTTTTTCTCTTCAATGTTTTCAGGAAGTCCTATAATTTTCAGGTTTCCCCTCCTCGATCTATTCTCGAGGCCAGTGGTTTTGTTGATGAGGTATTTCACATTTGCTTCTATTTTTTCTAATTTTTGATTTTGTTTAACTGACTCTTGCTGTCTCATGGAGTCATTAGTTTCTGCAGACTCCATTCTTTTTGGGGGGGAGGAGTTTTCTTCATTAACCTTTTCCAATTGGTCAATTCTACTTTTGAAAGAGCTTTCCATTTGACCAATTGAGGTTTTGAGAGAATTAATTTCTTTTTGCATTTGCTCATTTGAGGATCTGAGAAAATTATTCTCATTTTGTAATTGTCCAATTGATTATCTGAGAGATTTATTCTCCTTTTGTGTTTGTCCAATTCTACTTTCTAAGGTTTTGTTTTCTTGTTGCAAGGTATTAATTGTCTCCCCCCAATTTTCCAGTTGATTTTTAAACTCCTTCCTTATTTCTTCAAGAAAGTCTTTATGTGCTGGAGACCAGATTGTATTCTCCTCAGATGTTCCCGTCTCTCTGGATTACAGTCTTTCCCTTCCAGGAATTTTTCTATGGATCCACCTTTCTGCTGACCCTTCTTCATTATGCTAAGACCTTGAGTTGGGTGGGGCTGGTTCACCTGGGCTTGGGATCTCTAAAGGCTTTACTGAGTGCAGTTTCTCTGCTGACCAGTAGGAGGTGCTGGTTGCCCTCTCTGGGGTGTCTGTGACCTTGATTGGGAGGCCTTCTCCCTTTGCTTGAGGGAGGGAATTGGAGCTATTGAATTCTTTTGCCTTCAATTAATGGTGGGCTTTACCCTGGCCTGAGGTGATTCCTCAGCTGGGCTGGTTCTTTTGCTCACACACCTGGGCCTGAGGCAGAAGTAATTTGCATTTGTTTGGGAGGAGGCCTAAGTGCAATGGTGGCATGGGCTCAGAGTTTCTTAGACCTGAGGAGCCCAGGGATGGTGTCCGCGGCTCTCCTGCACCAGACCTCTCCCCGCAGCCCCTTCCCCAAGCTCCAGGGGGACAGCACCAACACCAGCGCCTCTGCTTCCCTGTGGACCCAAGCCCCCTTCGTCCAGCCCCACCGCTGATCCAGCAGGTCCGGCTCTTGGGCCCTCAGACTCCCAGCTCCGACTCAGCTGCCGATCTGGCTGATCCCGGGCTGATCTTCCCTGGGAGCTCAGACTCACCTGCCAGTACTCAGCCAAGGCTGCTGCAGGAGACAAATCCTGAGATAAGTTTTCCTCTCCTGGCTTTTCTTTCTCGGTTTCCTGGTTCGGATTTCTTTTAAGAGGTTTGTTTCATGTGATAGATGGGGAAGAGATCAGGCGACTTTAGAACTGTGTCTGTCTTCTCTCCGCCATCTTGGACGGAAGTCGACATATATCATTGTAAAAAAACAACTGACCTGGAAAACAGACTCAGGAAAGATAATTTAAAAATTATTGGGATACCTGAAAGTCATGATCAGTAAAAGAACCTTGACCTCATTTTTAAAGAATTTCTACAGGAAAATTACCCTGATATGCTAGAAGCAGAGGGTAAAATAGAAATTGAGAGAAATCCCTGATCTCCCCTGGAAAGAGATCCAAAAGAACCAACCCCCCCCAGGAATATTATAGCCAAGTTCCAGAATTCCCAAGGCAATGAGAAAATATTAAAAGCAGCCAGAATGTCACAATTCAAATATCATGGAGTTGCAGTCAGGATCACACAGGACTTAGTAGCAACTACATTAAGTGCTTGTAGGGTTTGGAATATAATATTCCAGAAGGCAAAAGAACTTGGAATGCAACCAAGATTCAACTACCCAGTGAAACTGAACATCCTCTTCCAGGAGAAAAGATGGACTTTCAATGAAACAGGGGAATTTCAAATGTTCCTCTTGAAACGACCAGAGCTGAAAAGAAAGTTTGATCTTTAAGTACAGTACTCAGGTGAAGCAAAGAGGAAGCATAGCAGGAGAAGGGTAAATTATGAGGTAATGTAATGATGATGAACTGCATGTATTCCTGCATGGAATTGGGTGGTCTGTTCAGTACCACAGTTCTGGGGTGGCTGCTGGGTCTCTAGGGTGGGATGGTCTTAAGGCCTCTTGGCCCCAGGGCTGGTATTCTGTCCACTGTACCACTCAGCTACCCCCACAGTAGATTTTTATGTGTGCTTTTTTAAAAAATATTCTTTTCTTATTTAAGGTAATGGGATTAAGTGACTTGCCCAGGGTCACACAGCTAGGCAATTTTTAAGTGTCTGAGGCCAAATTTGAACTACAGAGCCAGTGCTCTATCCACTGCACTACCAAGTTGCCCCCCACAGCACATTTTTGCAGAGGAGCAGAATGGAAGGAGAGAGAGAAAATATAATATATGGTATTGGAGAGGAATGGATGGAGGGAATTATGATCAGTAACTGTAACTGTGGAAAAATATGGAAGTAACTTCCATGATGGAATTTTTGGGGTTTTTTATAGGTTTTTTGTTTTTTTATGCAAGGAAATGGGGTTAACTAGACTGCCCAAGGTCACATAGCTAGGTAATTATTAAGTGTCTGAGGCTGGATTTGAACTCAGGTACTCCTGACTCCAGGGCCAGTGCTCTATGAAAGACTTATAATAAAGAAAGTGATCCACCTGAGACAGAGCTGATGGTATCAGCACACAGAGTGAAACACATTTTTTCTCTTTCTTTTACTTTATTTCTCATGAGGTTTTATATTTCTGTGAGGAAGGAAGTATTATATTTACTCTTAAACAAGAATATTTTTGTAATGTGTAAATAAATTAAAGAAAATTTTAAATAATTCAAAAAAGACAACTTATATATAGATTGTTCATACACTTTTCAATTTCAAATAAATGAAAGTATATAATTTGTTTTTTGTGATTATCTCTATTCTTTTGTCAAATTGCTGCCTGGTCATAGTTTTGAAATTTACCCGATCTAGTTCTCATCTTCATTTTTTAATGGTGTTATCTTTATGTTTTGGACACAAATTCATTTTAGATTATTTAAGATTTAGATATCAATTAATATTTCTGCCTGACCTTGCAGAAGTCACTTACCTTGCATAAGCTTAGGTTTTATCTATAAAATGAGATGTTCTTTTCAAGTAAGGATTATTGAGAGGAAAATTCTTATAAAATATGTTATATATGTCTTTGTTATATGTCTTTGCTGAGGGAGGGGGAAATGGGAGAAGATGGTGGTCCAGATCTATGATTCCATTAATATGTAGAACTTCTGGAATGGAGTGGCTGCTAAAGTTGAGCAATTCTCTGAATTCTATAGATTTAGACAATTTCCTAGGGCACCAAAACATATTGAATTAAACAAATCACTTATTATATTTCAGGGACAATGTGCTGAACACTAGGTATATTAATATACGCAAAAAGAAACAAAAAAACAGTCCTGGTTCTCAAAAAGCATGAGGGCAAGACACCAAACAAAAAGGAACTGGAAAGTAGAATGAGAGGGGGGAGGGAAAGTGTGAAGGTACTCAGAGTTGGGCTTGGTACTGAAGTCCAGGAAAATAAGAAACACAATTAGGAGGTGAATGAAGATTAGCTAGTCTTCGCCTCCACAAAATGGAGATCCCAAAAGGAAATAAACAATGGGGGGAAAGGGACTGGCATAGCAGTACTGAAACATGATTACTGTTGTTATTGTACTAAGTTCCTTGAGAAAATACCACCCTGGAACCCTGAAAAATTGTTTTGAAGTCAATTGAATAAAAATGTAAAAATATATGTAAATATCATAAGTAAAATGCCATTAAAATGACATTTACTTTGGTATCATGTTTTTGTTCAGATTATATGGTTGGTTGAAAAAATCCTTGGTAATTAATCACATTTGGTCATATATACATATATATATATACTCACTGAATAAAAATAGACCCTATTTGATAACTGCAAGTGAGGCTCTTCAATTCTATAAACTTGGGGAACTTAGAAAGGATTTATATGAGAGTAATAAAAATGATTGAAGGGCTAGAAATAGGATTTAGGAATAAAGGTTAAATGAGTTGACATTATTTAAGCCTAGGGATAGAAAGAGGAGAGGGTGGTTTAATAATGATCTTTAAAACATGAACAATCACTATACAAGGGACTCTCTCACCTACTCCCTATCATTCCCAGAAAGAACAAGACAAAAGGAAATCCTGGAGAATGATAGATTTAGGTTGGTTATAAAGAAGGTTTTTCTTTTTGATTTCCCCACACACACTCCCCAAAATGAGATGTATTGATACATTTCTATATGCTGACTTAAAGAGAGGTAAAGCAATGTGCCACCTAGAAGTCCCTCAAAGAAATAGAATGAAGTTGGTAGGTCAAAAACTTGAGAGGAAAAAACACCCTGCAACCCACTTGCCCATGTTTCTAATAGTGACTACTGAAAAAGAGCTCTAGAAAACAAGATGAGACAAAGAGAAAACAGCCTCTCTTCATTTATTATAATAATCTCCCAATTGGTTTCCCCACCTCACAGCTCTCCTTCCTCTATAATTCATTCTCAATAGGGTTGTCAAAATGATTTTCTTTAAGCATAGATCTAACTACCTCACTTTCCTTTTCAAGAAACACCAGTGGGTCCTTATCAGCTCCAGGTTCAAATGCAAACTCCTCTGTTGGTATTTAAAGTCCTTCACATTCTTGTTCCAATGTACCTTTCCAAGTTATTACTTCCCTTCACATATTCTATAAAAATGATAATAGCATTTATATGCCAAATTAAACTTTGCAAAGTGATTTACACATATTATCTCATTTGACCTTCTCAATGACCCTGAGGAAGTTCTATCATTATCCTAATTTCACAGATGAGGAAAAATTAAGTGTGTTGATCAAGTTCATATAGCTAGTAAACATTAGGAATTGAATTAGAATTTAGGTGTTCCTAATATTCTCTAATTTAGGTGTTCCTAACATTCTCTAACGACATTATACAAGCCATTTGGCCTTATGATCAATCAGCCAATATGATCAATCAACAAATAATTATTAAGTACATGCTTTGTCAGACTCAGTGTCAGATGTTAGTCTACAAATATAATAAGTGGAATAATCCTTTTTCCTCACAAGGTACTTACATTTCAGTGGAGGTCAGGGACGAGGAACACAGATACTGTCTGTCCTCCTTTCTTGAGGAAAAGAGAATATGATGCTCCGTTTTCTAATATGTGGGGGTTGTTTTAGGTTTTTGCAAGGCAAATGGGGTTAAGTGGCTTGCCAAAGGCCACACAGATAGGTAATTATTAAATATCTGAGACCGGATTTGAACCCAGGTACTCCTGACTCCAAGGCCGGTGCTTTATCCACTACACCACCTAGCCGCCCCCATATGTGTTTGATAGCATAGGATTTTCCCTATACTTAGGATGTCCTCTATCCATTTATATCACACCACATTCCAAGTTTCCTTCAAAGATTAGCTTAGATACTACTTTTTATAAGACTTTTCATGATTTTCCCAGTGGTTAGTACCAAGCATTCAAATTAAATTATATTTAAATAGCATAAATTTTGATGATAATGATGATAATGATGATGATGATATTTGCCCTTCATTGTTGAAGAAGACCATGACATTAGGGAGGTGATGATATGACTGACTGCTCATGAACTGAATTTGGGTGAGCGTGTACTGTGCTAAGTCACCAGCTTCAATTTCTCCTCCAGAGTCATTTAGGTCCATGGACAGATATGAATAGTATGACTGGAAGTAGTTCTGGATGTGAGATAATCAGGGTTAAGTGGCTTGACCAATGTCACACAGTTAATAAGTGTCTGAAGATAGATTTGAACTCAAGTCCTTCTGACTTCAGGGCCAGCACTCAATCCACTTCACCATCTAGCTACCCTACATTTTACATACAAGTATATATGTCTTTTATCTCCCTTTATTGAATGCAACTTATTTAACAGTAAGTTCTCCACTTTTTTCTTTGTATGCCAAGGGTCTAGTAAAATGCTGTCTACATGGTAGGCAACTGATATTCATTTGTAAGTTAATTGACTGCTTGAGAATATGCAAGAGTAGATTGTGAACAAAAGTAGTTTTATTACAGTCTGTCAAGGAGTCCTTCCTTAGATCTATTTTAGTACAATCCAGCCTTGAAAAACCAGTTACCCTATAGGCTTAACTACAAAGACTGCCAGTCCCCCCCCCCCAAACACACACCCTACCACCTCTCTAAAATTGTCAGGGATTCCCTACACATACCTCCAAGGATTCAGACAGTAGTATTGTTGCTGTACAGTAGTTATCTGAAGAGACTTGGAGAACAAAGGAACATAGTCGGTACTAGAAGAGTATTTTATAAATATGGAAGAAGGTTGAAATGGAATTGAGACTGAGTAGTGGAACCCAGTTACAATTTATGTATTTCCCTTTCAGCTAAATTTTGTGATAACTGCCAAAGAAGGAAAGTCAAAAAGGGCAAAATGAGTTACATTGTTGATAACAAATATCAGATCAATTTAAGATTAAATAAACATGTCTTTTTTTTTTAAGGTTTGCGCAAGGCAAATGGGGTTAAGTGGCTTGCCCAAGGTCACACAGTTAGGTAATTATTAAGTGTCTGAGGTCGGATTTGAACTCAGGTACTCCTGACTCCAGGGCAAATATATTTGATCCTCACCAAAATTCTGCAAGGTAAACATTGTTACTTTCAACATTTTACAGTTGAAGTAAACAGTGGTTGTGACTTGCACAGAGTCATATACCTTGTGTCAATGGTCACATTTGAACTCAGATCTTGATTCCTAGTTCAGAATTCTATCCAGCACCACCTATTAGACATAAGCTAAAAAGAAAACAGTCTTTGCATTCAAGGAACTTATACTTTACTGGTGGATTGGAAGTTGCCCACGGTAGCTTGGCAATATTTATTGGCAAAATAGGTCACCATCTTTCCCCATATTGTCCAATGAGAAGGAATCCCAATTACTACCAAAAATCTGTGGAAGGGGAACCAATAGAATGGGTTTGGTGAAAATCATTACAGAACCAACACAGAAGCTCCATTTAATATCATGGTGTTATTCAATACTCTCAATAATTGACTAGATACTCTATAGAGAATTTTCAGAATGAGTATGCAAAAATCTCACTGGTTGACAATGAGCATGCACAAGTGGAAGAAGTATTCAAATCCATTAGAGTTATTAAAATATATACAAATATTTTTTCATACATTATATAAAATTATGAGCTTTTATTGAATTAGTTTAATAAATTAGAATGAATCTGTCAATGAGAACAATAGCTCAGACCAATGCTTCTTTCTTTCTTTTTTTTGGTTTTAGTTAGGCAATGGGGTTAAGTGATTTTCCCAAGATAACCCATTACTTTCATCCCCCCAAAGATTGTAGACTGACATTGGTCTCTTTGTTATTTCTCCCAAAAGACACTATTTGAAATTTTCATGAATTAAACGTTATTCCTGGAATATTCTTCCTTGATTTCTTTCAAGTCCCACATAAAATTCCATCATCTATAATAAAAACTCGACTATCTTCATTAATGCTATTGTCTTCATTTTACTGATTGTGTACAATTCATTGTGACTCTCTTTTGTTTGTACAAATTTGCTTTTGTACTATCTTCCCTATTAGACTGTAAACTCCTTGAGATTAGCAGTTGTATCTTTCCTTTCTTCGTATTCACATCATTTAACATAATGCCTGACATATATTGTAATTTTAATAAATTCTTATTGACTAACTGACTGTCAATACCCAAAGGACCTAGTAATCATTGATCTTTTCCAGAACTACAGACTCTACTTCTGACAACAGCACCATACCATGTCACTAATCCAGAATATAGAGAGAGTCAAGAAATTTCATCTCCTATAAAAAACCTAGGCCATGAGTCACTGGTAATTACTTGAGTCATTTTTACAAACACAAGACAATATTTTCTATAATAAAATAAAGCCATTCTTATTTATCAGTAAGCACTTTTCTGATGAAGCTAAAAACTTTAGAAAATCCTAGTATCTGGAATCAATACATAAATTATTATTTTAGAATCACACAACAGATATTCAAGAAGTAGTTAACTTTTTCTCCTATAGCATTTATTTGCTGTAGGAGGCAGTCCAGTTGAAATGGCAAGAATTCAACCATGATAACTACAAGATTTTGCTGAAACATCTGTTCAATATTCTGAACCATCAACTTCATCTTTTCACCATACAAAGGGAACACAATCTTACTTATGATAAACATTTTTTGTAATAGCAATCATGCAGCTGCAGAGAACATGTTTTATCATTAGATAATCACATCCTTGGGGGATTAGATGCACCCAGCTACATCTTGTGCTTTATACATAGGAAATTTAATTTTTCTCATAAATGTCAAAACTGCTGCCTTGCCACATATTGCTTAATTAATAATTAAACCATAATTCTATCTTTCCATAATCTATGTTTAAAACTATATATGCATATACATAATACAATATGCAAATAGACTAAATTGCACAGAGCAGAGCATTTTATACTTATTTTTTATAACCTATATTAACTTGTGCTTTTTTAGTAAATTTACCTTAGCAGTGAAAATTAGTGAGTAAAAAATGGTTTGTATGAATAAGGTTAGCATAAGTTCTTGAGAACCTCTTCTTGGAGGGAAAGGATTCAGTTTTTTTAATGGTATGGGAAAGCAAGAATATTGATAGAAAATGAAAGGATAATCCACTGCTACTGTACATCAGGCTACTGATTCATGTATACTTATCAAGAGCTGTAAGACATTTTTCAGACTAGTAATGCTTTTAAGTGTACAAAATGGTTTTAGGACTTCACCTTCAGAATGGTTAGAATAGTTTGAAGAGCAGGACAATGACCAATTCCTTTAGGCAATATTGGTGCTCCAGCTACCTCCATCTTTATTCCAATCCTCCACGCTATTGCCAAGTCCCCTGAAAGACCAGGGGAAAAAAGCTCATTATCAGACATTGTATGATTAACTGTCATATTCCTACTATGAGGGAGAATAAAATTGCTCAGTCATAAGAATCTAACTCCTAGAGAATCTAACTCCTAGAATAAGCACCACATCATATCCTTACTATCCCAACTGTCCAGAAAAGAGAATTTTCTATGGATGGATCAAAGAGGCCAATAAACAAAGAGCCCCATTCCTCCTATGTTTTTTTCTGGGCCTCAGCAGGGTTCTATCTCAGTGCTTTACAGATGGAGCTGATGGCACTCTACTTTATTTTATTATTGGGCCTGCACAAAGACAATATCATAAAAGTCAATATATCCTACAAATTTCTTACTTTGAGCACTATTGTGAGAACTGTAGAAAAGTGACGATGGAGACCAAAAGAATGAAAAAGATATTAAGGCCTGCTTAAGTCCAATTTTTTAACATGTAAATTTGCATAGAAATTTTCAGTCAAAACTATGTAAAGACCATCTAGAAACTATGTTAGAAGGAAAAGGAGGAGTGATAATCCAGGGTAATATTATAAAAATAATATAAATATGAAATCATTCTTATAATAATATATTTTATTCCCCACCTATTATCTCTGAGAAAAGATATACAATTTCATATTACATGGAAGAAAGTATTTTATTCCACAATTAGTGGTGAAGCAAATAGCCCTGTGAAAGACAACAAAGGAAAAGTCACATAAAGTTGTAAAAAACTCACAACGAAAACTTGTTTGGTATATTAATATATCACTTGTTGGAAAAAATGATAATGGCACAGCCCTCAGAATAAGGGTAAAATGAAGGAGGAAGTAGTAGGGACAGTTGTAAATTAATTCTAGTGAAACTTAAAGATACAAAGACAAATATTTACTTGCTTCATATTTTTTGCTGAGGACTTGTCAGACATTTTAATCCAAAGTCAAAAAAAAGAGTAAGACTTCACTGTATTTATTAGGTGCCTATAGGTGCATGACCCAATCAAGCAAAAAAAAATAGATCCCTGGATTTCTGAAATGATAAGCATTAATATAGAAAAGCATGTGGAAGGGAAGAAGTCTGATGTAGAAGAAGGACAGGATGGAGATCAGGAGAAAAGGAGACTAAGTATTTATTTTGCAACCAGTTCTATCTGAACTTTGTCTTTCTGGCTCTCAGTTTCCTTATCTGTAAAAAATGTTAAATTAAATTTTGATGGCTCCATCAAGCTACAATAGTCTATGAGACAGTGAATAACTATTAGATATATAGACAGATAAAGATAGATAGACAAATAGATGAAGAGACAGATAGATTGCTAGATAGGTTGATAGATGATAAATAATATAGATGGAGAGATAGAGAGAGATGAAGAGATAGATACATAGAGAGATAAAGAGATAGATATAAATAAGTAGGTAGGTAGACTGATGGATAGATAGATGATAGATGAATGGATCTATGGAGAGATAGAAAGATATAAATAAATAGATAAATAGATAAATAGGTAAATAGATGATGGATAGATGTATGACAGATAAATGAGGAGGGTGATTAAAAGTGGAAAGGAATAACATTTATATAGCATACATTATTTATTTGAAACTGTGCTAAGAATTTTGCAATTATTACCTCATTTTATCATTATACTAATTCTTCAAGATAGATGCTGTTGCTATTCTTATTTTATTGTTGTGGAAACTAAGGTAAACAGAGGTTAAGTGACTTGTGAGTTATACATCTAATAAGTGTTTCTGACAGAATTCAAACTTGTCTTCTTTATCCCAAACCCAAAACTCTATCCATAGTATCATCTAGCTGCCTCAGATAAATACCTCCAAGAGACTGCTCTTTGCAGAAAATTTTACTGTGATATAATAGTAATACATATATATATATATATATATATTATAGATATTAAGAGACTAAGAGTGAGTTAAAAGGATCTATTTTTCATGTTTGAAGCAAAGTTCCAAGGCTGAGAATCAGATTGAAATTAAAACCCAATTCTCAAGGAATTTCAAAACATTACCAACCCTGAACATAGTGTTATTAAAAAGCAAAGTCAGACTTTTGTACTGTAAATTATTTTACTATTTCCTACTTGCTCAATCATTCAAACAACAAACTTTTATAAGTCTATTTACCCATTATACTGTATTCAAGGTACTTTGCTAGATGATGAGAGAGACATAAAGAAATAAATGAATCGATTCCCTCAAAGAATTACATCTGGAGACAAAAGAGCATAAAGGTAAAGAAAGGGAAATAACTTGCAAACATATAAGCAAATACAAAATGATTTTGCAGAGGTAAAGAGAAAAATGTCAACTTGGTAGAGTGTAGTGAAGGGGAGAGACTAAGCAGGTTGGTAAAGAATAGTTTCATGCAAGAATTAATATTTGAGTTGAATCTGAAAGAGCTAGGATTTCAAAGAGGCAAAGATGAGAAGAAAGAACATTCGAGTGATGAATGGACTGTGCAAAGACACAGAAATTGAAAATGGAGTATTAGACAAAAAAAAGGCTAGTTAGATTGAAATATAGATTGAAGGGAAATGGTGTGAAATCAGTTCAGAAAAGAAGACTGGGAAAAGATTATAAAGGTCTATAAACTATAAACATAGTATAAGTATTTAACACCTATTTTGTTATATTTCTGTACCAGAAAGAGGGAGTTGACTAAGAGATATTTCCTCCAGCTTATTATACAAATGAGGAAACTGAGACAAACAGGAATGCACAAGCTAGTACCTGTCTATGGTTCTATTCAAATTCAGAAGATGAGACCTGGCACTCTGTTCATTGTGTCACCTAGCTACATCCAACTGGGGCAATTTGGGACTTTTCAGATATGTATGTGTTAAAAAAAAAAATAAAGGGAATGTCTCAATGACTAGCTGCACTCTAATTTCTCCAGTTTAGGTCAGAAAAATTCTGTATACTAACTCATAAAGAGGCATAGAATATAGATTGAGCTTTGAATGTTATACATCATGTTTCTTAATCTCTCCCCTGCCACTATATACGCATGCTCCTTATTAAGAACAAACCAGTTTATTTCTATTTGCTGACATCATAAATTTGTGCAGGCCATCCTCTAGGTCACATATGCAATCCTATCATCCCTTCTGCAGCTTAGAATCCCAAGCTTTCTTCAAAGTTTAGTTTATGTGTGTCTCTCTGCCAAAAAGTCTTTTATATTGTCAAAATTGTTGAAACTGTATACATATGTATACATATGTTTGCATATCTTATCCCTTCACTTGAAATGTAATCTCCTATGGGGTAGGAAATTTGTTGATGTTGGTGCTGCTTTGTTTCCTCTTTTTATCCCTAGTTTCTTGCTTAGAGTAGGTGCTTCATAAATGTGCACTGGATTAGGTTGAGTGTTTATGAAATCATAAAAAAAACAAGAACACTAAAATCTTCCTTACCATCTACTTCTGCCATACATGAACTGGAGAATTCCCCATAGAGTTTAAAAGAAGTTGTTATAGGACAAATGAATATGGAAATTATGTCATGAAAAGACATGGTTAAAGGAAATAAGGATATTTGGCTTCCAGAAGAAAAGATTTGCGAGTAAGGGCATAATCAAAGTCTTCAGATTATACGTCTATATGAAGGAGTAAAAATAATTTTTGTGGGCCACTGAGGAGAAAATAAGACAAATGAATACAGTATAAAAAGCAGTTGATTTTTGTCTAAATGAAATGTCATGATAATATTCCTTATATTTTAAGGAATAAAATTTAAGGATACTTTAGGGGCAGTTGGGTGGTGCAGTGAATAGAGCTCCAGGCCTGGATTCAGGAGGACCTGAGTTCAAATATTACCTCAGACACTTAATCTTTACCTAGCTGTGTGACCTTGAGCAAGTTACTTAATTACACTGCCTTTCAAAAAATACCAAAAAAAAAAAAAAAGAATATTTTAAAGGACCAGGAAAATTTTTCATCAGTTGATACACTATTTCCTTATTTAATTTACTAATTTACTTCTTAACTGAAATTTGCTTTCAACAAAAATCCCCAGAGAAGATACCCATCACTTCCTAAAATACACATGCATATCAGCTTTCTAATACATACAAAGTGAGGAAAAGTGATACAAATAGAAACCAAAATAATTTTAAAGTATCTTTTAAATTAGAATTCACTTATATATTTTATAGCTTGGTTGACCACTTAAGAGACTTAATGACTAGAATACTGGACCAAGAGTTAGGAAGATTTTTATTTCAAATCTATCCTCAGACATAAGGTATTTGTGTGACTTTGAGGTTCTTTTGCCATGTCTAAGTTTCCTCCTTTGTAAAATAGCAATAGTATTAGCACCTACCTCCCAGAATTTTTGTAAGGACAAAATAAGAAATTATTTATACATTATAAACCTTAAAACACTATACAAATGTTAGCCATTATTATTACTATTAATTGATTCAATCTACATCAATGGAATCTTCATGCTAGTAATTCCTCCACACCAATGAAATCATAAGTCTGATGACCCCATCCCCAATATTAATCTATTGATTGACATAAAAGATATATATGTGTATATATATATATATACACATACATACATAAATACATATATACATACATATACACAGAGAAGTATATTTTCTCCTTCAGGCCACAGCAACTTAGAAGAAAGCAATCCCAAGAGGTTGTAGAATAGTGGAAAGAAACTGAGGTGGTATTAAAAATGTGCCAAAGCTAATTCACAAAATAGGTTAGCCATGCCCAGATAATTGAGAGTCAACTATCTATTTTTCTAAATATCCATCTTAGAAGTACCCTATAAAACTCCTTTCCAACTTTGCAAATTACCGTGTGATGGAAAACAGTTTATAGTAGAAAAATAGCTCACTAGAATAAGTCCCTTTTGAAATTCTTGTTACATTTTCTCATCTGCTCATTTTTCACAGTAAATATGATGTCTTCGTTTCCTCTCCTCTTGGATTTCACTCATCTTGTTACCACCTTCAAAAGTGCTTCTCTGGCATCCAACCTGATTTCAGATTGAGTTTCCATTTAAAAAAAAAAAAGCTAAATTGGAAGTTAACGCTAAAGCAGAGCACAAATAGAAACTAAAACTTGAAAGAAGCCTAGGCACCCTGTTGAATGGCTATTGAAAATAGGTTGGAGAGGCAATTTTGTATGCTGTTCTTTTGCAGTATCTCATAGCTTTCGCTGCTGTGTTCAGCAGTTCTTTGTTGATGTCTGGCCCACTATCAATTTTTACTTCCTTTTAGAAAGCTAATTTGAGGATTTTATTTTAGATAGCAATTAGGTTGTGTGTTCTTCAGCAACCACTGGTATTTTAGAGAGCTAACTTGACGTAGGGAATTAAGAATATACCCTTCATCCTAAAGCCCGATATTGAGCTCTACCCTTCTCCAACAAGTCAGATAGGGGAAAAGAGAAGGAAAGGATAGAGAGAGCAGGTGGGAATGGTGGATAAGAAGATATTGAAAGAAAAAAAGAGCCTTAAACATAAATCCAGACTTTCAAGTCTGATCTTTGTAAATTCAAAAAAATCAGATAAATACAAAGCAGTATTTTTATATTTCATAGATGGATTACTGCCTAAAATATTTATGCTCAAAATAGAAATTAATATAAAACAAGGACTATATCCACATTTATTTTTCTTATATTTATATATTATGTTTCAGTATCTTAATAGTAGATGAAGGTAAAGTTTTGATTTTTTTTTTGAGTGACAAAGCTGAGTTTGGAGTTTTATAATCAATTTGGATGCAAAATTAAGAACAGCAATAAAAATGTAATTATCCAATTAGTATCACTGAACCATTAATAATAAAGGGCATATTAAAACCACATCTATGCAAACCATCACAGAAATCAAATTTTATTTTTTCTCTAGAGTGACATTCTACAATTCTGTCAGTTAATTATCTGAGAGTTTTGGAACATATCATTTAAGAAAGCAAAACTAGAACTGCTCAAATGATTCATTCCTTTTTGGTGTGTGTCTAGTAGAGATGTTTCTTGAAGAGACCTACCAGATATTCATGTATTTAAAAAGAAGTAGAGAGTATGCAGATATGTTTACAACAGCAAAATTTTGATTTTAAAGGAATATTGACTAAGAGACATGAACTTCTAAGCAAACTGCAAGTCACTCTCAACATAAATACTCCAAAATATCTATTGAAATCTATTGCTTCTCAGATATTTTAATGGAGCAGGATTGCACAAAAGAAATAAGATATCTACTGGGTAAACTATTCTCTCATTTTATAGAGCAATCTATGGAAATTTTCATTTTTTTTCAAAAATAGATCTATATAAAAGATGAATTTAGCTCACATAGCATTTCCATTAAAGAATCTCTTAAAAAGAATAATTTCATCTGTTATATGACATATTCTATTATTTATAGACCAGAATTATACAAATAGAGAGATACCTAATATAATTAGCCCATATGTGTGATCATACTGGCCCAAAATATGCTCTCCTTCCGGGGAGAGGAGAGTATTTAAGTTTGACCTTAAGAGACCAGTCAGCTTTGGATAAGCTCTGTAGAAGTTCCCAAAGAGGTATCTGAATGTTTTTGATATAGAAATTTGCCCAGACTGTCATTAGCAAATTGTGGTCTCTGGTTTTGACTTGTCTTGCATGACTTGAATGAAATCTTGTTCCTTTAGTATCTGAGACTCAGATCTTAACTGGAGGAAAAAAAGTGTCCCCGCAATATTTAGTGGGGAGATGTGATAGGTAAGAAATATATCAGAGTAGCTTACTACATGCCCTGTAATGTAATCAGACCTGGATTTATGAGAACTGGAAGAAAACCAAGGAAAGGAATAGCCCTAAGTTCTGTACAGGGAGCTATTTCTCATTTTTATAGGATTATCACATTAAAAATTTAGAGTATACCTTGTCAAATAAATAGGTCTCTTTTAAACGTGCATTTAAGTGATATAATATTTCCATTAAGAATATTAACTGGGGGCATCTAGGTGGCGCAGTGGATAGAGCACCAGCCCTGGAGTCAGGAGTATCTGAGTTCAAATCCAGCCTCAGACACTTAATAATTACCTAGCTGTGCGGCCTTGAGCAATCCACTTAACCCCATTGCTTTGCCAAAAAAAAAAATAATATTAATTGAAAAAAATTACATTTTGTCATTTCCCATTGTTTGATGGTTCTATTGTTTATTTATTCCTTTCTTTTTTGAGACTGGTTCTCCCTATCTTGCCACTAATAGCTGGAATTCATTTCTGATTGACACAGGGATGTTGATTTATTCTGTTTCTGACCTCAGGTAGCCTGGCAGTTCCTTTAAGGTTATATAACATATTGGGGCTGGTCTCAGTCAAGCATCAACTGCTTTATATAGTACAGTTCAGGACTTCCAAATACAAACAATAATGCAGCTTTAGCTCCTTAGTCTTAGGGATTACAAGGAAGATTCATCACATCCAACTGCATATATTCATTCAATAAGGACTTGCCAAATTTCTACCAATTTCAAAACTCTATTTTAAGAATTTAGCATAGAAACACAAAGAATGGAGGACCTCTAGTCCTCAAGGAACTTATATTCTATGAGAAGACTCAATTAATTTTTAAGTACCTATTAAATGTAGAACATTATGCTAGGTATTGGAAGAAATACTAAAGAAAATAAAAATGGACCCTGTTCTTATAGAGCTTATTCTTTTATGATTTTTTAATGTTTGAAAATTATTAAGCTGATATTAATTGAATATATTTTATTTCTTCTTTCCTCCCTCCTGATATTTTCTACAAAATAATTAGCCCATTTGTAGAAAGAACTGAAAGGGTAGGAATGAAAGAAAAGAAGAGACAAAAGATGTTGTAGGTAAATAGCAGGGGATGGCAGGATTGCCTTTGAAAGTTGAAAAGAGCTAGCTATAGCAGTACTTCAGTATGAGGCTCTTGGCAGATTCTCTTGTCATAACTTAAAAAAAAGAATTACTAGAATAATCTAGATGGCATTGCATTATCCAAACAAAATGAATTTTGAAAGTATCATTTTGTTTAAAATTATATTAGAAACTATGGTCAGCAGCACACTGGATAGTTGAGCTTATAAAGAATTTCTTATCAATATGATAGAGTTCTTCTATTGGTGGGAATTGATATGCAAATGAAGTATCCAATGTTATAATTATCCTTATGATGAAATTAGGCAAAAGGAAAATAGTACAATTGTAGTTAGATATCTAATAATTTCTATTTATGATTCCACCTAAGACAGAGTAGTCTTTACCAAGTTACTAAAATAGTCTGAACATCACATTCATATTAACTTATCACTAAGGTCTATGTTGCTTATATCTTTTGGTTATGTCTTATGCCTCCACCCTGCAACATAAGTAGGCTCTCTTCAGTACCTTACCATAAGACTTGTAAGTCAATAAACATCTATTAATGCTGCTATGCACCAGGCTCAAAGAAAGGGGAAAATTAGTCTTGAAGCAGAACACAGGGAAATGGCCATGTTGGACTTGAAGGTCACACCATTTGGGACAGGACAGACTAGTGCTTAGAAAGTCACCCATGTGCACCTAGCACTGTCTTAGTCACTCCTTGGGGGGGGGGCATCCCTGTTGCATACATATTGGAAAACACCTAGAGCCAGATGATAATCCATTCTCCAAGCACCACCCTTGTCCATCCCACTATCGAAATCTATTTAAGCAAAGTCTTCAGGAGTGGTCTCACTCTTGTTTTTTTCCCTCTCTTCTTGGCCGGATGGCCACTTTCTCTCTCTAAACTAGAACCACAAGCTCCAGCTCTATGCTGCTGGAGCACTTTGACCCCAGCTCTATGTGGTCAGATTTTCCTCTCTCTTTTCTATTCTTTCCTATGATGTTTTCAGGCTTGTAATTAAATTCTTTCTTAGGAAACCCTATTCTATTTTTGTGTCTTTTGCAGGCTTGTAAAATA
The DNA here is from genome assembly GCF_037893015.1 of Macrotis lagotis. Lineage (NCBI taxonomy): Eukaryota > Metazoa > Chordata > Mammalia > Peramelemorphia > Peramelidae > Macrotis > Macrotis lagotis. The sequence continues at coordinate 534,528,904 of NC_133658.1, forward strand.
AAATTCCTGTGCTTTTCCACCTCCAGGGCTCATTGTGCATTTTTCACTTTCAAAGAACTCTCATTTTATGGTGGCACCACCAATTTCCCCACCATCAGTCTCTTCTCCTAAAGAGTTCACAATCTAATGTAGGAGATAACATGCAAACAAGCATGTATCAATACACTATTTCATAGATAAATTGGAGAAGATCAATAGGAAAAAAACATTAAAATTAAGGAAAAATGGAATTCCATCTGAGGGTTTGAATTCTCCTGAATATGAATTCAGGGAACTTCTGATTCTTCTCCAAACTTCCTTTGGTATTTTCCTTAGAAGATTGCAGAAATTATCCTTCATATAGCAGGTTAATAAAAAAAAAAGAGAAACTTAACAGAACTAGGTAAAAGCACAGTAAAAAGAAACCTGAAAAAAAAGAAAATTGAAAGAAGGAAACTTACCAACCAAGAAGTGACTCTAGAAGCTGTTATCAAAAGACTATTCTTTCCTAGAGGTTCTCAAAATAAACTCTTTCTGTCCTTGACTATCATGCATATCAGTGTTTAGTCTTAGCCTATAATATCCTTCCTCAAACTATTAGTAGAAAACAAAGCTTTAGGTAAATTATTTGTGGGCTAGTCTGAGGATCTAATCATATACATACATATATATAAACTTATATGTATATATTAAACATATATATATAAACATATACATAAATGATTATCATATTTCTATGAAGAAAATATCTGGGGGAGTGCTAGGTTGCACAGTATATAGAGCACTTGCCCTGAAGTCAGGAGTACCTGAGTTCAAATTTGACTTCAGACATTTAATAATTACCTAGTTGTATGACCTTGGACAAGTCACTTAACCCCATTGCCTTGCAAAAGACTAAAAAAAAGTCTAAGTTAAAAATACTTGTCTCATAAGCATGGTTTTGAATGATAGGCTAAAACTTAGAGACTAAGAAAATTGAATATGAAATAGTTTGCATTTACCTGGGCAAAAATATATATCAAATTTTTGTTAAGTTTTCAAAGGATGGGGAAAAGGAGGCCAGAGTGTTAGCCGGTGTACCAAGATTTTCTAGTCCCTATGAAGATTTGTCTGTCTTTTGCTTACTCTCTAAAGAAGAACATGTTTCCATCCCATTTAGTATCTTACCAATGACTTTTAAGAAAAGTTAAGTAACCCCATGAAATTACACTTTTGGAAACATATTAAATGGATTGTGAGAAAGCTGGGTGCTTTGAACTCAGAGTTAGAATAAAGAATAAGGATAGAGAAAGAAAAGGTGAGAAGTATTGAAGTATGTCATTGAGAAATCCATATGACTTCTGATTATTATAGATCCTGGTTCCCTCTCTGACTAAGATTATAGCTTTGGCTTCAAGTATGTGAAACATCCACTAGATGAATCAGAAACTCAGAGGAAAATAAGCCTCTCTGAAAGCTATTCAAAATTAATGTCTGCACTGGTTGGGCATAATAGTTAATTGTGATATACTTAAAGAAAAATTCATTTTCAATTCTAAACTCAACAGTGGTATAATTCACTTCAATTCAACATAGTTCTTGAGTGCTTTTGTGCAAAGTAATGTACTAAGTCCTGTGGGGTACAACAAAGAAGAGTGCCTTCAAGATTGTTACAATCTAGTTGGGGTGTAGTTTAGATCAGAGGAGAAAAGACAAATATACAATAGACTATAATGTGGGATAGAATGCAAGTGTCTTAAGATAGACCCAGATTTGTTATGGGGTTTCAGAGGACAAAGAGATCCATTTCAGCTTGGGAAAATCAGAACAATGTGACATTTAAAATTGTCCTTCAAGGATGACTACAGTTGTCAATTAGTAGAGATGAGGATAAAAGGTGAAGTGGGGAAGGAATTTCAGATGGATAAAGTAATATGAGAACTATATAAGAAGAAAAGGAAAAGTATCACAGTTTGAGCAGAGAAATAGTAAGGCAAGTGGAAATTAAAACTGGAAAATTAGGTTAGAAATATATGATATTATTGACAGTCAAGAGATATATTAATGATATTTTTGCATAAGATTCTTTTTTAAAATTATTGTTCAGACTTATGATTTATGAGATTTACCCAACATAATAAAACAGCTTTATATTTCCCCCCCCCAAAAAAAGTCTTGAACTCATAGCTTCCTCAATGCAGAACTAGGCCTTTATCTTCCAAACCACTACTTGAAGTTTAGGACAGATTCACCACACTAACACATTCACTTACCCTGTGTGGGGCGATCTTCCCTCTTAACACAAGCTCATTTCCTTAGTAATTGATGATACAAGATTCCAAGGCAGTCTAGGGTATGGTCCTTTTATTTCTTCATAAATCATTGGAAATATGCAAGCTCTCTCATTAAGCAGTCAATTCTGTGCTCCAATTCTGGCTTTTAAATAAATCAATACACATAGTAGGCACTTAATAAAAGTTTATTAGCTAGAAGTAAAAGTAGCTCAGAAGAGGAGAACAAAAGACCAAATATTGTGCAGTGCATTAGTTAGGATTCTTAATATAAAGTTACTTTTTAAGGAGCCAGGGATTAAATTTATGGAGGTAGAGATGTCACCATTATCAAAAGATAACTTGAAAAAGGAGTTTCTTATCAGAAATTCAGAAGCAAATATGGAGTAAGAGGATTAGGAAAAGAAAGAGTCTGGAACAGACAAAGCAGTAGCAGAAAGAAATAGTCAGTTTTGTATCATTTATGCTAACATAGGATATTTTGAGGGTCCAGAGCATCTCCTGGGCTAGTTTTTAAAAGGGTTCTATCAGGTCAGATTCTGACAGCCAGATAGATAATGCCTGTCAGGGCAAGCTCCTAATATTTTATATTTCAATATCTCTATGTCTCCTCGATTATAGAACTGTGGGTACTCTTCCAAGGTGAAAATTCTAACACATATCTTTTTAATCCTGTTATGTTTAGGATCAAATTAAAAATCCTATGTTTGGCATTCAAAGTCCTTTATAACCTAGCCACTCCCCCTACTTTTTCAGTCTTCTGATATCTTACAATCATATATATTTTTGGTCCAGTGACATTGTCCTCCTTGCTACTCTTTGAATACAATACTCTAATTCTCAACTCTAATCATTTTCACTTGCTATCCCCCCTCCCCATCTCTGTCTCCAGGCTTCCTTGCAATCCGAGATAAAATCCCACTTTCTAAAAGGAAGTCTTTTCTGACCCTTGTTTATTCTAGTGTTTCCTCCTTTTGTGTATTATTTACAATTTATCCTGTAAATAGCTTGTTTGTACATAGTTATTTGTCTGTTGTCTCCCCCCCAATAAGGACAAGGATTGTCTTTCACCTTTTTTTTAAATTTCTCCAGCACTTAGGTAGCTGGCAAATAGTCACTTTACTGATACCACTAAGGTGGTACAATAGATAGGGTACCTGGTCTAAGATCAAATCTAACCTGAAACACTTACTAGTTGTGTGACCCTGGACAAGCCACTAAACCCTATTTGTCTCAGGTTCCTCATCTGTAAAATGAACTTGACAAGGATGCAGCAACCCACTCCAATATCTCTGCAAAAATAAAACTTAGATGAGATCACAAAGAGTCAGACAAAACTGAACAACAACTAAATAAATCCTTTTTGAATTACTGGTGCTACTCACTTGATTTGATTATTTTCTGATTGTAGGGCTATTTGTCTGCCCACAAGGGCACCTTCCTGATCCTAGAGATATCCTAGTTTCATATGCTTTCCCTAGATTTCTGTTCCAATTTTATGTAAGTCTGTGGAGGATAGGCATCATCTCTTTTATTCCTTGCTAAATTATTGTTGAATGAAATCTAAATCATGTTGTCCAAAAACCATTGAATTCCATCTTAAATGCTTCATCTCTACCATGTGACTCCAACATACTGATTTACTTTGCATATTCTCGCCAATAATCCAACTCAAATGCTAGATTTTAATAGTTTTCCTTGACTCTTTAACCTTGTTAAAAGACCAAAAGTTACCTACCAGTAATGGCTCTACCTAAAGTTTTATTTTTTTTTACTGTTTGACTACATGAATTTATCATCAACCAGAGTTATGATCTCAAAGCACATTTTTTAACTCTTATGATGTTCGAAGAAACAAAATGTTTTCTTTCTAAGGTCTTTCTAAGACCTAAGTTGATATATTAAATTTAGTCAGTCAAGAAGCACTTAGTAAACATCTACTGTGAATAAGGCAGTCTGCTAATTGGTGGGCATACAATAGAAAAGCTAAAAAACAGCCCCTGCTCTCAAGAAATTCATCATCTGTTCCATCCCCAAAAAGGAAAAGAGGAACTTGTTATTATGTCTATCATGCTTGCTATTTTTACTTATCATGGGATCCGGTATTTCAAAGTCTAAGAAATCATGTGGATCAACTCCTTCATCTTATAGCTTAGGAAATTGAAGCCCAGAAAAAAGGACAGGATTTCCTCCAAGGTGACACAAATAGTGAGCAGAGTTGAAGTTAGAATTCTTATCCTCCAATCTATAGGTCCAGTTTTTCTTTTTTTTATATTCATCTGTGTTTATGTTATTTTTTCATGTCTTTTCTGGTTAATATTTCAAAGATTTTCTGTTTGAAGTAAAAAAAGGAGACAAAACTGATACACTTTGTCCACAGTCTTCCAAGTGTGTTCTCTCAAAATTAGAATGCCAATCAACCTTATGGTCTGGTATTCACCACCTTCCATTTGAGAATTTTCATTCCTGTCCTGTCCTACACAGAAACTTCAAGAGATCATTAAAATCTTGTATGAAAATGAATTAGAGGAGACATCCATTGTAGAAACTCCACCCTTCTTCATCAATCCATATTAATAATTCATTAATGCTTTTTCTAAACAAAGATCACCTCATAGGTTACAGTCTGGCATCTCCCTAGAATACTAACACTACTCAAGAGCCTGTGTGCAATCTATTGCTCAGCATAAACTTAGCAGTCTTTTTCCAACTTCTGAAGAAAAATGAGAAAAGAACATAGACAGATTATTTTTCTGGCTTCCTTAAGTTAATTACAAGAGTTCTTTCTGGTTTATTCATTTTTTTTAAAGCATCCTATTTGGGTTTTGTCAAAAACTGAAGATTTTTTGCATTCAAGACAGAAGTAAGGAATGGGGGCAAAAACATCTGGTGGGTGTAGAACGGAGTCATCTTTTTTGTGCCTTTCAGTTGCTGTTGTATGACTGCAGCAAAATGACAGCTGTGGAAATGTACTGAGCAATCCCTATTTTCAGGATATGCTGAACTCATAATTCAGATCTAATGAATGTGTCATCGAAATATAACAGCCTGTTTAGATTTTTGCTTCCGCTATTACAGAAGAACTGAATACAGAAATGATAATGGTTTCATTTAAAATGCATAAATATAATGCAAAGACAAGGAGAATGGTGTGCTCCTGGGTTGCAAAATGGAATATCATATGATCTGAGAGTTCTGTGAACAGAGCTGTTTTTAAAGCCTTAAGTGCATTTAATTTTATTTCATTTGGACTCTGTGTCAAGCCAAAATATTTATAAAAGCCCTTGACACCAGGCTGCATAATAGACCGATCTGTCCTTTTGCTCTAAAATCATGCTGCGTCAATGGCATCATCAAGCTATGTTGAGTAAGTGACAGAGGGTGCAGTTTAATAGTTAAAGTGCATCAAGGAGGATATTGGTGAATTTAATGTTATTCAGACCATGGTTTGGGTAACGCTTCAAAAAAAAGAACATTTGGGCACAGGGCAAAGAATGTGGAACTGCCAGCACTCTGATCCAGTGATAGAAATTGTATGAATTCCTATCCAGTGAGAGAAATATATCTAGAAGGGACCTATCCCATTGTAAAATGAGTAACCTGAGTCCTGTCCCAGAGAAATAAAACAAATTGATACAAAGCTCACAAAGGCAGTCAGCATAAGAGGTAGGATTTGAACCCAGGTCATAGTTTATACTGTCTTCCTAAATATTTTAAAGTAATATATATATATATATATATATATATATATATATATATCAAAAGATGAAGAAAAAAATAGAAACCATCTCTGAACCCAAGAGGTTCTTGGATCATACCTGAAAACTTCAGGAAATGTATATTTTAAAAATTCTAAAGTTTATTATAGGGCGGAAAACTAGAATAGAATCAAGTAAATAAGGAGATGCAACATCTTGGTTAGCAATAGGGCTTAATATAGAAGGGGGTGCTCTTTATTTTGAATTATAAATAGCCAATGCATATACAAAGCTTGACCTTTCTCATATATTGAAAATGGGAATATAGTCAGGTGGAAGCAAGATACCATTGCCCATTCCTGAGTACTGCTATAGAATAACTAAATTATAATATATATATATATGTGTGTGTGTGTGTGTGTGTGTGTGTGTGTGTGTGTGTGTTTGTGTGTGTGTGTGTATCTGAATTACAGCTGACATTGGTATTGAGTGAAAGGTTATTTTCAAATGCAAGTTAAAAAATAATCATATTTGTGCAAAAGGGACCAAAAAGATATGGTGTAGGAGGAATGAAATTGAGATCCCTATCCATAAGAGAATTGTGACATAAAAACTGTCACATTCATGCTCCATTGTCTAGCTTAATAAAATATGCGTATACACAGAGCAGGTTCAATCTAGTGGTACATTTTCTTATCAATTTCCACAGAGCATGTGTGACACCTCTGTAAGCAAAGTAAATGACCCTGACTTAGGCTATGTCTTCAATGTATTTATTTCAAGAAATGTTTGCTAAATTCTCACAAAGATGCAAAGAACAAGTAAAACAGGGTCTCTGCCCTGAATGAAGTTGAGAACTTTGTAAGGTGATATGAAACACATATTTAAGAGAGACTTGCTCATAAAAGAGAGACACAGGAAGTGCTATGGGAGGTCTGAAGGGGGAAGGAATACTGGATAGAGAAGGATCAGAGATTTAGCTTTGGAGGGGTCTTCAGGAGGTTATCCAGTCCAATCCTCTCATTTTTTTTACCAATGAAGAAACTGAAATTCAACAATTTTAAATGACTTTTTCAAGGTCAGACAGGTCATTACCAAGTAGAAAGATAAAGGTGAGGTTATGAAGGGAAGAAAACTGGGAGGGGAGGAGATGGCTTCAAATAGAGAAAACAGCAAGAATAACAGTACAGAGGGAGGGGAAATACAGGATATATTTCGCAAATACTTCAATTTGCCTGAAGAATCAACTGGGTGGATAGGAGAAGTATAAAATGGAAAGAAAGGGTGGTGCCAGATTTCAGAAGACTTTTAATGTCAAATTACAAATTTCTTCATTGACAGTGAGAATTTTAATCATATAACCAAATACATCTATTTTGTTGCTGAGTCACTTCAGTGGTGTCTGACTCTCAATGACCCTATTTGGGACTTTCTTGGCAAAAAAAATATTGGAATGGCTTGCTATTTCCTTGTTTAGCTCATTTTACAGAAGAGTTAACTGAAGCAAACAAGGTTAAGTGACTTGCTCAGGATCACACAACTTGTAAATATGTGAGACCACATTTGAATTCCAGAAGAGGAATCTTTTTTTTTTTTTTTTAATCCAGGCCCAGGACTTTTATCCTCTCAGCTGCCCTAGATATAGCTATGTATAGGAAGAAAAGTCTGGCGATGCTATGACGAACAAATTAGAGAAAGGCAACCCTATTAGGAGGTTACTATAATATATATTGTAATATATATTTGTACATATTTGTATATTTGGGCAACTAGTTGGTACAGGAAATAGACCACCAGAAATGGAGTCAAGAGGACCTGAGTTTGAATCCAATCACAGATACCTGACACTTCCTAGCTGTGTGACCTTGGGCAAGTTACTTAACTTTGACTGTCTCATATCTAGAAACATCTCCAGTCTGTTCTGATTCATATCTGGCCACTAGAATCAGATGGCTATGGAGGAGAAAGTGAGGCTGGTAACCTAGCACAGTACCCTATAACTGAAATCCAATTCACTTGCTTATTATGGCATCATCTACTGTCTGTCATGTTCCTCTTCAAGAAGAAAGGACAAACATCATTATCATCATCATCATCATTTGTATACATGTAGCTATATATCCATGTATTGTACCTGTTTGTATGTATGTATGTGTTTTTCTCCTATGTATAAAGTTAGGTAGGTAGCAATGAAGGCCCCACTAAGTTTGTACAATGAGAAGAGGGAGGACAAGGTACATGTGAGAGATATAAGACTAGACTTGTGATATTTTTTTGGCATATAACATTCACAGATAGGACACTTCCTTTACCAGTTCAGGTCACAACTTTGCCTGCAACTTTTAGTCTTAGAGAACTGCCCAGAGTACTTTGAGAAGTAAAGAAACTTGCAGGAGCTAAAACACAGGTGCAGCACTTGAGTCTTCCTGACTTTAAGGCTATTTCTTTGTTTACTCATCACAGTAACTTTCATGAGAAGCATATCATTTGATTAAATCAACGTGACTTGCTAATTGACTACATGAGAAGAAAATAAAATAAAAGCCATGTTTCTAATATGGCAGAGTTAGTTCATAGGCTATTGTTGACAAAAATAGTGCAATCAAAATGAGGAGTCCAATAATCAGAAAAATAGAAAGTTTAGATTAAAACATGCTTAAGTTTTCATCTATATGCATAGATCTGAGATTAAAACTAAATATATAGATTTAGGAGTCATTTGCATATGAAGCCAAGAAAATGAATGAATGAATGAAATTGCAAAGTATAGAGAGAAAAAATAAAGTAAATATGCCCCCAAAAGATGTTCTATCAAATTTAGGAGAATGATACATTGCAATATTATTGTTGGAGACAATCCCATGTTTTGAATTTTTTTGGTCATCTGTCTCTCTTCCCTTCATTAATACTTCCTATACTATACCTCAATCCCACAGTACTCTCCTAGATGACTAATTAATGAATTCAAAGAAAGTCATTAATGAAGGAGAGGGACAATTTACTTTGATTTACTCTTCCCATATAACTTTTTCAACTTAACAAAGATTTTCTTTTCTTAATACAAAGAAACTAGGTGAGCAGCTGATAGAAAACTGGGTCTGGAGTCAGTAAGACCTGAGTTCAAATGCAGTTTCTAACTCTTACTAGATGTGTGACTCTGGGTAGGTCATTTAACCTGCATAGGGCATCTACTTGTCAGAGATTTTTGAAGATCAAATGACATAATATTTGGAAAGCAGTTATCACAGTGTCTGTCATACCATAAGGTATATAAATGCTAACTATTATTAACATTATTAATTATTCCAAAGGCATAGATAAGGCCTCCATTTCAAGCTGGAACTCTGGAAAATTGATGGCAGAGATTCTTTGAATGGAAAAACTTTCTGGTATCCAGCAAAACACTCCAACCTATCTGACACAGAAATGACAATGATCTGGGAATCTTTAATGTTTCTATAGAATAATGTAATTAATTTCAGTTTTCATAAGAAGGTTGGATGACAAATGAATTGTTGAGAATGAATTTGTTATTAAAGGGACTTTTGAAGGGATTTATAGGATTTCATTTGCAATCAGTCCTACAAGTAACACAGACAACTCGAATTCTGTGTGGGTTGGAAACAATCCTGCCCAAAATCAAGAGTACTAATTATAAGTTACTTCAGGTTTTGTCCATTTCTATCTACTTGGTTTATTTTCTCCAAATGGTTTCATGGTTTCAAATGGACTGAAATTTTTCCACTTTCACAAATAGATTATTCTTTCATGTCTTTCGAGATGTTTCTTCATGAAATTGTGACTTGGTTACTCTTCCTGCCCCTACCTTTATCAAAAACAAAACAAAATAAAGCACCATCTCATATCCAATAAGTCTGATGAGAAAGCAATTCAAACTCATCTAGGTTAGTCCTTATCAAGTTTGTCTTAAAGAATTGGAAATTTACCAGAGCTTGCCTTGCTGGTATTGTCTTTAAGAATTCAACTTCATCTTCAAACCAAAATGCAAAAGCAAAGCAGCATTTCCATTAAAGGTTTATTTTATTTGAATTTAAAAATAATAATAATAATAATAATAATAATAATAATAATAATAATAATGTTTGTCCTTCATTCTCTAAGAAGACCATGACATTAGGAAGGTGATGCCAAGACAAGCACATGAATCGGATTTGAGTTATGTTAAGTCATCAGTCTCACCTTTCTCCTCCAGAATCATCTGGGTCTAGTGGCTGTATATGAATCAGGATGGCTAGAGATGGCCCTGGATGCAAGGCAATCAGGATTAAGTGACTTGCCCAAGGTCACACAGCTAGTAACTGTCTGAAACTGAATTCAAACTCCTGTCCTCCTGACTCTAAGGCCAGTACTCTATCCACTGTAGCATCTAACTGCCCTTATTTGAATGTAATAATAGATATCGCTATATAGGAAGAAAATAAAATAATAAAGGTAAAGTATTTTTTCAAATCTTAATGTGTATACTACGTCTCTTTCCTACTCAATTAGTTCAAGTGTCTCCCTTGACCTTCAAGATCAAACATAAAGGCATCTTTTAAGAATTTAAAGCTCCTTCTAACTTTTCCTCTTCCTACCTTTTCAACCTTATTATACCTTACTCCCTTCTCTTTTGGATCCAGCAAAAAAAAAATCCTTCTTTCAAAAATATTCACAAAATAATCTCTTGCCAATCTCCATATTTTAGTACTGGCTGCCCCTATGCCTAGAATATGACGTGGCTTCTTGGATTTCTTATAAGATTCAGATTCAATCCCACCTTCAATAAAAGGCCTTTTCTTCAACCTCTCATTTTCTAATTCTCCTTGTTTCAGACTACCTTCGCCTGTTATGTATAGTCATTTATGTGTTTATGAAGTTGTGATATAATCCCTCAGAATATGAACTCCTCAGGTGCAGTAAAAGTAAGGTCTTAAACAAATTCTTGTTGATTAAATGATTTTACTATTCAATATTATTATTGTTATATTTATTAGAGTGTTAAGCTTTATAAAGCAGTTTCCCTGTATTAGCCTCATATAACAGGCATGTGAATATTATTAATGTCTTTTAAAGATGAGTCTCAGATTGGTAAAGTAAATTTGCTCAAGATCATATAACTAGCAAATACTTAGCTGAGAAACAATGCTATGTCTATAGACTCTGAGATTACTCTTTATCATGTTCCCTTTATTATATAGAGACAAAAAAGAAGAAAACTAACATTTTGTTGAGATTATTGTTTTGACCATTGCCTTTCCAGAGATAATGCCCTTTTCTAAAAAGTTCAAGGCATAGTAAATGTATACTTAACTATGTAACTTTAAACATTATAAAACTAAAATGAGGGAGAAAAACACAGGAAAAATCAACACAATGGAAAATACAAGAAGATTCAGAGTGAAAATAACTGGTTTCAAATCCCAGCTCTGTCATTTACTATTGCTACAATGTCAGTAAAAATCACTTCACTCACTAGTCTCACCAGTAAAATAAAGATGTTGACATTATAGTCAAAACTAGTGTGGGTGAAGGCCTCTGGGACTTTTATAAGTTACCAAAAGATAATCAAGAGATATTTTTACCAAGTTAATCACTTATTCTTCTATAGGCAGTCTAGAACCCTAGTTTCTACAGGCAAATCATTTCCATCTAGAGATGATATGACTCCAGAAAAAAAGGGTGGGGACAGGGTCACAACTGAAGTCAAATGATGGAAGGAACTAATTTCAGAGTCCTGTGGATTATAGTTTTTCCAGGAGATAGGAGAATTTCCATCAAACATATCCTACTGGAATAGAATAAGCTAACATTAAACTCCCTAAGAAAAAGTCTCCAGATCCAGAAGGATTTACAAGTGAATTTTACTAAACATTTAAAGAAGAATTAATTCCAATTATATATATAAACTATTTTTTAAAAATAGGAGAAGAAGGAGTTTTGCCAAATTCCTTTTGACATCAATATGTGACTGATACCAAAACCAGGAAGTACTCAAACAGACAAAAATGTCATAGACCAATCTCCCTAATGTATATTGATGCAAAAATCTTAAATAAAATTTTAACTAAGAGATTACAGCAAGTTATTACTAGGATGATACACCATGATCAGGTAGGATTTATATCAGGGAGGCAGGGATGGTTCATTATTAGGAAAACACTCAACATAATTGAACCTATCAATAAGAAAAGCAACAGAAATCATATAATTATCTCAGTAGATATGGAAAAAGCTTTTGACAAAATAAACATCAATTCCTATAAAAACACCAGAAAGTATAAGAATAAATGGAATTTTCCCTTAAAATAATAAGCAGTATCCATCTAAAACCATCAATAAATATTATATGTAATGGGGATAAAATAGGAACATTTCCAATAAGATCAGGGGTGAAATAAGAATACCCATTATCACCATTACTATTCAATATAGTCTTAGAAATGTTTATATTAGCAATAAGAAAAAAAAGAAATTGAAGGAATCAGAATTGACAATGAGGAAGCAAAATTTTTACTCTTCATAGATAATATGATGATAGACTTAGAGAACCCTAGAAAATCATCTAAAAATTACTTGAAGCAATTAACAACTTCAGCAAAGTAATGGGATATAAAATAAACCTACATAAATCATCAGCATTTCTATATATGAACAACAAAGCTCAAGAGCAAGAGATAGAAAGAGAAATTCCATTTAAATAATTGCAGACAACATTAAATACTTGGAAATCTACCACCCAAGACAAACCCAGAAACTGTATGAACACAATTACAAAGCACTTCGCACAGAAAGTAAGATCTAAACAATTAGAAAAATATCAAATGCTCATCATCATATTGAGCTAGTACAGTAAAAATGACGATTCTATCCAAATACCCATCAAGTTACCAAATAATTATTTTACAAGGTGAGAAAAAAAAGAATACATCTGGAGCAACAAAAGGTCAAGATTAACAAGGGAACTGATGAAAAAAATGTAATGGAAGGTGGTTTTGCTCTACCAGATCTAAATTATACTATATAGTGGCACTCATCAGAACTGCCTGGAAATGTTTTAAAAATAGAGTAATGGACCAGTGGATTAGGATAGGGACAAAAGAAACAGTAGTAAATGACAAGTGGAAGATCTTGAATCCTACTGTGGTGAAGAAGGCAAACTCTAATATCAGGATCTTCCAAATAAATATCCCAAGGAAGATTATATGCAAATTTCAGAACTATCAATTCAAGAAGAAAATGCAAGAAAACGAAAAGAAACGATTCAAATATTAAAGAGTTTCATTCAAGACTTAGAAATTGCAAAATTAAAGGACTAAAAGTCAAGGAACATGATATTTCAAAAGGCAAAGGACTTAGAATTGCATTCAAGAATCAACTACACAGTGGAATTATACTTTGAGAGGGGAAGTGATCATTCCCTGAAATAGCAGGATTTCAAGCTTTCATAAGAAGACCAGAATTGAACCAAAAACATTATATTGCCATTATCAAGATGAAAAGTAGCCTAAAAAGATAAAAAAATCAAAAAAAATAAGGGATCCAATGTATTTGATTTCTTATAATCCTGCATAGGAATATGATACTTGTAATTCTTAAAAATTATATCACTAACAGTATAGCTATGAGGAATATACATAAACAGAGGGCATAGATATAAGGTAAATTTGAGGGAATAATATTAACAGGCAGGTTTTAGATGAAGAAAGCTATCAATAGGCATATAAAGAAGTACTCTGAATAACTTTTAATTAGAACAATAAAAATCAAAACAACTCTGTTACCACCTTACATTTATCATATTACTAACAAGACAGAAAATATAAATGATAAATTTTGGAGAGGAGATGGAAAAATTGGGACACTGCTACACTGTTGGTAGAATTGTAGACTGAACTATTTTGAAGAGCGATTTGTTTTGCTTTATCTCCCTTTATTTTTTTCAAATTATATGAAAAAAAATAGTTTTCACCATTCATCATTTTTCGAGCTTTTCAGTTCCACATTTTTCCACCACTCACTCTTCTTTCTCCCCTTCCCATGGCAGTAAACAATCTGATTTAGGTTTTATATGTTTAACATTTTTCCATATTAGTGATGATGTGAAAGAAAAATTAGAACTAAGGCAAAGAAAGAGATCATGAGAGAGACAGAAGCAATATAAATTAAGTTTTAAAAAGTGAACATAGTATGCTTTGCTCTGCATTCAGACTCCTTTTTTGTCACTCTGGATATGGATGACATTTTCCATAAAAAGTATCTCAGGATTGTCATAGATCACTGAATTGCTTCATAGTTGATCATCTCATAGAGTTGCTGATAATGTGTACAATGTTTTCCTGGTTTTTCCTTCAACATCAGGTCATGCAAGTCTTTCCAGGTTTTTCCAAAGTCCATCCACTAATGTGGAGGTAAGAAGTATTTCATACAAAAACACTAGTTATGAAAATTATTTCCCAGATTTCCATATTCTTTCTAATCTTCCTTTGTGCAAAATCTTTCTCTTCATCCCATTTTCTCCATTTGTATTTTTCTTTCTCTATTCCTCTTATCCCTCCTCACCAATGTTTTGCTTTTGAATACTACCTGACTCACACTTCCCCTTTTAAATAATAGGGCCTTTGTGCATCTTCATGTGGTGCTAATTATCCTCTAATGATTCATCTTTTTCCCCCCAGTATGATCCTTTTTCCAAGTCTGAATAGTTTTATACCAGTTTTGTACTGGCACCCTCCATCAAAGTATACTCCTTTAAACTAATCTGAAAGAAGTACAATTCTCAAGAGTCCTTAATATGATCCTATAATAATGAATTTATCCCTAAACCCTCTGTCTGAGTACCCCCCTATAGCTGTCCTAATAGAAATACAACCCTCATAACCTAAAGTACCCTCACATCTTGTTCAATTTATACCCATACCTTCTGCCTAATTATGTTCCTTTCAATTATCCTAAGAGAAAAACAACTCTCAAGAGTTATAAGTATTGTCTTTCCATTTAGTCTTATTGACTAATATTAATTTTCCTTATTTGTTGAATAACATTTTATTCTCTTCCCATTTACTTTTCTATACATCTCTTGAGTCTTGTATTGGAAGATCATATTTCCTGTTTAGTTCTGGTCTTTTTATGATGTTTAAAAATTCTCTATTTGAATAGCCATCTTTTCCCCTTGAAAGAATATGCTGAATTTTGCAGAGTTGTTGATTCTTGCTTGTAATCCAAGTCCCTTTGTTGTATGGAATATCATATTCCTGGTCCTCTGATCCTTTAATGTTAAAGCTGATAAGTCCTGTGTCATCCTGACTGGCTTCCCTGATTTTTAAATTGTTTCTTTTTGGCACCTTGCAATGTTTTGTCCTTGAGCTGAGAATTCTAAAATTTGGTTACAATATTTCCTGGAGTTTTTATTTTGGGATGTCTCTCTGGAGTGATTGATGATTTTTTTCAAGGATTATTTATCTTCTTATTTTAAGATATTATGGCAGTTTTCCATGATAATTTCTTGAAATATATTGACCAGGTTCTCTTTCTAATCTTAACTTTCAGATCAACAATTGATAAATTATCTCTCCTGTATCTATTTTTCCTAAGAGGTATTTTACATTTTCTTCTATTTTTTCATCTTTTGGGTTTTGTTTGCTTGAATCTTGATGTCTCATTCAATCCTTAATTTCCATTTGCCCAATTCTAATTTTAGGGTTTTATTTTCTTCAGTGAGTTTTTTCCTGTTTCTTTTTCTAGTAGGTTAATTTTACTTTTTAATGATTTCCATTCTTTTCCAATTAACCATTTTTACTTTTAAAGGAGTTGATTTATTTTTCCAGTTGTCAATTTTATTTTTAAAACTATTGTTTTCTTCAGTCAATTTTTCATAATTCTCCTGCCTGATTTTCATTTCTCCATTTTTCTTCTTCCTCCCTTCTTTGACTTTTAAATTTTTTTGAGCTTTTCCAAGAGGTCTTTTTAGATTTGAGATCAATTTAAAAACTCCTTTGAGAAAAAAAAAAATTAAACTCCTTTGAGATTTCACATGTAGGCATTTTGCCACTGTTTTCCTATTCTGAGATGGAATTTTTATTATCCCACTCAGAATATTAACTATGGTTTGTGCTCTTTTTCTTTGTTTTTCCTCACTTTGGTACTTGAACTCTGCTCCTGGGGCAAAGAAAACACAGTCCTAGGCTTTTTGTGCTAGGACTAGGGGTCTGATCTCTGGTTTACCACTTTGCTATGATGTTGTATATGGTGTTTCAGATACTTGTTCCTTCTTTTAGGGATACCTAATCCTACCTATACCCTAGTTTTCCTGGATTTTGAACTTGTCCACTGAGCTGGGTTGGGATGCTCACTGCTGTCTTGCTGTACTACTGTCTTGCTGAAATAGGACCTGAGCAACCTTAGGACTAAGTTTCTCCCTCTCCTGCCTATCTTGGGCTATACTTTCCTTTCATCCATGTGATATAAACTTTTAACCAAGTTCCTCCATGAAATCTTGAGTTGAGAACACTTTCAATCTGGTTTTTTTTTGTAGGTTCTATCACTTTAGGATGTTAAGGGACTTCATTTAAATTGCTCTTGAAGCTTCCTAACTTCAAGCAAGCATCTAAGCTCCACTCCTGGAGAGCAATATGAAATGATTCCCAAAGAGTTATAAAACTGTGCATACCCTTTGATCCAGCAATATCTTTATTAGGTCTGTATCCCGAAAAGATCATAAAAAGGGGGAAATGACCTACATGTTCAACAATAGCAGTCCTTTTTGTGCTGGTAAAATATTGGAAATTGATGGGATATCCAACAATTACAGATTGACTGAACAAACTATGGAATATGTATGTAATGGAATAGCATTGTGCAATAAGAAATGATGAACAGGAAGCTCTCAGAAAAACTTGGAAAGACTTGGGAGATCTGCTGCAAAGTTAAATGAGCAGAATCAGGAAAATATTGTGAATAATACTCAGCCCTTCACAGCAACACAATGATCTAAGACAAGTATAAAGGATGCACAAAGGAAAAATTCTATTCACTGGCTTCTGAATGTAGATCAAATGATACTCTTTTTGAATTATTTTATTCATTTACATTTTTATACTTTAACATTTTTTCATTTGAATAGTTTCTTCTTCCACAACTGTGACTAATATGATAATATGATTTTTACATGATAGCAAATGCATGATCCAGTTCAAATTGTCTACTGTTTTTAGGAAGAGAGGAGGGGATAGAGGAATTATGAAAAATTATAACTTAAAATCTTGTAAAAGTAAATGCTAAAAACCCATTATCACCACTATTATTCAATAAAATATTAGAAATATTAACTTTAGCAAAAAAGAAGAAAAAAAGAAATTGAAGAAATTAGAATGCTCACTGAGGAAGCAAAATTTTCACTCCTTGAAGATGATTTGATTGTGTACATAGCGAACCCTAGGAAATCAACTAAAAACAACTTGAAACAATTAACAAATAAAGCAAAGTCACAAGATAAGGAATAAACACGTATAAGTCAGCATCATTTCTATATATTGCCAATAAAGCACAACAGTATGAGATAGAAAGAGAAATTCCATTTGAATTAACTGCAAACAACATAAAATACTTGGGAATCACTCACTATTTCACAAAAACTGCTAGGAAAATTGGAAAATAGCTTGGCAGAAACCAACATCTCACTCCCTATAAAAAGATAAGACAAAATGAGTAAAGAATTTAAACATAAAGAATAATAAACTGGGGTGGCTAGGTGGCATAGTGGATAAAGCACCGGCCCTGGAGTCAGGAGTACCTGGGTTCAAATCTGGTGGCAGACACTTAATAATTACCTAGCTGTCTGGCCTTGGGCAAGCCACTTAACTCCATTTGCCTTTGCAAAAAAAAAAGAATAATAAACAATGAATAGTCTATCAATCAGATCTATGAACTTGCATGAACTGATGCTGAGTAAATTGAACAGAACCAGGAAAACATTGCATACAGTAACAGCCACACTGTGCAATTAGAAACAATGATAGACTTAGCTCTTAATGATTAAAGAATCCTAAAAGATCTATGATGGAAAATGTCTTCCACATCCAGAGAAAGGACTATGGAGTCTGAATGCAGACCAAAAGATACTTTTTCACTTTTTTGAGTATGTTATTTTTTTTCTTTTTCATGGATTTTTCCCCTTTTCTTCTCATTCCTCTGTTCTGACTAACATGAAAATAAAAAATAATAACATGGGCTATCTATAAACTGAGTCCTCTAAGAGTCACATATATCACCAAGTTGAAATTCATTCACACCCATAGAATGCTATCTGAACAAGATTCTCAGTGGTTTAGTCTCTAAGCAGTGCATAAAAAGACAACATAACATATTTCTCTTGCCATTTTATAGGTTCCAATAAATACAAAGGAATACCAAAGAGAGTTGCAGGTAGTCTTGATTGAACCTATGCACAACCAAACATTTTGCTTTCAATTTCTACCCTCATTATGGTCATTTGTAATAACAAGACCATCAATCTTTTCTGACTCCACTGTTTAAGAACTCTGTTATGAAGGTGGAAAATATCAGAGGGTTGTAATATATGTCAGTACAAATTCATACGGAAATCAGGTAGAAGGTAATTTTCTCTAGCTGACACTTAAATCACCACTGTGGCCAAATTAACATCATGCACACATAAGTTTATAATTGCTCCCACCTTTGAGATATCAAAAATATAATATCAAACCACCTAGGAGTTGATAATAATAATAATAATAATAGCTGACAATTATATGGTGCTTTCTGGCAACACACTCCATTTACATTGATTATATGAGTCATGAATTCCAACATTAAAAAATTTCAGTTTGCACTGTTATTTGTAGACTGTCAGACTGAGCTGAAAATCTTTTGCTTTATTTTAGCAAACAAAATCATGGGATCTTAGACTAGCTGATTCAGTGACACCCTTCCAGAACTCACATTTAAAAGAGAATTTCAGGAAAGATATCACTTGTGTTCAGTTCATGATGCAGTTAATCCTTATTTTTTTTCCAGAGACAGGTTTCAACTTTAATCAAATGAAGACATGGAAGTAGAACTACAAAACCTGTCAAATAAATGGAAAGAGGACATAACCCCCCATTTCTTCACCCATCCCCCAAAAATAGCTTTCACATAAAATTACACTTCAAGATAAAATACAGCTTTTGGGTTCTAAAAAAAGCCATATCTTCTGCAACTTCCATAAATAATTTAGTGTTGGCTTGTAAACAATAGAGCCACACAGTATGAATGCCAAAGAGGGTCTTTATATGTCATAAAGCCACTCCAAAGTGCACTTGCTGCAGCAAGTCTGACTGTGAGCTTTGATGTGGTGGAAAAGAAACTGCTAAGCTGAGGTCATCAGTTAGTGGAAAACAATTTCCCTCATACAGAGAAGCAGACTTACTGCTGTGTATCTGACACAGACAGATTGGATTTAAAAAACAGGACTGCATAATGTGTTTGCAGTGGAAAGAAAGCTGAATTGCTCCTTATGAATGACTACGGCCAAAGGTAATAAAAGTTGTTTCTTCTTAATGGATATAGTAAGGCTGGTATAATAGTGTGGCAGGAAAAGCATATGGCATCTTTCATGTGCAATTGACAGGGTTTCTTCATAGAAGGTTAAGTTTATATCAATTTTCAATAGTTCCATTGTTTAGCTAAAAAAGGTAAGTGGACTACATCCAGAGTTGATTTGAGGAACATTTCAAAGAATAAATACTTGCAATTTGGGAAATTAATTGCATGAGAAGAACCTAAATTAAGATGGAAACTAAAATAAAACCCTCATCAGCTGAGGAACTCATTTTGTACTTCACCAAGAAAAAAAATTGTGGTCATTCAATGAAATCTCCCTTTTCTCCCTCCCTCCTCATCCCACATCACTTTGATATCTTCCCCTATCTCCTTCTCCATATATGTCTCTTATTAAGAAGTGGCCCTTCTTGCCAAGTTAAACCTCTCTGCATGCACTCTTTTGTTTGGTTTCCTGCAAGGCAATGGAGTTAACTGATTGTCCAAGGTCACATAGGTAGGTAATTATTAAAAAAAAAATATCTGAGTACATGCACTCTCAATTCCATTTCTATAACATTACTCCCATTCTTTCTCTAATCTTCTATCTCTTCCTATCTACTGGATCCTTTTCCATTGCTTACAGACATATCCATGTCTCTCTAAACCTTAAAAAAGCCCTCACTAGATTCAACCATCTTATCAATGCTAATCTTAGGGTAAACTCCTTAAGAAATATGATTCCACTAAGTGTCTCTATTTCCTCTCCTCTTACTTGCTAGTAAACATCCTCTACAGTCTGGTCTATGACTTCACTGTTCAAATGAAATTGGTCTTTCCAAAGATGACTTCTCAGTTCCTTTATATATCCCAAATTTTGTCAAATCTTATAGTTTATACCTTCTTGATATCTGTCAGATGATACAGATGCAGATATATATACCCTTCTCTCCATTCACTCAACAGTAATCAGGGCAGCCCCTGATCACTTCTCACCAGCAATATTGCAACAATCGCTCATCTCTCCACCACTCTAGTCTACTGTCCATTCAACTGCCAAAGAAATTTTCCTAAAGTGTAATTTTAATCTTGTCTCTCCTCTACTAAATAAATTCCAGCAGTTCCCTATTACCCTGGGGACCAAATTTAAAGCCCTCTGTTTATCATTTAAAATCCTTCACACTCTAACCCCATCCCAACTTTCCAGAATGTTTATACTCAATGCCTTTGCATGCATGCTACAATACATTGGTCCATTTGCTGTTCCTCAGACATGATGCCATATTCTGAGTCAAGGTCTTTTAACTGACTGTCTCTTAAACCTTGAATGCTCTCTTTCCCCACTACAAACTCCTAGGTTCCCAGCTCAAATTCCATTTTCGGCAAGAAATCTTCCCTTCCTCTACCTACAGATGATATTGTCCTCCCCTCTGAAATTACCTTCTATTTTCAATATTTATATCTAATGGACCTGTTATTTGCTTGTGGTCTCCCTCATTAAAATGTGGTTATCTCCTGTGGTTAACACAGTATCTTCCATATGCTAAGTGCTTAAGAAGTGTTTATCCGCTGAATAAACTGTTGGGCTGTGCTATCATCCTTTTAGTCACTCAGAAATTATAAGCACAGTAAAGTTGTGGGAGGCAATGGGAGAGCTGAAATCTCAAAAAAGCCTATCTACATAAATATTGATTATGCAATAAGGAAATAAATCAGATCACTTCTTCCTACTGAGAAGAAATCTACAAATTCATAAGCAATACATAAAGGGAGAAATTCTGATAAAAATGTATGTAAATATTATTCCAAAGAAGCTTTATGAGGTAAAAAAGACATGATATTATTGGTTATATATGCCTTCAAATTTTTTCCATTTCATTCACTGAAAATATGACCCATGATAAAGAAGGAAAAGAGTCTGAAGCTTTCAAATTGCTCATCTCTCCTATTGCAAATGCTTGTTGCGGGTAGGATTAGTTGCATTTTAATAATTTTGTCACTGTTTATTACAGTACACTATTAAAAATAAATATTTAAATGTTTCCATTTTTAATTGCTGCTTTAAAGTTTTAAATGTTGAATAATCTCTTCAAATAGATAGCTGGAAGAAAATATATTCTTTAAAGATAATGATACAATATAAATATTAAATAATTGTACCAAATGGTATTTCTTATCAGTATTTAATAGGAGGAAAGGCAATATAAGCATTTCCAATAGTAGTAGTAATACTAGTAAATATTATATGTACAAAGTTAACACAATGCAAATATAATCTTATTTGATCCTCACAACAATTCTAGAAGGTAGACTGAGTATATTACAATGAGAACTAAATTTTGAAACAAAAAATTATTTTTTGAACAATCGTAAGAGAAAAGATGTTTTTAGGGTCCAACTATAGTATAAGAACAAATTAGATATGAGAAAGTTTTGAAAATTATTGAATGAGGATAGTGAGAAATACGCCTATTTTTCAACATCAAGATTGAGAAAGAAAACTATACAATGTCTAGGGTTCAATAAATCTAAAAGCACAAACTATTATGGAAGGAATTCAATTTGACAAAAACTTCTGGGTAAAATGGGGAAGCAGTTTAGAGAAAAATGAGTTTAGATTGGCATGTCATGGCTTTTATCACAATACATTTCATGTGGAAAATGAGCTAAATATAAAAAGTCATGGCAGTAAAAAGATAGAGATGAATAGAATATTATCTTTTCACTGTTACAATGTTATAACACAAAAAGACATAAGATAGAAAATATCAAAGCCAAAATAAATAAGCTTAATTCTCTAAAATTAAAAGCATTTTAAATAAAACCAATGCACTTGAAATGAAAAGAGGAAATATAGAATGTGAAAATATGTGTATTATTTATCTGCTTTCTGGCATCCTAAATCTATAGTTAATATTATATTATACACATATTTGTATGAGTAAAATATGGTTGAGCTTTATTTCTGAAGTTAAAGATTATAAAGATTTTTATAAAGATAAAGAATTTTTAAAGAGAAAATATTAACACAAACTATATAAAAACAAATTCAAAATCCCTATCCTAAGATATTATCTCATAACCATTGAGTTATTAATATTACTGAAAAAGTGAAGGAATTCATTGTTGCTGGAGCCATGAAAAGAAAAAATTGATTCAACTATTCTGTTTTGGTTTGGGGGGGATATTTTTTTGTGAGACAAGGGGTTTTAAGGGACTTGCCCAGGGTCACCCAGTTAGTGTCAAGTGTCTGAGGTCATATTTGAACTCAGGTACTTATGATCCTAGGGTCTATGCTCTATCCACTGCACCATCTAGCTGCTTTCTAATTTACCTATTCTAGCAAACAATTATGCAAGAAAAGTTTTTAAATTTTTCTGTAACTTAAAGAATCAAATAATAAAAAGTTATCAATAGATTTTTAAAATTCTTGAATATACAGACACATGATCATTCAAGATAACAATCTAGAAAAATGTGCTCAACAATTTAAGAATAGCAAATATATTGTGGTACATTAATATAATAGTACATTATTTTGTTGTAAAGAATGATAAAAATAATTTACATATAAGAAGTGAGTTGGATTTCACAAGAAGACCTATTAAACTAATAACTACAATGACTATTAAAATATAGTCATCATGGGGTGATGGGGCTAACTCTTTAAATTAGATTTAAGTGAGGATCAGTTGCACAAAGTCATCAACCTTACTGTGTCTTCCAGAATTATCAAAAAAATAGCAAGACAAAAATCAGAACACCTGAAAATGACCCAGGACGAAGTTGATGAGTTTGGCATCTTCAATTTTATTTTTTTTTTGCAAGGCAAATGGGGTTAAGTGGCTTGCCCAAGGCCACACAGCTAGGTAATTATTAAGTGTCTGAGACAGGATTTGAACCCAGGTACTCCTGACTCCAAGGCCAGTGCTTTATCCACTATGCCACCTAGCCGCCCCCTTCAATTTTATTTTAACTATCACCCCAAACACTGCTGCTTCACTGACCTACATGGGCGTTGAAACAAATTATTCTTATCCATCCATTCCTCAGGGTGAAGCATTCACATGCTAGAATAGACCTCTCCCCAGATCAGTGATGATTTTCAGACCTGTCAGTTACCCTCAGCCTGGTTTACTCCATATGCTAAGATAGTTTTACCATGTGTAGCTGCTGCATGCACTATAGCTTCTTGGAGACACAGGTAAGAATTGATTGAGAGGCAGATACCCAAGACTGAAAGAACCTGAGAAGTCCTCACAACAGAAGTGCTAGTCTTCCCTAAGCATCTCTTCTAACATATAAATGATGATCTGCCTTCAAAGAGTATCTATAGAAAACAAAGACAGGACTGTTATTTTCTATTGATTAAAACTTGAAGGGAAGTTATGAATATCCCACAACTCAATGTTCCTCTATTACTTTATATCATTTGGATCTGATCTTTTGATTCTATATGAGAAATGATTATTAACCCATTAACATAGAGAGAGAAACCTGGATATGCTTCAAATGCACACAGGATCTGGATCTAAACAGACATATTATAAATGTATTAGCAGCATATTAGGAAAAGAGATAGCCTTCACAATAATGACAGGGGAAGAGTTTCTAACAAAATAAGAACAAAATATCTCAGAAGACAAAAGTGGACAATTTTGATTTGTTGTTGTTGTTCAGTCATTACAATAATGTCCAATTCTTTGTGACCCTCATTTAGGTTTTATTCTTAGCAAGGATACTGGAATGGTTTGCCATTTCCACCTCCAGATCATATAGATGAAGAATTGAGGCAAAAAGATTAGGGAAATTGCCTAGTGTCACAAAGCTAATACAATATTTCTCCATGCACCCTTTTATGAAAAATCTGGGGTATGTAAAAACTGAGAGCATCTTTTACAGTGATTGTAGATTTTTTTTATTTGCATTTCTCACCTTTTTGCACTTATTGTCTTTGAGTTCATTGTTTCACATTTGTTGCTGGTGTATTAAGTGATATTTTGCCACTTCTGGCCAGAAATGGCTCAGAAAAGATTTTCGTACAATGCTGAATTCAAGTTCAAAGTGATCCAGTTTGAAAAAGTGAATGGAATTCATGCTGCTGAATGTCAGTCCTCTTCCAACTGAGAAAACAATCCAAGACTGGCTACAAGAAGAAACCCTCCTGAAAAGACCACCACAGAAGGCCTTGAGAGGCAAGTTAACCAAATGTCCTGAATTAAAGAGGGAACTGAAGAGATGGATTGATGAGCAAGGGTCATTGGAATATCCACAAAAATGGTTCAGCAAGAGTCTAGAAGAATTACTGATGAAAAAGAAGTGACTCATTTCAAAGGAGGACACAACTGGTGCCTCAGGTTTGTGAAACAGAATGAACTAAGCATGCGTCCATGCACCAGACTTGCCCAAAAGATGCCAAAAAGCTGTGAGCCGAAGGTCCTTGAATTTCATGATGAATAAAGCTTGAGTTCATTTTCAACTTTGAGAACATATTGAACTTGAGTTCAATAACTTTATGTGATACATTTTTTAAAAATTTCAGGCCCCCAAATTATAGTGTGCCTTAAACATGGGGGGAAAAGTGAGTATCTGATGTTGAATTTGAACTTGGTTCTTTCTGACTCCAGACCTCTATCTATTGTACCTACCACTGGCTATCCCAGGTGCTCAATTTTCATAACATAAAATTAAAATCCTTTTGAAGAAGTAAAATTATTGCAGGTAAAATTAAAAGACAAGCAGTTAGCTGGAGAAAGTTTCTACAGAAAAGTCCTCTGTGACAAAAATTTGATAGCAAAGATATAAAGTTTTTTTAAATAGTCAAGAAGAAGAGCATTCCCTCTTAGAAGTGTTCAAATGATCTGAAAAACTATTCTCAAAAGAATCTCTAAATAGCATATGTAAGAATGTTTTAAATCATCAATTAAAAAAGTAAGTTGTATGTCTCTGAGGTTTCACCTTGAAAACATCATATTGGCAAATAAGACCTCCCAAGAAAGGTTAAAATAGCAAATTATGAAATAAATGTTCAAGGACTGGTATACTGGTACTCTATTGGTAGAGTTTTGAACTTTTTTAGACATTCTGGAAAGTAATTTATTGGGAACAGCAACAAAAAGTCACTAACTAATACATATCCTATGGTGCAGAGGAAATCAATACCATGTTTATAACATAAAAATTAAAGAAATGAAAAAGTAAAGGACTCATATTCACTAAATATTCATGGCCCTAGTGTTTTGTAGTAACATCTGGAAACTAAGATACCCTTCTACTAGGAAATCATTGAGAAAATTAAGTCATATTACTGTAAAGAAATGTTGTAACATAAGAAACCAAAAAAAAGGGATGATTTTTGGAGAAATTTGAGAATATCTCTATGAACCTGATGCAGTAGAAAGTGAGCAGAACCAGGTAAATCATTTATATTATTACTACAACAATGATAAAGAAATACCACTTGAAAAACAAATACTTCTGATCAATGCAATGAATAATCACTAATCCAGAAGAACAATAATATGTTCAGGCATATGTCTCTCCTTTTGTCAAAGAGGAATTAAAATTGAAGTGTAGAATGAGACATAAATTTTCAAGCATGCCCAATAAGTGTTCTTTTTTTGTTTGTTTGACTGTGACTTGTTTTAAATAAGAGGAAAAATTAAGTGAAAAGAACAAAAGAACATAACTGAACATTTTAAATGTATAAAAGAGAACAGGGAATTTAGAGAGAGAGAAAAACAGGCATATAGGAAAGTTTTGGAACTAACATGAATTCATTAATTTTTAAAAATTTGCTTTTTATAATAGTTTGTGGTTTCATACGCAAAGTGTTTTTCTGTTCTTTGAATATTTAAATGTTTGTATTTATTGATATGCAAGTTGAGAATATCAAAAAGTTAAAACTGAATCTTACAATATAAACAACAAAATGAAGTTTCTTTAAAAAAAAAAAAGCTCAGCGCAGTTATATGAAGCTTAAATCTTAAGAAATACTGAGTCAGTCCTGATCAAGTAATAAAACAATTTGGGTTCATTCATGTTGGTTTTTATTTTCCCCTCCCATTTCCCTGTTTGCCCAGCCATTTTTTAAAACTAGCTCTACTTATTTTTTATGTCTTCTTTGTCAATTATATCCTGTATCCAGTTTATATTTACAATGATTTTCCATTGTTCTTTAAGTTACATCATAATTTTAAATTTTCTGATCATATTATTCTGTGATTCACAAATATAAAAATATCCCTATGATAGGAGAAAATTGATATTGAATAATTGGATGTTTGTAATCAACTTGCTTGAAAGTACAGATCAATTTCTCAAGTGTAATTCAACCTAATATTTTTCTCTCCACCTATGATCCCATCTATAGCATTTGTCTAATATTTGTATATGATATACTTATATTTATGTAAAACATATGAATAAATTTCTGTATTTATGTACATATAACTTCCAAAATATTAAAAGATTTGAAAGAACTCCAGTACATGAGTAGATCCTTTGTTGAGCATCTATAGGGGGAAAATATTCCATAAGTTGAGAAGACATGGAGGAGTTATGATCCACACTGGTTTAAGACATGACTATACTGATGAAATCCATTCAAGTATTTAAGAAGATATCTTATTCCATTAATGATTTTGAGTTTTAAAATGTCAAATTGACACTTTTTTTCTTCTAGAAACCCTCACTCAAGCTTATAACATATGTCAAAAGCACGCCTAAAATAGCTTTGGGTCCCATTCTATTTTACAGAAACCTAACCAAAATCACTTACCCAAAGCCATTTAGACCAGGTCATCTGAATGACAGTAGTAACATAGCTCATAAGATACTACTTAGAATTGCTTCATAAAGCTTTCAAAGTAATAAGTCATTAACATCTGCATAAAAACTTATCGACTTCCATTGAGATTAATATCAGGTCAATCACATTGACTGAATCAAAATGAGTGATTATGAAATCATGTTGGTCAATAAATGTTGATTCAAATTATAAATAGCAACCAGTGTCAAGGTTAATGAGCCTTAGGATAATGCATACAATATGTCTTCTGATAAGGAACATTGCCTCTGAAAAATAAAAGCAAAGCTTGATGCTATATAAAATTAACTCTGGTATATCACCCCAAAGAAAACATCTGGTCACTTGCTCATGTTCATCCAAGAGTAAGCTGATTTAACACTGAGTGTTAATTACAGTAAGTCATTCAATAGTACCTTTCTTTCTCAATAATATAGAAATAATTAATTTGGCTACAAAACCTAATGGTCAGTAAGGGCAGCTAGGGGTGCAATGGATAGAATACTGGCCCTGAAATCAGGAGGACCTTAATTTATATCTGGTACTAGACATATAGAAAATCTATAGGGGATAAAATGTAGAACTTAGCTGCAGGGAGAGTTTGGTTCAAATCAGATATTTGACACTAGAGGTATGACCCTGGACAAGTCACTTAATACTCACTGCTTCACATCCAGAACCATCTCTGGTCACCCTGATTCATATGGAGCCACTGGAGACAAATGGTTCTAGAGAAGAAAGAGAAACTAGTGACTTTGCAAAGCACCTATCTCATTCAAATCCAGCGTATTTGCTTATCATGGCATCACCTCCCTGATGACATGGGTCTTCTTCAAGAACAAAGGACAGCAATGGTTAGTGAATTTATTGGATATTACAATAACACAATTAGTGTCTAGGTAGAGAAAATAATCCAGATAACAGTAAATGTAGATCTTTTTTTTAAAAGAAATTAGGGATAGAAAGAGAAAATAAATTGAGCATTGAAAGCTGTATGTTCCAAAGACAAATTATGGCATAAATATAAAGAATGAATTTTTTCTAACTAAAGCATACTATAGTATACATACATCAAGCATAAAGTGGATGCTCAATGAACATTTAGGACCTGTATTGTCCTTGAATATACAAAAGTCATATATAAGGAGCATCCAGGATCTATATAGCAGAATCCACAATTATTTCCTTTCAATCTACCTTTCCCTCTTCTAGAGGAATGCATACTGAATATCATTTGTAACCACCTGTGTATTCTGAGCCAAGGAAAACCAGGATTAGATACCATTGCCATGTCCTTTTCCAAATATTAATACAAATAATGCATTTGTTTTTCTTCAGAAATGTGAGAAAGCAAATCATACTAGTACAGAAAGTATAAAGGAAACTGTAATTCACCATTAAAAATAAATCCACAAATGGTTTATTTTGCTTAGCTTGCAGCAAAGCACTTATTTTAGCTTTTATCTTTTGTTGATGTTTGAGAGATAAAGTCTACAGTGGATAGAACATAGGACTTGGCTGCAAGAATATTTTGATTCAAATTCTGCTTCTAAGTCTGGCTATATGACTGACCAAGATTGGCTATATGTATCAGTAGGTAGCTTAATCTCCATAACCTCAGGCAGTAATTTAAGATAAGTTAGAGATGGATAACAATATATTTACAGAGATGGAGTTCCTATGTTGAACAAATCATACATCCTTGATATATTGAGGTATCAATATATGTGGAGCCTATAGTTTGTATGTTATTTAAACCTACCATAAAACTCTAGATTTTTTAATAAAAAAAATCGTTTGGAAATTTCATGGAATATCATAAGCTTCAAAGAGCCTAGAGGTAGAATGAGATCTTGGAGGTCACCAAATCTGTAATTCAAAGTAGAATGGGTCAAACATTTGCAGGATAAATATTACCTGTAACAAGAATGATAGCCTCAGGGCCTCCAGTGGTGGCATTTTTTAAAAGAATTTTCAGTGTATCCTGGGAAACTGCAGAAGAATCTTCTAACGGGAATGTATTCTTCTTTCATTCCAATTCTTTTTAGACAAGGAAACCATTTTTTTCTTTTCATCTTCTCTATTCATTTTCTATTTGAAATCAGTTCAATTTGAAAAATAATTTATACTTCTTTTACCCTAATTGTGAACTATTATCATTTATTCATTTATTTGATCCCTAGATTGTAATGTTTGTATAACATATCACCATATAGCCTATAATTCAAATTTTAAAGTGCAACATAAATACTGTTATTGTTGTTATAACAACTGTCATAACAACAATAATAGTATTTACATAGTACTTTAGAATTTGAAAAATACTTTAACTATATCTAATTTAATCCTCACAGTAACCTTATACAATAGATACTATTATTATCCTCATTTTACAAATGTAGATAGAGGTTAAATGATCAGCATCACACAACAAGTGTCTGAAACCAGATTTAAACCCATCAGCACCCTATCCTTCATTTGTCAACATATGTCCCAAGGAAATTTTAATTATTAGATATGAATATGCCTCATAATAGAAATGAATACCTAATATATATACTAATGCCTTAAGAAATGCTTATCTGTTGCTTCTATTTTAATATACATGCATTTATGTATGCACGTATATATGTATACATGCATTTATATGAGCATGGTATATTGATTGGCAATTTTTATAGGACAAGGTACATCCTGTTAACTTATTTTTAAAATGTTATATTTCTCTACCTTCCACCTTAGCAGAATATAACTTTCTCCAGGGCTAGGATTGTTTCAACATTGAATTTATATTTCTAGCTCCTAACATTATACCTGGCACAAAGTATTCAATTAACAAATATTTGACTGATCAATCTATTCCAACTACTTCATCTTACTGATGGGGCCCCGAGCTTATGTGATTTGCCCAAGATCACAGAGGTATTAAGTGTCAAATGCCTGATGTTGGATTTGAGTTTCTTCTGACTCCAAGGCCAACACAGTATTCACTGCAAAACCTAGGTGACCTCTTAATCTAGACTAAGTGCTCTAATAAGTGGTGTAGGTGACAAATAGAAAAATAGTCTAAAGCTAAACCCTCCAGTTGCTTACATTCCAGTAGTTAAAGACAGCACAATAAAAGGATGCTGAAAAGAGAGAGGATAGCAGTAAAGAGAAATATACCAGTGGTAGAAAGAGGCCAGAAGGAATATTCCTAGGTAAGAAGGTCACAGGGAAGGATGGATGTTCCAGAATTAGTAGACCCAAGCACTGACGGATGTTTCAGGGTAAGAGGACAGCTGAGCCTTGGTATTTTAATTCAGAAAATCAGAATCAGGGTCAGGAGAGGAATGTACCAGAAAAACAGGTAGCTTTAAAACATGAGAAAATCACTATTATTTTTTGACTAGATACAGTGTGCAGATCACTGAATTATTTCTCTACTTTTATATTCATTCTAGCTAATATAATCTGTGCATAGCACCCAAATAAAAAGAAAAAAACAATTATTTTTAAATAGGTCTTAAAATATTTTTGAAGTTGTTCTAACAAACAAGATAGTTATAAGTAAAAAACATGTGCTTTGAGACTTCCTGGGGTGACAAAACAGTAGCATGAAGCTACAGACATCCAGAAGTTTTTTTCCCCCTGAAACAGCTTTGAATGAAGTTTCTAAACAGATCCTAAAGTAACAGAACCCACAAAAAAGTCAAAGTACTTTTCAGTGAGATCTTA
The DNA here is from genome assembly GCF_037893015.1 of Macrotis lagotis. Classification (NCBI taxonomy): domain Eukaryota; kingdom Metazoa; phylum Chordata; class Mammalia; order Peramelemorphia; family Peramelidae; genus Macrotis; species Macrotis lagotis. Next base: position 534,559,911 of record NC_133658.1, read on the forward strand.
GAGGAGTTTCAGGAAAAGTTCTATCCTATGTATGTAAAAGAGGGTTAGGTAGTCCAGTGTAGGCAGAAGGACTGGGAGGCTCTTTACACAATGCAGCTTGGTCCCTGTACAGCTCAGATCATGGCTCAGCAGAGTAGCAATGAGGGTAAAAACCGCAAACCAGAGAAGATTTGAACCCCACAATGCCGAGCTACTCTAGAATGGGTCAAACCCCAAATATTGGAAAAACCATAGCAGAAAGCAAGGAAACAGACCCTCAGTTCCCAGCACAAAATTTGGCTTTATACCCTATCCCACAGAGTTTCCTCTCAGAAGAGGAAAGCAGTGACAATTGGCTAAAATATGATACCTCAAAGGCATTCATTGGTGAATTGGTCCCAAAACCCAAAACACCTCTTGGAAGAGCTCAAAAAGAACTTTAAAAAAAAGAAGAAAGAGAGCGATAGAAGAAAAATAGAGAAAATAAATGAGAGACATGCAGGAGAATTATGAAAAATTGACTGAGGAATTTGAAAGTAAAATTTACCAAATGAAAAAGAAATCAGCTCCTCTAAAAGAAAATTTAGCCAAATTGATAAGGAAACACAAAGACTAACTGAAGAGAGTAAAACCCTAAAAATTTGAACTGGACAAATGGAAACTAATGACTCTATGATACACCAAGATTCCAACAGAAAAAAAAGAAAACACCAAAAAGGTTAAAAAAAATAGAAGAAAATGTAAAGTGCTATTAGGAAAAATGACTGACCTGGAAAATAGGAGAGATAATTAGCAAATTATTGGTCTATCTGAAAGCCATGATCAGAAAAAGAGTTGGACAATATCTTGCAGGAAATTATCATGGAAAACTGCCTTAATATAATAGAACAATAAGATAAACTAGTCCTTGAAAGAATTTATTGAATAAGCAGGAAAGATATCAAAAAAATAGAAAGTACAAGGAATCTTATAGTCAAATTTCAGAATTCTCAGTTAAAGAAGAAAATACTGCAAGCAGCCAAAAAGAAGGAATATAAATAACAGGGAACTACAATCAAGATTACATATGGCTTATTAGAGTACCTGGAATATAGAACCCAGAATCAATTGCCCTGTAAAAATTTAGCATATTCTTTCAGGGGAAAAGATGGATTTTCAACAAAATAGAGGACTTTCAAACTTACCTGATTAAAATAACAGATCTGAACAGATCAAATACAAGCCTCAAAAGATGTGCAAAAAATGTGAAAGAGGGGACAATGTAATCACCACCAAAAAGAGGAAACTGAAACAATAATTTGAAGCTATTTTGCTCAACTTTATGACAAATTTAATAATATAAATGACATAGATGAATATTTACAAAAAATATAAATTGAAAACTTTAACAGAATAGGGAATAAAATATTTAAATAACCCCATTTCAGAAAAAGAAACTGAACAAGCCATCAATGAACTCCCTAAGAAAAAAATCTCCAGGGGACAGATGGATTTACCAAATATTTAAGGAATAATTAACTCCAATACTATATACACTATTTGAAAAAATGGGTGAAGAAGTCCTGGCATTTTCTTTTTTAAAAAATTTTATTTATTTATGGCAATAGAGTTTAGTGACTTGCCCAAGGTCACAAGGTAATTATTAAATGTCTGAGTCTGGACATGACTTTAAGTCCTCCTGATTCCAGAGCCAGTGCTCTATCTACTGCACCACCCAACTGCCCTCAATTTCCTTTTGACACAAAAATGATGTTGATACAAAAGCCAAGAAGAGCCAAAAAAAGAAATCATAGACCAATATTCCTAGTGAATATTGCTGCAAAAATTTTAAATACAATTTTAGCAGAAGTTACAGCAAATTATCACTAAGATAATAATTTAATCATTATATATATGATTTATGCCAGGGTTAAACATTAGGAAAACAACCAACATAATTGACCATATCAATAACAAAATTAACAGAAATCATATGATTATCTCAAAAAATGCTGAAAGAAGCAGATATTTGAAGACAACTATCATGTCACTGTTCAGGGAACACATACCTAGACACAGCAATTTTCTTTTCATAATGTGCTTTTCTTTCACTATGTGGCACAGTGAATAGAACACCAGTCCTGGAGTCAGGAGGACCTGAGTTCAAATATGACCTCAGACACTTAATAATTACCTAGCTGGGTGATCTTGGGCAAGTCACTTAACCCCACTGCCTTGCAAGAAAAAAAAAAAAGATGCTGAAAATTCCTTTAACAAAATACAGAACCAATTTCTATTAACAAAAACTAGAAAGCACAGAAATAAATGGAGTTTTCCTTAAAAAGATAAGTGGTGTCTATCTAAAATTATCAATAAGTATTATATGTAATGGGGATAAACTAGAGGCATTCCAAATAAGAACAAGAGTGAAACAAGGATGCCCATTGTCACCAATATTGTTCAGTACTGTATTAGATATGCTAACTTTGGCAATAAGAAATTGAAGAAATTAGAATGGGCAATGAAGAAACAAAACTCTCATTCTTTGCAGATGATATTATGACATACTTAAAAAAACCCTAGAAAATCAAATAAAAACCTACTTGAAACTATTAACAACTTTAGCCCAGTTGCAGGATATAAAGTAAACCCACATAAATAAAAAGCATTTTAGATATTACAAAAAAGCCCATCAAAAAGAGTTAGAAAGAGAAATATCATTTAAAGTAATTATAGAAAAGATAAAATACTTAAAAAGGGAAATTTTATTTAAAGTAATTTTGGACAACATAAAATACTTAGGAATCAACCTGCCAAGACATATCCAGATGCTATTTGAACAAAATTACAAAACACTTTTGCCTCAGATAAAGTCAGATCTAAACAACTGGGAAAATGTCATGGGTAAGCTGAGCTAATAAAATAAAAAATGATAATTCTATCTACATTAAATTATTTATTCAGTGTCATAGAAATCAGGCTACCAAAATGTATTTTTAGAGCAGGAAAAAGGCAAATAAATCTGGAGGAACATAAGGTCAAGAATTTCAAGAGAATTAATGAAAAATAAATGCAAATGAAAGTGACCAATTTGTACCAAATAAAAAAACCATATTATAAAGTAGCATCATAAAAGTTATCTGGTACTGACCATAAAATAGATAAATGGAGTAGTGAAATAGATTAGGTACAAAAGAGTTGTTGAAGACTATGGTAACTTACTATTTGAGAAACCAAAAGACTCCAATTTCTGGGATAAGAACTAACTATTTAAGGAAAAACTCCTGGGAAAACAAGAAGATAGCATGGCAGAAATTAGGTATAGACAAATATCTCACACCATATACCACAATAAGGTTGAAATGGGTACAAGATATAGAGATAAAGGGTGATGCTCTAAGGCAATTAGGAAAACAAGGAATACTCTATTTGCCAGAGCTATAGTGAGGGGAAAAGTTTATGATCAAAGAAGAATAAGAGAATATAATAAATTGCAAAATGGTAATTTTAACTATATTAAAAAGATTTTGCACAAATAAAGGCAATGCAAACAAGATTAGAAGAAATGCAAAAAAGTAGGAAATAATTTTTCACAACTAGTTTTTCTGATAAAGGACTGATTTCTAAAATATAGAGAGAATTGACTTAAATTCATAAAAATACAATTCATCCTTGTGAAGAAAAATACCAAATGCAGACCAAAGTCTTCAATTTTTAAAAATTGTCATATGTATAATGCTTTTATTTACTCTGCTTTTTTTCTTCTAATGTTTTTCTTCCTCATTTCAGTCTGAGTCTTCTTTCACAACATGAGTAATATGGATTTATGCTAAACATAGTTATACACATATAACCTATTTAGAGTGTTTTCTGTCAGGGGGAGGGAAGAGAGGGAGGGAAAATGGGATTCAAAATGTTACAGAAAATAATTGTTGAAAACAATCATTATATGTAGTTGGAAAAATAATTAAAATATGATTTTTAAAAGAATATAAGACATTCTTTAATTGATAAGAGTTATGAATTGATCCCATTCTGGAGACCAATTTGGAATTCTGCACGAAGGGCTATAAAACTGTTGCAAACCCTTTGATCAAGCAAAAATAAAATAAAAAATGAAGAAAGACAAACATGTACAAAAATATTGATTGCACTCTTCTGTAATGGCAAGGAATTGGAAACTGAGAGGATGTCCATCAGTTTGAAAATGATTGAACAAGATGTGATATATGATGTTATGGAGTACTATCGTTCTTTAAGAAATCATGAGTGGGTAGACTTCAGAGGAACCTGGAAAGATTTGCATAAGCTGATGCTGAGTGAAGTGAGCAGAACCAGGAGAGTATTGTACACATTAGCAGCAACAATGTGAGATGCTTAACTATGATGGATACAACTACTTTCACCAGTTCAATGATCAAGGATAATCCTGAGAAATCAGTTATGGAAAATACTATCCACATCCAGAGGGAAAAAAATTATGGAGTCTGAATGCAGAGCAAAGCATGCTATGTTCACTTTTTAAAACTTCTTTTATATTTTTCTTTCTTTCTTTCCTGTATCTTTCCCCTTAATTACAATTCTTTTTTCAAAATAAAATTAATGTGGAAATATGTTAAATACAATTATATGTATACAACCTATATCAAATTTCTTGCTGACATGGAGAGGAAGAGGAATGGGAGGGTAGTTGAAAAATGTAGAACTTAATAGTTTGCAAAAGGATGAATGTTGAAAATATCTGCATGAAATTAGAAAATAAATAAATAAAAAGTATACACTTCAATCATCACTGTAACAGCATTTTTCATCTTGAGTTCTATGGAGCTATCTTTGGATCATTACCTTGATCAGAATATCTAAGTATTTTGCAGTTGATCATCCTTAAAATATTGCTGCTACTTAAGTTTTCTGATTCCTTTCTGTGATTTCTTACAGAATAATATTTTTTATCACAATCTTCTTTTGACCATTTATTGGACAATGAAACTGTTTTTAAATCATTCTGACTCAGTTGCCTATATTTGAGAAATGAAACTTTAATCAGAGAAACTTGCTTGCAAAAATTTTCCTAGGAAAATTTCCTGTTTCATACTAATTCTATGTTAATTGTGTTTAAGCAATGCCTTTTTTAAAATTTCATTTAATGAAAATTATCCATTTTATTCCCATGTCTCTATTTGCTTGTTTGGTCATGAATTCTTCCCTTTTTCATAGATCTGATTAGAGATATTTTTCATGTTACTCTAATTTGTTTATAATATCACCTTTTATGACTAAATCATTTAGCCTTTTTGACTTTATCTTGGTAGATAGTATGTACTGAGTGTTCAGGGAAGTGTGAGAGTTTGCTCGGTCTTTTGCAGGGCTGTTCCTTCACCTTTGGTGTTCATCTTCATCCAGTTCTAACCTTGTCTCCAGAAACTATAGCATGTGCAATGGTCATACCACAGTTAAATCATGTCAACAAATAGATTAAACCAGCTTGAGCATAGGCAACAAGCCTCAAACCCACTGATGAATTAGGGGATGTCCCTAACTCAGCCCAAACATGGGAAGACTTCTGGGAAGATTAGATGAATGAGAACAATTTGTTCCAATAGCAATGAAGGCAACTAGAGCACCTAGAGCTTGGTAAGGCAAAATGAAAGATGTCAAGGTCATCCATAGCATCCTGGGCAATCACCAATCATTTGACTTTTATCTTGCCACTGGACTTCAATCATTCTGGAAAAGACTTTGTGCAACTTTTCCTTACCTAAATCCATTTCTTGGTGAGTCAGAAAATCATCCTGTGATGCCTTTGATCCCCTTCTAAACAAAGGACAAACAACAAAAGTGCAATGTAAGAAGTTGGCCTATATCTAACTTCTGCCAAATTTACTTTGCAGTTTTCCCAGCAATTTTTGTCAAATGGTGAATCTTACTCCAAATACCTGGTCCAGTATTCCATCACTCTATTTCTTAGTCTGTAACAGATTGTTTTCATTGCTTTTCATGTTACAATATTGTTTGAAATCTAGTATTGCTTAGGCTTCCTTCCTTTGGATTATTTTCCATTGGTTCCTTTGATATTCTTGATCTTTTGTTCTTTTAGATGAACTGGGTTGTTTTTTCTAGTTCTACAAAATAATTCTTTTGTAGTTTGATTGGCATGACAATACTAAATAAGTAAATTAACTTAAGTCCAATTGTCATTTTGATTATAATATCTCAACCTACCAGATAATATGTCTCTGAAAAGATACTTGGAATTGTGCTCATTTAATCCCTGGGTTTGTCTTGACAAATAGAGTCCCAAGAACTTTATATATAGTCTGCAGTTTTTTAAATGGAATTTCTCTTTCTTCTCCTGCTGTGTTTTATTGATAGTATATAGAAATGTTGATTTTTTTTAAAGTGGGTTTATTTTATATCCTGAAACTTTGCTAAAATTGTCAATTGTTACAATTAGTTTTTTTAGTTGATTCTCTAGGGCTGTCTAACCATGATATCATCTGCAAAGAAATGCTAAAGATAGTATTAAACAATACTAATGACAATGGACATCTTTGAATTATCTCTTATCTAATTGGAAAGCCTCTAGCTTATTCCCATCATGGATGATGATTGCTCTTGGTTTTAGAAAAATACAATTTATCATTTTAAGAAAGTCTCCATTTTTTCCAATGCTTTCTAATATTTTTAATCAAATGGGTGTTGTGTTTTGTTAAAGCTTTTTCTGCATCTATTGAGATAATCATATGATTTTTATTGACATGCTCAATTAAGCTGATAGTTTTCTCAATATTAAATTAGCACTACAATCCTGATATAAATCTCACCTGATCATAGTGTGTATGATCTTTGTGATATATTGCTATAATCTATTTGCTAGAATTTTATTTAAAAATTTTGTGTCAATATTCAGTAACGAAATTGGATATGTCACACTATTGACTCAGAGTTCACATTCTACTAAAATACCTAGATTTTTTCATATATTAAATCTAGTCATACTTTCCTCATCTAGTATTTGTATAGTTTATTTTGTTGAACCAAATCATAGGACTTTATATCTACTAAAATTCTGCTTTTTACATTTACCTAGAAGGTTTTATCATAATCTGAAAAGTGCCTACTAATATAATTCAATCAACAATTATTCAGTGTCAATTATATGCCAGTTAGAATAGTGAGGTGTTGCAGTGGATAGAGTCAAGCAGTCAAGGAAACTCATCTTCCCAATTTAAATCTGTCCTCAGACACTTACTAGCTGTGTGATCCTAGGCAAGTCATTTAATCTTGCTTGCCTCAGTTTATTCATTGATAAAATTAACTAGGGAAAGAAATGGAAAACCTTACCAAGAAAACCTCAGATGGGAGGTCAGAAAAATTTAGACACTGCTAAAAAAACTGAACAACAATAACTGCATGTAGTTACTGTGCTAAGTTCTGGAAAAGCTCTAAAATCACTCAAAAGTTTTTTTTTCTTTCCATCCATAAAAGAAAGACCATTTGCATGAAGAATATTTGCTGTCCTTAGGAACCAAATCTCCTTTTCTGGAGTTTGGTGAGTTTCAACCTTCCTAGAGAAGGTGAACTCCAAATGTTCAAATTCTACCTCAATTATGCCCATAAAACACCCCTCTCTCTTGCTACAGATAGACAACTACTGCAACATGTGAATGTTCCTCAGAACCACTGTTTCCTCTTCCCTTTGAAAATGATAACCCTCCTTTAAGCCCCCATCCCCATCCTTCCATTCCATTGTTTTCATTTTTTTTCCACTGAATCTCTTCCTCTCTCCATATTTCCCACAACATTCCTCCCCCAAAAAGATATTGAGTTACTACTGGGAGGAAAGATCTTAAGGAATTATTGATGGATTGTTGATTCTTCTATTCCTCTTACTTTCTACTTCTTTAAATTCCACTCTAATCTTTATAACTTTAAATCTATTTTTGTCCTTTAATTATCCCCTGTTTAATTTTATCCCTCATTTCAATCTCTTACTTTTTCTTTAATTATAATCTATAGATATGAGAGAATAAATTTCAATAATTCATCTTTTCACTTTAATGTTCTTGTGCTTCTATTCTTTAAGATTTTCATATATCTAATATGTACTCTTTTTTTCAAGAAGGCTTTAATTATATCTCTTTTGCCATATTGATTAAACTCAGCTTTGAAGGTTATGTTATTTATGGTTGCATCTTGAACTCTTGCTTTTTATAATATTCTTTATTCCCAACTCTAATTTCTTATATAATTATTAGAAATCATTGTGAATTTATTGTGAAATCATTAGATCATTCAAATTGACACTATTTCATACCTGAAGTTGTTCCTGATTGCTTACAAAATCTTTTATTCTTACTGAAATTTAATCATTATATGACTTGGAGATTGAAGTCTGGGATTTTTTTCCTTGTGGTAAGCTATGGATTTGATCAGTATTTTGCTGTCTTTGATCAAAGGCTCTGGATAATTTTCTTTTTTGTATATGATATTCAGATTTCTTTTTTTAATATATGCTCTTCTGAGACACCTGAAGATTTAAATTATTTCTTTGAACCCTGGCTTTAAAGATAATGTTTGATCTATTTTAATGATATTATTGTTGGATTTTTTCCTACCAAATTTTCTAACAATTTTGTATTTCTCTGCATTTTCACTTTCAGAGACCCCCTATGTCTTCAAAAAGTATGATCATTGTGACTTCTAGATATTTTTCTGTTTTTAAGATTTCTGATTCTATCCCAAGTTCATATCTATTATCTCCTTTTTAGCAGTCTTATTTCTCATTTGAAGCATTCTCAATTTTTTTTCTCTTGTTACATGATCTCTGATGACCATGTGGAATTCTTTTTTTAACAAGGGAATGAAGAATTTCTTTTGATTCATATCAAAATATTTATTCACAGTTTTATAGCCTTTGAGTTCATTCTGATGTTTCCTTCTGAACTTATGAGCTTTCTAATGTTTTATCTGTTTATACTGTTTTAAATTTTTACTCAGACTTTTCCCTAAACCCTTCTATTTCTTGCAAATACAGTCACTTTTTTCCTAGCTTTCCTACTGTTTACCACTCTTTCTATTGCTACAATTCTGAAGATAAATAAACATTCTCAGTATCACTGAATTAGAGAAGACAAGGATCTCACCTTGTCCCAGCTTAGAACAAACTGTTGAGAGAGAATACTCGTTTTTCTAGCTTACTCTCTGAAATTTCCGTGTCTTCCACACCACCCCATCCCTCCTATTCTTTTATATTACTGGACAGAACTAATGTCTACTTCCTTTTATTGTAGTTGGGGAGCAGTGGGGTAAGAAAGAAGGCAGACTAGGTAAAAAACTTATAAAATGTACAAAACAAAAATATGAAGTTATTTGTACACACTATATCTAGCACAGTATGAGGTTAGGATGGGAGGAGGATGCTGGATAAGAGTATTAATATTTATGGTCTTTGGTTTCATTTCATGAAGCTTTTACTTTGTGTAGCATTTTTATATCTTATGGATTAATTATTTTTACCTGTTTAAAGATGTTTTTTGAAGTCTTGAGCATTAGAAAAGTTTGAAGAAATAAATTTCTCTACCATTTTTCCAGTCATTTGCTATCCATGTCCTTTCAAAAACTAAGGTGGTTGATGAGTTTCCTATATATTCACATATATCTTTCTAGACAGGTTCTTATTTTTATGGCAGTTATTTGAGTTTATGCTTTCAGGAGACTGACATCTCCTAATATTTTACACTATGTGATCCTATATACTGTTTATTTGAATCTTTGAAATCTTATCTCCTTAAATCTGAGTTACTTCTCAAACTATGCTTGACATTTACTTTTTTATCAATCCTGAACTCTAAGATGGAGTAGTCATTATCTCCTAAAACTCCTACCATTTCTTCATTGGCAACTAGTTCTTCCTTAATAGTTAAAATCAGGTTCAGAATAGTTGTTTCCCTTATCATTCTATCTACCCTTAAAGAATGAAATTGTCACCAAGGTAAGTCAATATTTTATTAACTGCATCCTTTTAGCAAATAGACGTTCAGCAAATAACTAGATAATTGAAGTCTTCAATCACTATTATATCCAGGTCACATATGTGATCTTTTTTCCGACGTTAACCTCAATCCCCTTTTAACCTAACTGCTTTCAAACAAAGGTATATTCTTCTATTCCCATATCCTAGTCAGTCAATTTTATTAAATCCTAGTGATACTTTTTATGTATAAGAATTATCATCATTTTTAGAGACGTACGCCAATTTCCTTTCACATAGAGGACAGAGTGTTTGTATGAATGGGTAACTCATATCTTTACTGTGGAATTCTCAAAGTCTATATCAATGGTATATAAACTCTTCCAATATTTATCTCTCTGGGAAGGTTTTCCTAGGATCTGTTTCACTGAGTATAGAAATGTTCCTTACCTAGACATTTAGTGATGAAGTCTTGAAGATGGCAATCCATGAAGCATAGAAAAGATCCTTATTCCTGAATGTCACCTTTCTGCTTCTACAGTGGATGGAAAATAGAGCTAAGGACAATAAATTTTAGGACCTATAAAATTTTCAATTGCAATATGTATATAAGTATATACATGTATATACATATATATTTATATACATATATGTATGTATGTATGTGTGCATGCACACACAGTCAAATGTCCAATGAGTAGATATCCTTCTAGTGGAGCAAAATCATATCAATCTTGGCATTCTTGTTATAAATGAAACATAAAAAATGGGGAGGAAATGCTATATAGCTAAATGGAAAGATGTCACATAAATTCTCTCTCTTTTTTAAGACTAGATCACCCAATATCACTAGACTGGGAGAATATTCACATTCACAATCTCATTCTGATTACCATATTGATTTGACTTATTCTGTTTCTGACCTAGAACTTTTTCCTCTCCTTAGACAACCTACTTACTCATATTAGTGATGAATGCAGCACATAAATCATGGGCAAAGTCCAATACAGTTCAGAACTACTTAAATCAAGAGAACTAGCCCTCTAATTGTCTCAGTAGTACAGATTATAGGCTGGCTCACAGGTGTTTTTAAAAAGTATAAACAAGAAATAGATGAGTTGATTTTATCACATGCCTAAAAGTAAGAAGAAGAAAAAAAAAGATTTCATGGGACATTGGTTGCACTAAAGCACTTATGATCATATGTGCAAATAGAATACCATGAAAAACATTAGACTTTGTGTCAACATATTTTAAAAAATATGAGATTATACATTTTTAGAACTGTATCACACCCCTAAAATAAATTAATATTTTTTGAAGTTCTATGACTTCAATGTAAAAGTGAGAATAGATGAATATGGAAAAACTTTTATTAGAAAATGAATCAAGACAGCAGAATTGAAAGAGGCTAAAATTAGCAGACTAAATATGTTTCTTTTACATATTACAAGCATTTTCTTTGAGAAAAGAGGCAAGAGATGCTGAATGTATTGTATAATGAAAACTATCACAAAAATGAGATCTATATTTTAACAGATAGCAAACAATTCATTAATTATCAATATACTCAAATCAACAACTTCTTAGAGAAAAAAATCAATTCACTACACATCAAGAAGCTTAAAATCAAAAAATATTTCAGGAAAACTGAAAAAATACTTCAATATTTAAATCTAATTAATGATCATAAAAACGAATTAATTGACAAAAGGAAGAACATTGGCAAAGACCAAAGTAATTCATGCTCAATTTTCACTGATACAGATCAGATAACACATCAAGACCAAGAGCTAACATCAAAACCAAGGGAGTTGTTTCACAACTGCTCAATGTTTATGATAAAAGGAGAGAGGAGAGGAATATCCAAAAGCAGCACCAGTTTAGAACATAAAGACACTTGCAACATTGAGAAAGATAATGATATATCATGAGCAGAGTTGCCTCACAAAACAGAAAAAAGAAAAGATAAAACTATCTAATTTTTTTAGTTTAACAAGAGATTTAATAAAGCAAAGTGATCCCAAGAGAAAGGATGAAAATGGATGTTGAGTAAAAGGCAGACAAAAGTAAAGATGAAATGTAAAGGCTCTAAATTTTTTTAACAATTTTATTTTTACCCTCAAGGATAGTAGAACCATTCATACTATCATCACAATCCTTTATAAGTCAAAGAATTGGTTTTAAAAGGAGACAAAAATGTCACTAACAAAGACAGGAAAGTCATAATATATTAGACTGTCATAATGAAGATCTCTTATGGGAGGTGATTAATCTATATGTTTGGGGTCAATTCAAAAGGTAACTAAAAGAAGAAAAGATGCCAAAGGCTTGGAGAAAAAATATTGAACCTTCTTCATAGCCAAAAATGTAATAAAAATATTAGCAGCTACCTATATTTATGCCTTCATTTTCTTTACAAAATATTTTTGAGAGCCATCTATACAAATGAATACACACCTGTGGGCATCTTCAATGAGATCATTAATAGAGGACAGAGCATTTATATGAATGGTATTCTGTGGTAGCTCATATCTTTACTACTACTACTACTAAAAGATATAAAGACAGAATGGAACTACAGTTATAGTTTTTTAGTAATTATTTTTAATTTGATTTGACAAAGAAAAGTGTTGCTTTAAAGATTATTTTCCAAAAATTTGTCTTCATATTTAAAATTTTAAAGGAAAAAAGTTAACTGAACTACAAAAAGATAAAGAGAGTACACAATAGTTATAGGAGATTTTAGTTTTCATTTCTCCAAATGGAAGATTTAGAACTAAAAGAATTGTCTTCTTCTGAATTGCTACATTAAATTATATTCATGTTTCTCAGCATCACCTTTGTGAGGGTGTGTTAGGGCACACCATAAATAAATGTTAAAAAAACAAATTAGACTCTCATTTGTTCTTCTTTGTATGTTGAACTGTTTGTTAATAAAGTTTATTATTAAAAATAAATTGTCAACAATTTATGAGCAATTTCTTTTCTCATTAATTCAGGTTATTCCTATCCTGACAGAACCTAAGGAATCTCATTAATATTTTTCAAAAAGTAAAAGATTCTCATTTTTATTACTTATTCCCAACCATTCACTCACCTTTTTTTCTCTTTTCTTCTTCTACTTCGTAACATCCTAAAATAGATTTCAATTCCGTCCAATTTCTTTGAATCATTTTCCCTCTTTGTTTTCCTCTTAAATCATTTCTTTTATTTTTAAGAGGAAAAGTATCATTCTCCAATAATCTACAAAGAAGAGAAATATTCTTCTCATTCTTTAAAATTTGCACCTGAGAGAGAGAGAGACAGACAGAGACAGAGACAGAGACAGAGACAAAGACAGAAACTAAGCTATATTTTGCATTCATGTAGTTAGCTTGGCAGTGACAGAGAAACAAATACAACACAATATCAGCAGGTCACAAAAATATCCACCCCCCCCCATATCCCATGCTCACTGAAATTGAGATCTTTAGTTCTCTAGGTCTCTTTTTGTTGATTGTCTTGCTAACTGCCACAATCATTTCATTGCTCTGATATCTCTACTTTTTCATAGCAGGCCTTCTACTTTTTGCCTTTTCTTCTTTGTCCAGTTGTTAAGGTTCATTTGATCTATAAATAGTAAATTCCTGATGAAGCCCTAAAGCAAGCATTAATTCTACTGTGGTGTTATCTGAGATAAGAAGAATTAACATCTCTTCCTGACAATCTCTTCCTTTCTCTTGCTTCACATCACTACATCAGACATTAGAATCTATTTTCCTGGTCTTCATTCTTTTTTCTATTATTGTGTTCAGGCCTATCAAACTTTTCTAAAGAGAAATATTATGCCTGTTTCTACTTGAGGCAATCCATATCCCAGAATGAGTTTGACCGCTTTCCTCCTCATCTGCTCTGCTTAATCTCACCCAACAGCACTAACTGCTAAAAATTTTCAAATGCAGGTTAATCATTTCATGCAAACTAATAATGCTTATTTTATTATTACATGCCTAATTTATTATTAAAACCATTTCATCCCTTTGTTCTAGATCAGGATGGGTGTGCATGGAGATTTCTCCTGGGGATCTATCTAAACTGAAAATTAAGGTATCCACTTATCAGATTTCTCCATGAGGTACCACTTTCTTCATGACATAATCCCCAAATCATTAGCTCTTCTCCTATTCTTTTCAGGGACAATTTCCCTCTCTATTCTGTCTCTTTTGATGAAGATACAAGTCACGGAAGGGGGTTGAATTCTAATAATTAAAAGTGTTGAATTAATAGCATATCAGTTGTTCTTTCTGGCCTGAAATAGTGTATCTCCTCTTTCTGCTTATCTAAGCTCTATTCATTATCTTTACTTAACATTATGTATGCTTTGTTTGTGAATTTGCTTAGGTTGTCATATTAAAATACAACTTATCCTTCAGGACATAAAAACAAAATCCCACTTGAACTTCAGGACCTGTTTAAGTCTCACCTTCTCTGTGAGACTTTGCCCATCCTCTGTCCTCCCCAATTCATTTACCTTCCCCACACACACATAGACCCCAAACTCTAATAGCATTTAGTATCTATAATTCACTTTGGCATTTATTATATATATATATACTTGAAGAAAAGTCATCCCTAAGCATATATTCACACAGCTCTCATTCCTTCAGCATGGTAGTGACTAGAGGAATTAACTTCAGTCAGGAAGATATGGATTTAAATGATGATGTGATATGTTCTTCATTCTTGAAAAAGACTATGACATCAGGGAGGTGTTGCCTCCCAAAACGTGAATTGGATTTGAGTGAGGGGGTAATGGGTTGTCACAAACTCACTTTCTCCTCCACAGCCACTGGAGCCCAGTGGCCAGATATGAATTAGGATGACTAGAGATAACCCTCAGGGTTAAGTGAGCTGCTCAACTATAAGTGACAACTGACTATAACTGACAACTGTAAGTGTCTGAGGTCATATTGGAACTCAGGCCTTCCGACTTCAGGGTTAGTGTTCTACTTTACTGCACCATTTATTTGCATTCAAATACTGCCTCTGATACATACTAGCTGAATGATCCTGAACAACTTAATCAATCTCTCAGTTCTTCAAGCTACTACAATAATTAGTTATAGAAATGTTGCTCATCTAAATTAAGATACCCAAACTAGAGCTCCCTATATTGATGAACTTGCAGATCTACTTTCTTGACATATAGGAGAAAAAAACCAGAAAATATTGAATGAACGATACAGAATGACCCTAGCAATACTAAAACTGTTAAATAAGAGAATTACAGTCAACCAATATTTGTTAAATTCCACATACAGATATTTGTTTGTGTATATATGTATGTGTGTATATATATATGTGAATATATATGTATAAAAATGTGTATATCTTTACCATACAGAAATGTGTCACTATAAATTATGAGAAGAGCTTAGACTACATATGTAGTCAAAGAAAACAAAATGCCAAGATAGCTGTTGGCCAAGATTTTACTTTACTGAGGTCTACCTAAAGCAGATGGCTCATTACAACTTGGAAAAGACTCCTGGAAAGCTCCTAAATTCTCTGAGAACTGTAGTACAGAGAGATACAAATTAGAATAGCACTATTTCCAGTTTGTTCAACACAGTGCCAGGTACAAACCAAGGGAAAAGCCCAGTTAGCTGAATGCAGTGAGTCAAACAACTGTTAAGACTTGCTGTTTTCTGGAAACTGGTGAGCATCCTTGGTCTTGAATTAGAAACAGTTCCAGAATGATTTTCCCTAAATGATCATCCACAGCAAAAAGTGATCCTGATGTTCCACATGTTTATTTGATTCCTTAATACTCTCAAGAAGATTATTTTATTTATAAGATACTATCTATAAAAGACATGGTCAGAACCAAGACCTAATCTATTTCAATAAACTTCTATTTGTACCTGTAAGAATTCAGTGAAATTCAACAATCATCTCCATAAACCAACATACTTCATCTTCAGAGATTAAAAAGATACCTATTGTAAGTATAAAATGATGTCTTGTTAATGTTCTGCCCTTTAATATGGAACAATTTGGTACTGAGAGGGTCAGAAAAAAATACACTTTTTAGAATAGAAACTACCCAATAAAGTATGAAAGATAATCCTTCCTTCGGAGGTAAAGAGTTCAATGTCTGAAAAAAGTAAGAAAACTACTAAAATCTCCATGTTAAAAAAAAAGTTTTTAGATTATCCATAAAGAATGTGATTACAAGAGATACTGAAAATATACTTTAACATAAAAATAAAAAGTTTAAAATTCCTTATAAAGGTAATAATGTTATGCCTATTTTTTATGAACAGTTTGATGACTTAAAGGGTCATAGAAAGATGTTTTTGTGTTTTAAGATCTGATAAAATGAGAGCATAAAAAAGAAAATTTTCAGAAGAACACATTGCTAAAGAGAACCTATAAAAATTACAGAATAATTAGAGTGGCAGAGTATTATGATCCCTCAGCTCATTTGCATGTAACTGTTTGGACACTTTGGGGTGAAAGTAACCTTTTGACTTCATAGTGTAGCATGCTTGAGGTTTTGCCTCATGAGGGAAATATGGTTTTCAAAATTCTAGGAGACTCTAAATTGAACTGCTACAAGTAACAGGTGAAGAGGCTGACTAACGAAGCAAGAGCAAAAAAGATAGGGAAGTAGAAAAATGTCTGAGAAGGAATTGGGTTGACAAAAAGTCTTCAGTTCTAAGTTCATAAAGAAACATAAGAGGTCATTAGATTAGTGCTTGGTCAGACATTGTACTTCAGTATCATCTAGTCTAGAGGTTGAGAGAAGCCACTGAAGCCTCTCAGAATCACCAGTTGCCCCCTTCTGTCCTTTATGGTTCAAGGAAAAGCAGCTTTGCAATTGCTTTATAGACAGCTCTGTTTGCTGCAAGCTGTTTGGTTGGCACAGCATCCTGGTGAGTGAAAAGCTGGCTGGGCTTGTCTGACTTGCTCAGAGACTTAACCTTAGCTGTTTTTTTACTGAAAGCTCTATTTGCAACAAACTGATTGGTTGATGTGGTGAGTTGGCAGGATTATCTGAATTGCCCAGAAAGAGCCAACTTGGGGATTTATAGAGTTCTCTGGTTTAAAGGAGATTGCCAGCAAAATTAAGAATCTAACCTTCAGTGTTTAAAAGTGATTGCAAATTGAAAAGGTTTAAAAATTGCGTTGATTCTAGAGTAGGAGAGAAGAGAGTTTTCTCACTACAGTTTAGAAAAGAACAAAAGAAAAGTTAGCAGAAAAATAATTTGAGTGGTTCAGATATTCCTGAGAGGACCAATGACATTAGACCTTCCCATCTTTAGTTGTGATATGATACCCTGTGCACATAGGCTTTCATCACTGATGGGCATCTAAGTATGCCCAATCTCACCCAGAGATACTGAGTGCTTTGCTTGGGGGAACATGATACAAATCCAATGTAAATAATGACATTATTATTCCCACATTTTAGTTAATCAATACTGTGATATCATTGTCACTTATTTTGTTTTTTAGTATGTTTTACAAGTGTATAATGAGAGTCAAAGTGGATTTTTGTAATGTGTTTGGTTTTGTGTAATCAGCAGCTGTTCTATTAGAACTGAGACTTTCCAATATTAGGGCAAGTTGGAATGATCAAGCCATCTTCAGAGAATTACCCTTTGGGAGGATGTGAGGTACTACAGTGTAGGAGAAGAGTAAGAATTCCTTCTACAATATACTCAACAAGTAGTAATCCAACTTTTTTGAAGACCTTCATAGAACATTATTTAAAAAAATAAAGCTCCTGACGCAATAACAGATTATTAGGAAGCTTTTCTTCCATTAAGCTGAAATATACCTCATTGCAATTTCCACTCCTTTCTCCTGATTCTGCCTTCTGAGGCCATGTTGAAGTAATCTCTTCTGCTTGTTTAGTTTTTTTTTTTTCTGACTCATTGTGACCTCATTTGGAGTTTTCTTGGCAAAGATATTTGAGTGGTTTTCTATTTTCTTCTCCAGTTCATTTTACAGGTGAGGGTTAAGTGACTTGTTGGGTCACACAGGTAGTACATGTCTGAAGCCAGATTTGAGCTATAGTCTACTTGACACCAGATCTAGCATTTTATCTACAGAATCATCTAGCTGTTTTGTGCTTTTACATGAAACCCCTTCAAATATCTGAAAACAAGAATCATGCCTCATGTAAGTCTTTTCTTCTACAACCTTTTAAGCTGATGAGATATATTCAAATTCTAGTTTTATTTTTCAGTCTTTTATCATTGACCTTACCCTCAACCTTGTGCAAAGTTACAAAGATAAAACCAGCATTATCCTTGTCCTCAAATTGCTTAGGGGAGACCTAATATATGTTCCCTAGAATGAATAAATACTAAAAGGATGTGTCTCTCTGGAATGCTCTTGAGTTAAGAATCCAGTATCTCCATTTCCTCCAAGAAAGTCAATGTCTAACACTAGTTGTTTTCATGCCAATGTAATAGCTTAAAAGAAATGACACCAAGGCTCAGTTATCTAAGCAGAAAAATAGTTTCATGTACTTTTGCTTCCTCTATTCTAGTTAGCAAGGAAAATAAGCTTTTCATAGTTTCAGGAGCTTGTATTTACCCACTATTTTAGGGATAACATGTTTGCATCTATATCTATTTAGCTGAATTGACCTACATACTTTCCCAAAACAGTGTCTCCTTCCCTTTCTTTACCTTCTTTTTTCTATTACCTATCCCAGAGGGAATAAAATTCAGCTCCTTAGCTTTGGGGAGAATGCATGGCTAAGGATAGTATATTACCTGTACATTGTTGAATGTATCTATGGCATTCAGTGCTCTATTGGAATGATATGCTTTGTCACTTCAAGAAAGCACAAAAATCTTTATTGTTCCCTCTGTTGTCCACACTTAACTTACACAACACAGTAGTTTAGGACTAGGGAAATTTGAGTTATCTGACAGGATCATAAGATACCCAGAGAGATGAGATATGGTTCCCATGGGTTTTAAAAACTGGATTTGTAGACAATTCCAAAAGAGGTATTCTGAAAATGTTTTGATCAATGGTATTGTCACAAAAATAAGCATTTGGCCTGCCAAGAAAATTATTTGGAAAGGCAACATATTTTGAAATTATAAATTATTTTAGTTTTGTTTGAAAATTGCATGTTACAGTAATACTCAAGATGATTTATTGAAACAACATCTACATGTTTCTAGTTCTTTGCAACAAAAGAACTTCCTTGCAGCAGATTGCCTAATTCTAAGGATGATTTTAATAGAAAAGTTTTAAACAGCAATAAAAGGACATAGCAAGTGGGAGCTCTAGGTAAATTATGATATTATACTTCCACCTAGGCACCATCCATCTCTAGGCCACCACTAAATGTTTGTCACACCACAGGCAGAAAACGCCCTTTAATTGTTTAGCCTCTTTATATCCATTATTTTTTCCATATGCAATCTTATGTAACTTCCTGTATATAAATTAAGACTCTTCTCCCTAGTTCTTCCCAGGCATATTGCTACATCTGTTACTGTTGTTCATCCCTTCTTCTCAAAAGGAACAATGACATTAGGAAAGTGCATGTAATGAGGTAGCAGAGAGAGACACACATGTAGATATGGATTCAAGTTCTCCATCTATCATTAGTTTTTTGAACATGGACAAATCACTGAAAATCTCAGGACTCCAGGAGACTCTCTAAGACATATGTGAGAAGTTTCCTAAACTAATGAAATCACAGGTCCAAACTCAAAAAAAAAAAAAGAAAAAAGAAAAAATTAGGTATCAGTGTGAGCTTTGAAAAGGTCACCAAACTTGGAACAAGGATATGAATGTGCATGCTGTCTCTGCCTACAGATATGAGATAATACATGTATGATACTGCATATGTAAGTTAGCCTTCCTCAGCCTCAGTTTCTCAATCTATGAAAAAGGGAAAGTTAGACTCAATTAACTTCTAAGTTCCCTTCCAACTCTGACTTTGAGATCTTTTAACTTATTAAAGTCTATACTTTTGTTTTAGTTAAAGAAGGGTGGCATCACATTATAGTGAGGAGAGCTATGAGTTTGGAATCATTGGGTCTGGGCTCAAGCACAGCCTCTCATGATTACTATCTGCATGACTTTGGGCAAGTAACATTCTTCTTAACTCTCAATTTCTTCATCTGTAACGTGAGGGGACTAGACTGGGAGGACTTAGTCTAAATGGTTTCTGAATGGTTTTAACTTTAAATCTTTGTTCCTAGGCAAAAAATTAATGGTTCATTAAAATTAAGTTTATCTTTTGATACAAGGAATTTCTTACAAATTCCTGGACTACATTTCACAGTAACATTGCATTAATACTTGTGGGGTATTAGTCCTGTCTCTGCTACTAGCTGAATGTCCTTGAGCAAAGTAGCTCAGACATCAGGGCCTCAGTTTCATCTTTTGCAAAATCAATGGATCAGACAAAAGAATTTCTCCTTCCAAACTCTTCAACTTTAACTTTCTTTGTCCTATGATTAATCGAGCAGTAAATGTTTTATGTGGTTGATTTTCCCAGAACCAAAACCACTTAAATACTTATAAAGCCTAAACACATTTAGACTTTTGAAACCAAATGTGCAATGTGAAATTCCATCTTATAAAGTTTTTTCAGTACAATGTGAATGAGCTGAAAGGTAAGATGTAAAGGTTTAATATCTGAAACACCCTCATTCCAAGGAGCTTCATAACGAAGATTTACTTTTGCATTTATTCATCAGAAAGCAAATAAGGGCAGCCTTCTCTCCCCTCTCCACCCCTGTCAAGTGTACTCAGTGAGAAGAAAGACAAGACATTAGAGCAGATTACTTTACATTCATTTTAATAATGTCATATAAATAAAGACAGAAAACCCATTATGTTGCATTGGCAGCACATACTCATTCTCAAAGGTTATCTCAAGCGTAGTCACATTTTCAAGGACATCCTGCAGCAGTTCTTTGGCAACCTCATTGCTGAGGCGTTGCTGAGATGATCTTATGCATTCCTATATTTTTATTTCTCTTGCATTCCCCACCTTGCTGACCTCACATCTCTAGGCAGAAAAGACAAACATTCTGGAGCAGGTTTGGAGGGAAAAATAGACCATTTTGAAATGTGACAATTTAGTAAGAACAGAAATAACAGAATAAAAATATCCATGAATCTAATAGAACAAACATTCCCCTTAGTCTGAGGGGGGAAATAGAAAGGATGGCCTAATGAAGATGGTGGAAGGACAGTCTCAGATGTCCCAGTCCTGTATTAAAAATCCCCAATAAGGGATGAGGAGGGAATGAAAAAGGGATGACCCTATTATTCAAGTGAACAATTCTTTTTTTTAAAAAAAAAGAGATGGATGAACTCCGATGACCAAAGTGAATTGAACTTGATTTAACCTTAAATTGACTTTTTTAGACCAATGAATCTAAAACATTAACAATGCTTGGGAAAATATAGGATTACAAATAAAGCAAGAGATCTAAGCAAATATGGTAACAACAAGGGGAAAAAAAGTCAGGTCTTTGCAGGTTGAGAGGAATAAATATTAACAAATCTTTAAAGGGACCTGACATTGAGATTGCTTAATCCATTCCTACTGATCATGCCCACAAAGTATCATTTCTTTTTCTGTGGCACCTGTCACCAGACCTACAAGGAAAGGATGGATCATTCCTTTTGGTTCACCTTGTTTTTTCTCAACCTAACAGCACCACATTCTCTCTTCCCATAATTAACTTTGGCTCATATCTATAGCTACCACCTTCCTAAGAGCTGTACTTTTTCAATGTCTCACTCACCCCAAAAACTTAACTGGGCAAGGATATTTGATTTTAAATTGCTTTGGTCAGTCTGCCAAGAAACATTTATTGAGAAAGTATTAGGTCACAGGCATTGTGTTAACTGATGGAGATACCAAAAAAATAATCAGTCTCTGTCCTCAAACTACTCACACTCTAATAGGGAAAAGGATGTATAAACATCCATGAATATAAAAGGTATTAGTTATAAATTTTAGGTTGCATTGGAAAAAAGGTCCTAAATTCAGAAGGGATCAAAAAAGTGATCTTTGCAGAATGAGACTTTAGCTGAGGTTTAAAAGAAGGAAGCCATGAAAGCTATCCATTAGGCATAGGGAAAAAAGGAAGTTCATGTCACTTTTGTTTCCAAGTGTGTGTCACTTATGAATGTAACATAGCTTTCAATAACATTTTTTTTCCAGTTCACATTTTATCATGATATAAAATGTATGTATCATTCATAATGAAATATATTAAATCATCAAATCTGAACCAAATTTTAAAGGTTTTCATAGACAGCACCTCAATGAAATAAGGACAAACCTAATAAAGGCCAACCAATGAACCAGCTTCAACACACTTCCTTTTCCCTGGGTCTTGATTGGAAATCCTGAATTAGTAAGGACTGTTTTATTCTTCCTTTATTTTCTATAGAGTAGTATGAGCACAGAACTAGATATCTGAAACACACTTATAAATTTGTTGAATGTAATTTTTCCAAAAAAAATATCAAATTTGTGACTTGAGAGGTATGAAGAGGGGCAGAAAAGAAAGTGAACTCACAGGGAATTTTCTGCCATTAGGCAACTGTATTCTTTTATTTTAGCTTCAAGACAAAAAGAAATGAAGTAAACATGTATTTGTTAACCACTTACCATGCTTCAGGCATTGTGCTAAGGAGATTTGGAGAGTGCAGTTGGCAAAAGAAAGAAAAATAAGTGAGAGGAATTCTAGGGGCTGATGAGAATGTGTATATACCCAAAATAGCAGTGTTATATTGGGGTTTTTTTAAGATTATATGAAAAGTTGCTTTTGGCAAAGTTAATCTTTTGCACCATTGAAATTACAGAATAGAGTTCCAGGTCCTTGTCTTAATTCTCTACTTGCTCAAAATTTTGAATGTACTATTGACTGGATGGAAGAAAAATTGTCAGGAACCAATTACAAAAAACAAAATAAAACAAAACAAAAAAATATCATTCCATTCAACCTCTTTGTAATAATAGGAAGGATAAAGAGACCTTCTGTTGGAGCAGAATCTTACCCTCTTCTGTCCCAAATTATTTTTAGCAGAGCAATTCCTTCTTGTTTGTACCACTACCATAGGAAGTTAAAAATCTTTTACTGCAATTAAAGGATTTATTGAGTATAGATATTGATTATACAGTAAACTATATAGACAGACATAGATATAGATATAGGTATAGTTATAAATAATGATATTGATATTGATATTGATATTGAGTATAGAGTGAATTCTGACCTGCTCATAAAACAAGGGTTTAATATCATCTGCCTGGTTATTCGTGCAAAAACAAAAACAGAAAAATAAAAAAATCTTTCTCTGCAAAAGAATGTGAATGGGGCAGCTAGGTGGTGCAGTGGATAGAGCACCAGGCCTGGAATGAGGAGGACCTGATTCAAATCTGGCCTCAGACACTTAACAATTACCTAGCCATGTGGCCTTCGGCAAGTCACTTAACCCCATTGCCTTGCAAAAACTTTTAAAAAAAATAGCATGTGAATGGTAAAAATTATAGCAAAGCTATACAAAGAAAAACATTCCAACAATATCTTCAGATCCTTTAAATCCCACATCCAATACCTAAATACTTTTAAATTATATCATCAAAATGTATATGCATTTATTTATAAATCAAACATATATTACTATACTAATAATGATAAATATTTAAATAGAAATAATAAAAATTTGAAATAATATTCAATACTAGCAAGCCACTGAGGTTTACGAAATAGGGAAAATGACAAGGTCAGCCCCCTAAACTTGAGTCAACCCTCTTTGACAAACATGTGGAACATAGGTTGGATTGGAGAAAGACCTAAGAGAAGGAGTCTATTTAGGAAAATGCAGCAAAAGTCTAATTGAGAGCTAATAAGAGTCTGACGTAGGGTGGTGTCTATGGAAAGAGAGAAAAAGGAAAAGATAAGAAAGATATGGATGTAGAACCAAAACTTGGGTAACTAAATAAAGCATGAAAAGGAGGAATAGAAGATGACACAAAGGTAGTAAAAACAAAGACAAAAGTGGGTAAATAATGGTGGCACCCTGGATAGCAGTAATAAGAAAGATTGAAAGATCAGGGAAAAGACAATGTAAAGATGCTGATTAGATCACAATCCATCCTTTCTTATAATTCAGTCTGACTCACCAAAAAAAGAAAAAGAATCCAGGTGCAGCTCTTAATCACTGATCACCTCCCTGCCCAACAGATCCTGGTCTCTAAGGAAAATGTGTTGACTCTGACAGTTCTATAAACAAGAATGAAGAAGGGGGGAAACCCTGAATTACCCTATCATTTCTGCTATTCTCCTATATTCTCTGCTTTGAGTAGTCCAACTTTTCATCTTCCTTTGACCCTTAATTATTTCTCAGCTGCCAGTCTAGCTGTTGTGCTAGAATCCAAAATATACTTCCTTTATGACTATAAACTTCATACAGACATGGTTACTTTCATTCAAGTTTACCAATATTCTGACATCAACTTTCAGTTCTTCCTCATTCTTTAAAGTAAATCTTGGGTAACTGTACCCTTCTTCACTTCACTGATTTGTTTACAACTGGTTATCAAGAAAATAATTTATTAGTAGAATGAGACTTCTAACTGATGTTTCAAAAGTTGAATTATCCCATCTCTACTATCTTTGCCCACTGAACCACTTTAGAAATCTGTATCAGAGAAACATTTTCCATATATTCCACTTGACTGAAAAATTTTTAATATATTTTGAGGATATCATTATTGTTTCCCTCTCTCTTACAAAATACTTTCCAAAGTAAAGGATGCTGTATTTCCATAATCAAATGATGAATTCAATGATCTTACAAAAAGATGGATATACTTGCTTGAAATGATGAAGAGCAAAAAAAGAGCAAAACAAAAAAACACTGTATGCAGTAATAGTAAAATATTTTAGGAACAACTTTGAGCAAATAAGTAAATTAGACCATTATAAATTCCCAAATAACTAAAATTACATATAAAAGAGGACCTTATATGCAGCCAGAGAAGGAACTGTTGAGTAAAATGATTTTACATTTACATAAATATTTGTATCTTATGGTAGCCATCCCTAGGGTGGAGAAGAAAAGAAAATAAAAGAAAAATTTTAAATAAAAAATTAAAGATTTCCAAAGAGGCAATTTGTTTCTTGTGAACAAGATAATTTTATGATCACATTCTCATTATTAGGCCAATTACATGAAGAACTGGTAAAATTAATGCTTGCCCCCTTATTTAAAATGTTCAAGTTTGATATTTAACACACATTTAAAGAGGACAGAATTAGGACAATTGAGTAGAAGTTTTAAAAATAAATTTTCTGCCCAATATAAGAAATAATTATCTCTTTACAGAAGTGAAATGGTTATTTTGAAAAGTAATGAATTTGGGGGGCAACTAGGTGGTGCAGTAAATAGATCACCAGCCCTGGAATTAGGAGAACCTGCGTTCAGATTCATTCTCAGACACTTGCTACTTAGTCAAGTCACCCTATTTCTTTGCAAAACCAAAAGAAAAAGAGAAAAAGAAAGGAAAGAAAGAAAAGTAATTAGCACTCTTCCTTTTGCTGTAGCAGAGGCATTAATATCATACAATATTTTCTTACATTGGGAAGGATATAAGACTAGATGTTCTCTAAGATTTTTTCAATATTTAATATTCTATGATTCTATCAAATTCTCCCAGTACCTTGAAGAAAGTCCCTAGAAATTGGAATCTAGAATGAGACAAGTGTAAAGACAAGGAGTCAAATATGATTAGGTGATATCCTGGACCAGGGAAAACCATATTATTTGGGATACCAAAATATAGGATAAGATTAATTCAGAAGTATTGATATTTGTAATTGCATAAGGCTATATGAAATACAGAGAATATGTTAAGAAAAAACTAAAATTCCACTAAGGACATTGTAATTTTACCTTGTATTGCTTTTATCTTACACAGTTTTAGCATAGAATTATAAATAAAACCCACATCTTTATCACATCATTATAAATAAAGCCCACATCTTTATCACATCATCAGAGAGATTCTTATGGTTAGAAGAAATTTCAGTAGTCATAAAACATAGTCTGAACAAACATTTTCACATGACTAACCTACTAGTTCCAAGGGTATCCTATTGTAGTTTACATTCAACTAGGCAGCTAAGTGGCATAGTAGTGAAAGTGCTGAGCTGGGAAGCAAGACCCGTGTTCAAATCCTATCATAGACATTTTTTGCTTTGTGACCTTAAGACATTTGATTTCTCTGTTGAAGTTTTGTCATCTATAAGATAGTGATATAAAAGCAGCTATTTTTCAGAGTCAAGAGGATACAATGTTTTACAAATTTTAAGTGTTTTAAAATTGCTATTATGATTTTTATTTATCATTGCTGGTATTATTATTATTTCAAGGCAGTTAGATGGCACAGAGACCTGGAGTAAGGGAGACTCATTCTCCTCCTGAGTTCAGATCTGACCTCAGACAGTTATTAACTTTGTGATCCTAGTAAGATCATCCTATTTGCCTCAGTTTCCTCATGTTCAATTAAACTAGAGAATAGCAAACTATTCCAATATCTTTGCCAAGAAAACCCTAAATGGAGTCACAAAGATTTAGACACAACTAAAATGACCAAACAATATTATTATTATTATTATTATTATTATTATTATTATTATTATTATTGCCAAAGTTCTAATTCATAGGATATTTTTTCTTTATATCAACCACACTTTGCTTCACTGTATCCTCCCCCCATTTTTCCTAGTTGTATTATCTGGAACCAAGCAGAATTCTTATCTTTCAAATGATGGTCCTTCAAATATTTGAAAACGACTAACATGTCCCTGTCCAGGTTACACATCTCTAGACATGGCAATTTTCATTTCACAATGTTCTTTTCTTTCACTGATACAGTGCAACAAGGGTAACTAGGTGGTGCAGTAGATATAGCACCAGCCCTGAAGTCAGGAAGAAATAAGTTCAAATATGGCCTCAGACACTTCAAAATTATTTAGCTGTGTGACCTTGGCCAAATCACTTAACCCTCCTGCCTTAGAACAAAAAACAAAAAAAGGGGGGCGGCTAGATTGCACAGTGGTTAGAGCACCAGCCCTGGAGTCAGGAGTACCTGCGCTCAAATCTGGCCTCAGACACTTAATAATTATCTAACTGTGTGACCTTGGACAAGTCACTTAACCCCACTGACTTGCTAAAACTACACAAAATAATATTAATAATACAATGAGGCAGGTGTGCCAGTATTATCATGATCATTTCAAAAAGAAGAAAAACAAGGCTGACAGATGTCAGTGAACTTCCTTATGGTCATAGTGCCATTTAATGTCGTTAGGACTGAAGTCTGACTCTGGCTTCTGAATCTCAAGCTCATTCATTATACCACATTATTTTTCCTGGGAAAGGCAAAGTAGGTTATGCTACTTTTGCTATATAAATTGTCCATATTTTGTATCATTAAAAAAGACATCAATCCCAAGGATTCTTAGGCCAGAGTAATCACCACTAACAAACAACCTTAGAGCATCAGTTCATTTGGGGCCAAAACCCCAGAGAAGAACAATTCAAAATCAATCACAGTCTTGAAAATGAGTCATTCCCATAAAAACCACAGCAGCTTCTCTTCAAGAATGCTGTCATGGTACTTTCCATAATTTTAAAATGTTACTTGCAGATCATAATAATTTGTTAGAGCCTCTCAACTTCTAACTTCATTTTGGTGTTTTGTTCCTTCTCTCTTGTAAATGGGCTTGCTTTAGAATCCCACTAGGTTGTGGGCTTTTTAAATTCTGCTTTTCCTAGCAATTCTTGGGAGAATTTTTTTATTATTATTAAAAAAAGAAAAATGCATTAAAGCTTTTGTTCTTTATAGTTTTTCAAAAGAACATGAGCTCAGCAAGCAGATTTAGTTTTAAAAGTAAGTTATCAACATTGACAGCCCTCCTTTAAGAGCAGCTGTTGCCTCATAGAAATACTACTGAATTTAGCAGCAATTCTGCTTACATAGAATATTGTGTATTTAGCACCCTCCCCTTAATTACTAAAGACATTTGCATGAAAGCCCAAGCTTTGTTTGACAACTTCACCTCCTTATTTCTTATTGGTTTTTAAATATAAGTTCCTAAAGGTGTCATTCTATAGGGAGTCAGTAATGATGAGTTTGGCTTGCAAAGGAAGAGGCAGCTCCTTTTCATCTCATGTTTCAGTCTTACAGCCAATTTTTGACTTTTAGAATTGCTCTTTCCTTTCTTTTATAGAGTTGGCTGGTTGTCAAAACTAGTTCTTTTGCTATCCTAATTATAAGATGCAAGGTCATGCAAGTCTTGGCTCTGACAGTAGAAATGAATTTATATGGCAAGATACTATTCCTCATTCTTTTAAATGTTTGGGATGCTAAGGAGAATTTGCATATTATGTATTTTGCATTTTTGTAAAATGCCATCATACACTCTTGCAGTTGTCATTTGTCATGAGATGGTGGGCAGAGAGTCTTGTATTTCACTGGTGTGGATATGAAGAAGGTGAATGGCAGAGATGGAAAAAAGAATCAATTTTTAAGTGAGATGAAAGAAAATATTGATGCAATAACCTACAAAATACCTGCCCAACTCTTTCAACATAATGGTTTATAATGGAAAATGGCTTCTGATATACTATTCACTTTCTACATATGCCACAAAAGACTAACTTCCTGATTTCTGTGAATTGACTGTTCAATGAATAATATTTATATTCATCAAATGATTATTTCAAAGCCTCACTGAATTTTCTCATTTCCTGTTTAGATGTGCTATATGCGAACATGAGAAAAGAAATACATAACTGATTTTTCCCCTTTTACTTTATTTCATTCCACCTTTATCACTTAACCTTTCCAAAGTTACCAACATTTTCATAATTGCTAATCTGACGCTATCTCTATAACCACTCCTCGCTCGCCTTTGTTAGATTATCATCAATGCCCTAATCCCTCATCATGATAATACATTAAGGTTCTGAAGGTTCTGACTTGGATACTCATCTCCTTTCTCTACAGGACCTTTATTGGTAATTCCATCAGTTCAAGTCTTAACTAGAATAAATGTCTGCTTTATATATATATATATATATATATATATATATATATATATATATATGTGTGTGTGTGTGTGTGTGTAATTATCCTCTCTATGTGGATAAATTACCAAATGTTAAATGTCTACACTTCATTTCTCCAGTCTGAGCTCCAGTACAGCATTACTAATTGTCTCCTAGAAATGTCTTCATATATATCCTATAAGAATCTCAAACTCAGCATGCCCAAAATAGTTATATTCTCATTCAAACATCTCTCCTTTTATTAAGGACTAAATTATTCTTCTGATCACCTAGGCTCATAACTGGGAGTCACATTGATTGTTCCCTTTTTCTTCCTACTACCTCACCTCTAAAGCTGATATGACACCATGTCTAGCCTACTGAACAACTATTAATAGTGCTCACATTTGCCATATTCTCTACATTAATAAATATAAAACACTTGCTTATGTCCTTATTGTCTGCCTGGACTAATGCAAGAGACTGAGACTCTAATCAAAACCTTATTTTATAAACTTCCCTCTCTAATCCATCTTAAACATAGATGTCAAAATATTATTTTAAAAATATAAAACTATCTCTACCATTCTCTTCCTCAAGAAACTTCAATGATTTCCAATTTTTAGAATTAAATACAAATTCTTTAGATTTTACAATCTGGATTCAGTCTACCTTTCCAAAATCATTTCACATACTTTCCTTTCATGCACTTAATATCACAGCCAACTATGTCTATTTGCTGTTCCCTGAGCACTTCATTCCATTTTTTAGACCCATAGAGTTCTCAAAGCAAAGGAACTTAAAAATCTTCCAGTCAATTTTGTAGATGAAAGAATTAAGGACCAAAAGGAAGTTACCTTCCCAGAGTCAGATGCTTTAATACATGTGAGACATGATTTGAAAAGAGATCTTCCTGAGCAGAATTCTAGGTTATCATGAATATTTAGAATGAAGGTCCTCTGGCTCCCCAGACTTCCTTCAATTCCAAGATAAAAATTCATCTTCTAATAATGTAAAGACTACAAGACTGACTTCTGTGGGGGATGGGGGTAAACAAGATTAGGGGGAAAATTGTAAAACTCAAAATAAATAAGATCTTTCTAAAAAAATCCATCTTCTACATAAATCTATTTCTGATTTCCTCCTTAATTCTCTTATTCTAATTATTTCAAATCTGTCTGGTACCTTGCTTATTTATACATAATATTTTCTTTGTTTATTTTCTCTTGTCTTGGAATGTGAACTCCTTGAGATCAAGGACTCTTGAGCATTTTTTTTGTATTTCTAGTACTTGGCATGGTATCTCCACATGGTAAGGAAACAAACATTTATTAAAGTACCTACTATGTTCTAGACACTGTGCTAAACACTTTACAAAATACTACCTCACAGCAACCCTGGAAGTTAGGTGCTATTAGATGAGAAAATTGAAGCAGAAAGATGAAGATTGACTTATCTAAGATCACACAGCTAGTAAATGTCAGAAGACAGATTAGAACTCAGGTATTCCAGGCTCTACACACTGTGTTCTCTCTACTATGCCATATAATCTTCCACTAAGTAGTAGGTGCTTCCTAAAAGTTTACTGACTGACTGATCTTCAAATCTTAGGATTCCTAATTTACTTTAGAGTCAGCTAGATGGTGCAATAGCATGCTAGAATTGAAGTGATGAAGATTCAAGTTTAAATTCAGTCTCAGATGATTTTTAGCTTGAGTCAACCTAAGCAAGGCACTTTACCTTCTTTGCCTCAATATCCTCATCTGTGAAATGAGCTGGAGAAGTAAATTTCAAACCACTCCAGTCTTTCTGCCAAGAAAATCATAAAAAAGGGGTCACAGAGTCAGCCTAAACAAACAAGGAAAAAAAGCTTTAGAAAACCACTCATTTGTTACCTCCTTATCTTTCTAATTATTTGTCCTCTTCTTTCTTAAATTACTTTACATTTGATTTTTTATTTATTTGTTTTGATCTCCCAATCAGATATAAGTACCTTTAGGACAAGAAATGTCTTTGTATCCCCAATACCTAGCATATAGTGCCTTGAGCATACTGCCTGTGGAGTAGAATTAATTACACAATTTAGTATATAATTTATTTAATTTAATATACAAAAAATTATTAAGATCTCTTAAGTGGACAGTAGTATAAAATATACCTAACTACCAGTAAAACTGGTTTTTTTTTCTGTTGCTTGTTTATTTTAGGAGGAATTCCAGTCTGACAAATAAACTACATTTTCAAAGTGGGTTCAAAAACTCAAGGAAGCTATCTTCTTCTCTTCTAAAATATCCTTTCCCAGGGCAGTTAGATGGTATAATGGAGAGAGCCTCAGCCCTGAAGTCAGGAGGACCTAAGTTCAAAGTCAGTATCGCACAATGACTAGCCATGTGACCCTGAGCAACCCCAATTACCTCCAAAAACCAAACAAATATTCTTTTTCACATGCTCAATAATGTCTCAAATGATATTAAATGGAATACTATGCCTTTTGTTCCATAATTAAATATGTTTCAAAATGGGACAAAGCAAATTAGTATATTCCTAGAAACATGAAAAAGACCTGTAATTTTATTAATAGCTAAGAAATTGAATGGAGATGGAAAGGAATATACTGTTTTTTTCTGCAGAACATGGCACTTTCACAAAAATTTACCATGTACTAAGGCATAAAAACCTTATAAACAAATGCAGAAAGGCAGAAATAGTGAATACATCCTTCTCAGATCATAATGCAATAAAAATCACAGGCAAAAATGGGCCATGGAGAGTTGGACCTAAAACTAATTGGAAACTAAATAACCTTATTTTAAAGAATGAGTGGATCAAACAAGAATTATAGAAAGAATTAATGATTTCATCCTACATAATGATGAGACAACATACCAAAACTTGTGGGATACAGTCAAGGCAGTTGTCAGGGAATATATTATATCTTTAAATGTTTACACGAATAAATTGGAGAAAGAGGAAATCAATGAACTAAACATGCAACTAAAAAAATAGAGAAAAGAACAAATTAAAAATGCTCAATTAAATATAAAATTAGACATTCTAAAAATTAAAGGAGAAATTAGTAAAACAAAAGCAGGAAAACTATTGAACTACTAAATGAAACAGAGTTGATTTTATAAAGAAAACCAATAAAATTGATAAACCCCTGGTTAATTTGATTAAAAAAAGAAGAAAACCAAATTATCAGTATCATAAATAAAAAGATAAACTCACCAAAAATAAGGAGGAAATTACAGTAATAATTCAGAATTATTTTGCCCAACTGTATACTTATAAATTTGATAATCTAAGTGAAATGGATGAATATTTACAAAAGTAGAAGTTGCCCAGGTTAAATGAAGAAGAAACTAAATACTTAAATAACCCTATATCAGAAAAAGAAAGTCAAAAAGGCATTATTGAATTCCCTAAGAAAAAATTTCCAGGGCCAGATGGATTCAAAAGTGAATTCTAGCAAACATTTAAAGAACAATTGGTTCCAATTCTATATAAACTCTCTTTCTATGACACCAATATGACACCAGGAAGAGTCAAAAGAGAGAATGAAAAATTATACCTACTTCCTTAATGAATATGGATGCAAAAATATTAAATAAATCCTTAGCAAAGCAATTTCAGCAAGTTATCACTAGAATAATACACTATGACCAAGCAGAATTTATCCCAGGAATGCAGGGTTGGTTCAATATTAAGAAAACTACTAGTTTAATTAACTATATCAATAACAAACCTATCAGAAATCATATGATTATATCAATAGATGCTGAAAAAGCCTTTGACAAAATACAGCATCCATTCCTACTAAAACATTAGAGAGCATAGGAATAAATGAATTGTTCCTTAGAATGATAAGCAGTATCTATCTGAAACCATAAACAAGCATTAAATGCAATAGGGATACACTAGAGGCATGCCCAGTAAGATCAGGGGTGAAACAAGGATACCCATTAGCACCACTACCATTTAATACCATATTAGAAATATTAGCTTCAGCAATAAGAGAAGAAAAAGAAATTGAAGAAATTAGAATTGGGAAGAAAGAAACAAAATTCTCACTCTTTGCAGATGACATGATGGTATAGCTAGAGAATACTAAAAAATCATCTAAAAAACTAGTAGAAAAGAATTAGCAATTTTAACAAAGTCTCAGGATATAAAAATAAATCCTCATAAATTCTCAGCATTTCAATATATTACTACCGAGATACAACAGCAAGACTAGAAAGAGAAACCCCATTCAAAGTACCTTCAGACAATATAAAATACTTGGGATTCTACCTCCCAATGCAGACTCAGAAACTCTATGAAAATAGCTACAAAACACTTCTCACACAAATAAACTCAGATTTTTAAAAACCAGGCAAATATCAACTGCTCATGGATAGACCTAGCTAATATAATAAAAATGACAATTCTACCTAAATTAAATTATTTATTTAGTACCCTATCAATCAAAATTCCAAAAAAATATTTTAATGAGGTAGAAAAAAATCTAAGTAAATCCATATGGATAAATAAAAACCCAAGAATTTCCAGGAATTTAATGAAAAAAAGTGCAAAAGAAGTTGGCTTAGCCCTACCATATCTAAAATTATATTATAAAGCATTGGTCATCAAAACTGTCTGCTATTGGCTAAGAAATAGAGTGGCGTATCAGTGAAGTAGAGTAGGTGCAAAAGAGATAGCAGGAAATTATTATAGTAATCTGCTGTTTGATAAACCCAAAGAGTTCAGTTTCTCAGATAAAAAGTCTCTCTTTGTTAAAAATTGTTGGGAAAATTGGAAGTTATTATGGCATAAACTCGGATTAGACCAACACTTCACACTTTATACCAAGATAAGATCAAAATAGGTATAGGATTTAGTCATAAAAGACAATTGTTATAAGCAAACTAGGAGACCAAGGAATAGTTTGCCTGGCAGATCTATGGAAAGGGAAGCAGTTTATGACCAAGGAAAAGATGGAGAATATCATTAAAAACAAACAAGATAATTTTGATTACAGTAAATTTAAAAGGTTTTGCACAGACAAAACAATTGTAACCAAGATCAAAAGAAATGTAGTAATTTGGGAAACAATTTTTACAACTGGTATTTCTGACAAAGGACTCATTTCTAAAATATATAAATAACTGAGTCAAATTTATAAAAAATAAAAAACAAGACATTACCCAATTGACTAATGGTGAAAGGATATACAGAGGCAATTTACAGATGAGAAAATCAAAGCAATCTTTAAACATGAAAAATTGTTCCAAATCATTACTGATTAGAGAAATACAATTTAAAGCATCTCTGAGGTACCACCTCACACTTCTCAGACTGGCCAGTATGACCAGAAAGGAAAATGATCAATGTTGAAAAGGATGTAGGAAATCAGGGGGACACTAATGCTTTGTTGATGGAGTTGTGAATTCATCCAACTTTTCTGTAGAGCAATTTGGAATTATTCACAAAAGGCAATCAAAATATGCATACTCTTTGATCCATCAGTACCACTTCTGGCTCTGAAGAGATCATGAAAAAGGATAAAAAAAATCACTTGTAAAAACATATTCATAGCAGCCCTGTTTGTGGTGGCAAAGAATTGGAAATTAAATGAATATCCATCAACTGGGAATGACTGAACAAATTGTAATATATATATATATATATGTATATATATATATATATATATATATATATATATATATACATATATATATATATGAATTCAGAGAAGCCTGGAAGGATTTGCATGAACTGATGCTGAATGAGATAAGCAAAACCAGAAGAACACTGGCACCCTATCAGCAACAAGAGTGTGATGATCATCCTTAATGGGTTTCATCACTGCAACAATCAGGGACAATTTTAGGGTATCTGCGATGGAGAATACAATCTGTTCCCAGAGAAAGAATTGTGGAGTTTAAACAAAGACCAAAGACTATTGCCTTTAATTTTTTAAAAAATGGTATCTTATTCTGTAATTTTGCTATCTCTTATATTTTATTTTTCCCTTAAGGATATGAATTCTCTCTGAACATTTTCAATTTTGATCAATATATAGCATGGAAACAATGCTAAGACTTCTGCAGGGGGTGGAAGGAGGGAAGCGAGATTTGGGGGAGAAACTTTAAAATTCAAAGAACAATTAAAAAAGAGAAAAAACATTAGAAAAATATCTAAGCATCTTCTTTAGCATTACAGAATATTACTTTTTTTTAAAAAATTCTTTTTTTATTTTTCCAAATACATGTAATGGTAGTTTTCAACAATCATTTTTTTATGTTTTTCTTCCTCCCTCCCTTCCCATGTTTTAATTTGCATTTCTCTAATTGATAATGATTTAGAACATTTTTCATATGACTATAGAAGGCTTTAATTTCTTCATCTGGGAACTGACTTTTCATATCTTTTGATCATTTATCAATTGGTGAATGACATTTACTCTTATAAATTTGACTCAGTTCTCTATTTAAGAAATGAGCCCTTTGTCAGATATACTAGTTGTAAAAACTGTTTCCCAAGATTACTGCATTCCTTTTGATCTTGGCTGCATTGGTTTTATTTGTGGAGAAACTTTTCAATTTAATGTAATCAAAATTAATTTTATCTTTTATAATGGTCACTATCTCTTCTTTCAACATAAACACCTCCCCTTTCCATAGATCTGACTGATGAATGATATATCCCTTGTTCTCCAAATTGGCTTATGATAACACCTTTTATTTCTAAATCCTGTAGACATTTCTACCTTATCTTGGTATATAGGGTGTGAGATGTTGGTCTGTTCCTAGTTTCTGCCATACTGTCTTTCAGTTTTCCTAGCTGTTTTTAATCAAACAGTGAAATTTTATCCTAGAAACTGGAATCTTTGGGTTTATCAAACAGCACATTACTAAACATTTACTACTTTTTCATTTGCATCTAATCTATTTCACAGATCCACTACACTATTTCTAAGATAGTACCAAATAGCTTTGATGCTTTCTAATAAAATTTTAGATCTGATATGCCTAGGTCACCTTCCTTGTTGCATTTTCTTCATCAGTTTCCATGTTATTCTAGACCTTTTATTCTTTCATATGAATTTATTTTTTTCCTAGTTCAACAAAGAAATGTATTAGAAGTTTGATTGAAATGGCACTGCATAAGCAACTTAATTTAGGTAGATTTGTCATTTTCATTATATTGGCTTGCCATACCCATGAGTAATTCTCATTTGCCCAATTATTTAGATCTGATTTTATTTGTGTGAAAAGTGTTTTATAGCTCTTTTCAAATAGTTTCTGAGGTAGACTCCAAAGTACTTATGCTGTCTGCAGGTACTTTAAATAGAATTTTCTCTTTCTATCTCTTGCTGCTGTGTCTTGTTAGCAATATAGAGAAATGCTGAAGATTTATAAAGTTGCAAATTGTTTCAAGTAGTTTTTTGGATATTTTCTAGGATTCTCTAGGGATGCCATCACATCCTCTGCAAAGAAATTAATTCCTTCAACTTCTTTTTCTTCTCTTATTGTTAAACCTAACATTTGTAAAACAATATTGAATGATAGCAATGATAACAACATCCTTGTTTCACCTGATCTTAGAGGGAATGCTTCTAGATTATCCCTATTATATATAATGCTTGTTGATGATTTTAGATAGATACTGCTTATAATTTTAAGGAATATGCCATTTACTCCTAGGCTCTCTAGTGTTTTTTTAATAGGAATGGGTGCTATATTTTGTCAAAAGTTTTTTCATCATTT
Organism: Macrotis lagotis; assembly: GCF_037893015.1. NCBI lineage: Eukaryota > Metazoa > Chordata > Mammalia > Peramelemorphia > Peramelidae > Macrotis > Macrotis lagotis. The sequence continues at coordinate 534,596,706 of NC_133658.1, forward strand.
ATTGAAATAATCATATGATTTCTGTTAGATTTGTTATTGATATGGTCAATTATGTGGATAGTTTTTCTAATAAATAAACCAGCTTTTCATTCCTAGTATAAATCCTGCTGGATCATAGTGTAGTATCCTAGTAATAACTTGCTGTAATCATTTTGATAATATTTTATTTAAATTTTTGCATCCATATTCATTATGGAAATTGGTCTATAATTTTCTTTCTATGTTTTGACTTTTCCTGGTGTAGGTATCAGTATCATTTTGGTGTCATAGAAGGAATTTGGCAGAACTCCTTTTTCACCTATTTTTGCAAATAGTTTATAAAGAAATGAAACTAATTATTCCCTGAATGTTTAGTAAAATTCACTTGTGAATCCATCTGGCTGTGGAGATTTTTTCTTATGGAGTTCAGTGATGGCTTGTTCAATTTTTTTTTTCTGAAATGGGGTTGTTTAACTATTTAATTTCCTCTTCTTTTAATCTGAGAAGTATATATTTTGTAAATATTCATCCATTTCACTTATATTGGAAAATTTATTGTCATACAGTTGAGCAAAATAGCCCTGAATTATCATTGGTGGTAAATTCATCTTTTTCATTTTCTGATACAGGATTTCTTCTTTCGTTCTCTTTTTTATCAAATTAACCAAAGGTTTAGTTTATTTATTAGTTAAATAGTTGTCTTACTCTGGATTTTATTGATTTCACCTTTACTTTTCAGAATTTCTGATTTTGTTTTTAATTGAAAATTTTCAATTTGTACTTTCTCTTTTTAGTTGCAAGCCCAGTTCATTGATCTCCTCTTTCTCTATTTTTAGTTATGTAAGTATTTAGAGATATAATATTTCCCCTAATAACTCTATTGGCTGTATCCTTTAAATTTTGGTATTTTTGTCAGCTTATTGTCATTGTATTGGATGAAATTATTAATTATTTCAATGATTTGTTGTTTGATCCACTCATGATTTAAAATTAAGTTATTTAGTTTACATTTAATTTGAGGTAACAATTTTACCTTTACTCCATGTGTATCTCATGGCTTCATATGTGTTTCTTGAAAGCATATTGAAGAATTTTAGTTTCCAATCCGTCTTACAATGTGCTTCCATTTTATGGAAGAGTATATCCCGTTCATACTCAATTATAATTACTAATTCTTTATTACCCTCCATGCTATCTCCCCTACATTTAAACTGTTCCCTCCTCTTACCAGTGTTTTGCTGTCCAGTATTTCTATCAGCCACCCTCCCTTTTCTGTCACTTTTCCTTTTCCCCTTCTTCTTTCCCTACCTTTTAATAATCCCTTTTCCCCTTTCCCTCTTTCCCCTCCTAATATTTGAAGGGTAAGATAAATTTCCAAATCAAACTGATTGATGTGTTAATCTCTCTTTGAGCTTTTATTGCTTTTTATTGCATCATGATCTGTTTTTTTTTTTTAGTTTTTTAGTTTTTTTAGGGGTTTTTTTTGCAAGGCAAATGGGGTTAAGTGGCTTGCCCAAGGCCCCACAGCTAGGTAATTATTAAGTGTCTGAGGCCAGGTTTGAACTCAGGTACACCTGACTCCAGGACTGGTGCTCTATCCACTGTGTCACCTAGCCGCCCTGATTGCATCATGATCTGAAAGGAATGCATTCAATATTTCTGCCTTTCTGCAATTGATTATGAGATTTTTATGCCCAAATACAAGGGCAATTTGTGCAGGTGTCATGCACCACAGGGGAAAAAAAAAGGTATATTCCTTTCTATCCTCATTTAATTTTCTCCAAAGATCTAACATATATGACATTTTTGACATCCTACTCTATTCTATGCTATGCTATGCCATACTATTCCATGCTATGTCATGCCATGCTATGCTATGCTATGCTATGCTATGCTATGCTATGCTATTCGATTCTATTCGATTTGATTCAACTCAATTCTATTCTGTTCTGTTCTGTTCATTTCCTTCTTTCTTATTTTGTAGCGAGATTTATCTAATTCTGAGAGAGGGAGTTTTAAGTCCCCCTCCAGTATAGTTTTGTTATCTATGTTTTCCTATAAATAATTTAGCTTCTTCTCTAAGAATTTGGATGCTATATCACCTGGTACATACATGTTTACTATTGTAATTACTTTACTGTCTATGGTACCTTTTAGGAGGATGTAGTTTCCTCCCTTATCTCTTTTAATGAGTTCTATTTTTGCAATTGCTTTGTCTGAGATAAGGATTGCTACTTTTTTCACTTCAGTTGAAATACAATATATTCTGGTCTAGCATTTTACCTTTACTCTGGGTGTATCTCTCAGCTTCAAATGTGCCTCTTGTAAGCAAAATATTGAAGAATACTAGTTTTTTTTAACTACTTTGCTATGTGTTTAAATTTTATGGAAGAGTTCATCCCATTCACATACAGTTATAATTATTAATTCTCTATTACCATCCATGCTATCCCCCCTATGTTTAAACTTACCCCCCCCAGTATTTTACTTCTGAATACCACCTACTTCAATATAACCCCCCTTCTATCAGTCACCCTCCCTTTTCTGTCTCCTTTTCCTTTTCCCCTTCTTCCTTCCCTTCCTTCTAATAATCCCCCCCTTCTCTTTAGCTCTTTCCCTTCCTAATACATGAAGAGTAAGATAAATTTCCAAAACAACTGATTTTTTATGTTAATCTTTCTTTTGGCCAAATCTAATGAAAGTAAGATTTAGGTAACTCTCACTCACTCCCTTCTTTCTATTTATTGCAATAGGTCTTTGCATTCAACTTACCCCTTCCTCATCCCCTTTTTAATGTCTTAATTTTTTTAATCATTCCATCAATACTGTGGACAGCCTAAAAGTATATTCCTGTTAATAAGTTAAAATTCTCAAGATTTATGAGAATCTTCCTTCCAGGTAGAAATGTAACTAGTTTAATCTTATTGCCTTTTTCTTTTCTCCTTTTTAATTATCATGTATCATTTGACTCTCCTGTTTGAAGAACAAATTTTCTCTTCATCTCTGAACTTTTCATAAGGAAAGTTTGCCTTTTCCCCTGAAAGAGAATGCTCATTTTTGCTGTATAGTTGGTTCTTGGCTGTAATCTGAGTTTACTTGCCCTCCAGGATATCATATTCCTTTCAATACTTTAATGTTGATGCAGCCAGATCCTCTGCAGTCCTATCAATGGCTCCTTGGTATTTGAATTGCTTCTTTCTGATCACTTGAAGGATTTTCTCCTTGATCTGATAATTCTGGAGATTGGCTAGAATATTCCTTGGAATTTTCATTTTGGGATTCCTTTTAGGAGGTGATCAATGGATTCTTTCAATGACTATTTTGCCCTGTGACTCCAGGATATCAAGACAATTGTTCTTAACTATTTAATGAAGAATGCTATCCAGGTCCTTTTTTTTAAATCATGGCTTTCAAGTAGTCCTGTGATTCATAAAGTATCTCTCCTGGATCTATTTTTCCAGATCAGTTGTTTTGCCATTGAGAAATTTTACATTTTCTTCTGGTTTTTTCATTTTTTTTAATTTTGTTTAAAAGATTCTTGATGTCTCAAAGTCACTAATTTCCACTAGTCCCAATCTATTTTTCAGGAAGGTATTTTCCTCATTAAGCTTTTATATCTCTTTTTCCGATTGGTCAATACCATTTTTAAAGGAGTTGTCCTTTTACAAGTTGTCCAATTATATTTTTAAAGGATTTATTTTCTTCTGTCATTTTTTGTTGCAAGATATTAATTTTCTATTCCCAATTTTTTCATTTGATTTTTAAACTTCTTTATGAGCTGGAGATCAATTCATATGCTTCTCTAGAGCACCCCTTCTGTCTTTCTTTTCTAAGTCTTATCTCCAAGGCCCTGCTCTTCCTCTAACTTTTCTTATTCTTGGAATATTTACCTTCCCAAGGGTCTTGTGGGGGGGGGCTTGCTAGCAAACCTTCAGTGTTGAGAACCATAGAAGTTTGCTTATCACCCTTCAATAATATATGTTAGGAGGTTTAGGGGGTTGGTCAGTGGATCAACCAGTAAAGAATGCCCAAAGTTCCCTCTAGATTGTCTGTGCTGGGGATGTCAATCCCCAACTTACTATGCCTGGGACTGTATCTGAGCTGTCCCCATTGGCAACCTATTGCTGAGCTGACAGCAGGGCTAGAAATACCAGAGATTCTCTCTGGATATTCAGTGCTGGGGAAGTAAGCACCCACACTCTGTCTCATTGGGAAAAGTGTAAACACAAGGGGCTGTTATTGTGCTGTTTGACCTGGGAAATACCAAGCTTCTGGCTATAATGCCAGCATAAGAACACCAGGGGCTCATGTTTGGCTATCCAAACCAGTCTTGCTGATGGAATGGATGTCCTGGGTAGCCCCTCTAGAGCTTCCAATTCACCCACATGATAAAAGTTAGTCCCCCACTTCCCCATGCTACTTCTGGGATGGGTCTCTATTCTCTTCCCTGGGTATGCCCATGTTTCCTCTATGACTATAAAATGTTTCACTTTATTCTAGGCTAATACTTTTTTTCTAAAATTTCTAGTTTTAGGGAGCTATCTAGATGTGAAGTGATTTTTCCCGGCATCATAAAATCAATACATTTTGATGGTGGGATTAGAAACCAGGTCTTCTTAGCCTTGAGGATGACTTTCTAACTACTTTGCCTCACAGTCTCTCGGTAGTCAATTTATCTTAGATACTTTTCTTAATGGACAGCTTTTGCTAGGTTAAGTACCTCCTTGAAAGTTCAGAAAATAAAGAAGAAATTGAAGTTGAGGAAACAAATACAAATGTCCATTTTTCCCACTGTTTTTCATAAGGCAAAAACTTATTTATAACAACAGAGTACCTGACTGTTAGTGCATCAATTAGTAAGGGGACATGTGTCAATCATTATCAAGACATATAATCTTGGTAAAATGGTGTCATTTCCAAGTTCTATCTATATGGTAAGCGCTTAAGAACTTCCATCTAATTCAATTGAGAAATAATTCCAACATTGATAAAAATCCTTAATGTCATAGAGATAATCCTTATGTCATAATCAGTCTTCAGTTTTCTCTAGATCAAGAAACTGACACATTATTCAGGTTAATATACATGTCTCATTCTTATTCATCATTCTTATTAAAAATTTCACTTAAATTTGCTAAATCTCTAAATATTATATGTCCATGTATGATATATATCCTCATGAGTTATCTAAATTTATAGAAGCACCTACTAGGTGACAAGTATAATTATTATCTCTGGAATCTAATCCATCTATTTCCAAGGAGATTGAAGTTTTCACTCCAAGTAGGAGGAGGGTCATGACTGCTTGTTTCCCCTTCCCTTGACTATTTCCAAGAGAATAATTGGGCTAAAATTTTATCATAGGGGTATGAGTCTGGTTCAGAAGCAACCACTTTCCTGGTTGTTCTAATTGAGGGAGGCAGCCTTTAGTTTATACTCTACAGTTTAGCTCTTTTCAACTAAATACTGGTTACAAAAGTGATTATAACAAATAATGAACAATAAGGAAACTCATTTATCTAAAGCAACAGCAAAAAGAAATCATTATAACTGTACCAAAGAATACATGAATTAAGTACCTTTTACATGGTATTGAGGTAAAATTTCAGGAATGAACTCTGTTATACCCTGAGGAAGCTTTTTCAAGTCATCTCTAGAATCTCAAGCAAATCCAGAACCATAACAGGTCTAGCTTCCTGTGCATATCTGTTATTTTCAAATCTTCCTGCTCTGCCTTCTTGGAGTGTCTCCTATTTACCTATTTCTCCCAAAAAAACTCTGAAAACAATTCAATAAATATGTTATTTTGGTAAGTAGCATTGTACTTGGTCTTCTGTCTATCAATTAACTGTCATGTTCTTTTCCAAATGTGCTGTCACATACATAATGTACTCCAGACTTGGTATTAGATAAAAAGATAAAGAGATAGACAAACAGACACATATACACATGTTAACTTAATAGATTGCCTATCTGTGCCAAAACAATCTCCTTCAAAATGCTAAATGGATAATAAATAAAATATACTGACACTTTTGATTTAAATAGGACTTCTCTCCAATAAAAAAATTGTTCAAATGACAACCTCTGTCCTTTGATCAAGTTGGTTAAGCAAAAAAATGGAACAAAATCAAGAGGTCCATCTCAGAAAATGGTGTGGTCTTTGAGAAACTGCAATGTAGGATTCATATATGTAGCTCCCATTGAAAAGGATGAAAATTGTTGAGCCTCCTTATTGGCTATTATATATTTTTAAAAAATGTATTGCCTACATACTAAAAGAATACTTATGATTGTATTATACATGAATGTTCATTATCAGTCAATATTTATTCAAGCATGGATATTACATCAGAAAAGCAATAAGGAAGGGAAAAATCATCCTGAATATATACAAACCAATAATATGCTATATGTTGCCTTTCATATTAAAACATTTCTACTATGCCACTATCAGCAAAAGACTAGATTTTAGTTGCTTTTCCAGTAGGAGTAAAAGATTTAAACTAATTCACTGGCATTTCAAACAATCAACAAGTGTTGACTTTCTACTCAACACTATTGTGTTGAGTTCTCTAGGTGAAACCAAAAAAATAATATATTCAAAAAGGATATATAACTTTGAAAAATTAATATAAAGAATAGTATTCATCCCTCCTCTAAACTCATACACATTCATATTGCATTCCACTTTTTTTGATGTTATATGTATGCATGATTTAACTACTATTAAATCAAGAGTTTCTTGAGAACAGGGAACAGGTCATAATCATCTTTTTTTATTATTTCCAACATTGTAGGATGAAATAAAAGTTGTTAAATATGTATTTAATCACATCATAAGAATGCTGGAATTAAAAGTTGTCCTAAATATATTACACCTATCATGTTCATTGCTGGATAATACTTCTCAAGAAGAGCATTGACAAACTGAAAGATATCCAGAGCAGAGAGACAATGTCACTGAACCAAATGACATCATTTTCAGCTCCTACATTCTGTCATTCTATGACTGTTTTATCCAGTTGTAACATTTCACTGAATAGCTAAGAAATTTTTTGAGCAGAAGAGTCTATGAGGCAAATTAATGAACAACTGAATGATAAACTGTGTGGCTTTGCCAATTAATGAAATACTAAGTTCAAAGAGCAGCCTGGGTTCGAGTGATGTTGGAAAGACTTTATAGAAGGGATAGGAGTTGAAAGATAGGTAGGATTTAGAAAAGGAGGCAATATATAGAACATAGCTTTCAAATTAAGGTGTCACATTTTAAAAATCCAGAGTACATCCACTGAAAAGGGACTACATTGATGTTGAGACTCAATAAGATGGCTTATAAGGATTTGTTGAAGGAAAGAAAAGATTTAGGAGTGGGAGGGGGGGAGGGAGAAGGGATGACTTTAAATAACTCTGTGATTGTTATATGGCCCTAGAGTACAGAACTCTGACAAATCAATGAAAGTCACAAGAAAGACAAATTTTACTTTCTTAAAAAGAAAAGATTCTAATCATTGAAAATGTTCAGAAGTAAAAGGTGTGCCATTATTTTATTTGGTTTCGCATAACTATATATTTTCAAGAAGAGGCAAAATATTATTGAGAATTTTATAAGCAGTATTGATGGTTTCATTAGAGATTGGATAAACTTCTGTGTTCTGACTCTAATGCTATAATTCTATGAAAAGGGATTTAGAGTATAGAGTGAAGATAGAAAAGGTTTTGTAGGATAGAATAAAACTATCTGACTAGGAATAGACTAACTAGATACAGAAACTAGGTACAGACAAAAATCTCACATTACACATAAAGAAAAGGTCAAAATAAGAACAGAATTTAGACAAAAAAAGGTGATGACATAAACAAATGATTACAAGCATGGAAAAATTTTCCATCAGATCTGTTAGGATAAAGGAAGGGTTTATGACCAAAGGAAAAAAAAAGAGATCATGGGAAATAAAATGAACAATTTTCATTATCTTAAATTCAAAAGTTTAGCACTAGCAAAACAAATGCAATCCAGATTAGAAGGAAAGCAAGAAAGGGGGGGGGTTCTCTGATAAAGTAACTTTCTCTTTAAAAGGCTTCATTTTTCAAATGTTTATGAAACTGAGTCAAATAGGAGCAATTCCTCAATTGACAAATAGTCAAAGGATATGAATAGGCAAACATTAGAAGACATTAAAGCTATCTATAGTCATAAAAATGTTCTAAATTACTAGTGATTAAAGAAATGCAAATATTCCGAGGTATTACTTCACACCTATCAGATTACCTAACAGGATAAAAAAGAAAAGTGACAAATGTTGGAGGGGGTATAGAAAAAAAGGGAAACTAATGCACTATTGGTAAAGCTGTGATTACCCAATCAGCCTGGAAAACAATTTGGAACTCTTCCCAATGGTTTATAAAACTGTTTATATACATTTTACCTAGTAATACCAGTAAAAGATACACATTACAGAGAGATTAAAAAATATTTAAAACAGATCTTTTTGTGGTGGCAAAGAATTAGAAATTGAGAGAATGTCCATTAATTATGTAATGGTTAAACAAGTTGTAGTATATGACTGTGATAAAATACTAATATGCTATAAGAAATGACAAACAGGATGATTTCAGAGAAGCCTGGGAAAACTTATATAGACTGATGCAAAGTGAAGTAAGCAAGAACCAGAAGAACATTATATACAGTAACAGTAATATTATAAAGCAGATGATCAATAAATCATCTAAGACAATTCCATAGATATTATGATGAAAAATGTTATCCAGAAAGAGAATTATTGAATTCTAAATGCAGATTAAAGTAAAATTTTTTCATGTTTTAAAATTTTTTCTTGCTTTTTTGCAACATGATTAATATGGAAATGTAGAATTGATACCATATTGCTTCTTTTCCATTGGATAAGGGAAGTCATGGAGGAAAGGAGGGAATTCAGAATTAAAGTTTTTTTAGGTTTTTGCTAAGCAATGGAGTTAAGTGACTTGCCCAAGGCCACACGGCTAGGTAATTATTAAGTGTCTGAGGCCGGATTTGAACCCGGGTACTCCTGACTCCAGGGCCGGTGCTCCATCCACTGTGTCACCTAGCTACACCTAGAATTAATTTTTTTTTAAAAACAAATATTTTTTAAAAATCTTACCTGACTGGAATTGAAGGTATATGCTAAGAGTAATAGAAAATAAGCCAATGGGGCGGCTAGGTGGCATAGTGCATAAAGCACCGGCCCTGGAGTCAGGAGTACCCGGGTTCAAATCCGGTCTCAGACACTTAATAATTACCTAGCCGTGTGGCCTTGGGCAAGCCACTTAACCCCATTTGCCTTGCAAAAACCAAATAAATAAATAAATAAATAAATAAATAAATAAATAAATAAGCCAGTTATAGTACTAGAGGAATGTTGTCTTCTACATATTTCTCTCCATTCTATTTTCTGCCTTGATTTTAAAGTCAACAAGAACTTCATCATATTTTGATTTGACGAAGAATCTTATCCAGTTTTTCACAGGATTTTTTTTAAACACTTCATTCTTAGCAAATGATTTTCTATATATTGTGCAGTTATTTTCATGACAGTCCTTTTTGTGAATACTGATCAGTGCATGATAATCAAGTACTCCTTGAAATAATGTTTCTTGCCACATCTGGACAAATAGCAAAACTCACTTAACCAACTCCTTTCTTTGACTCTCAAAGGAATTGCTGTGAAACAAGTTTTCATTTATCTTCAATTTCCTTCTTTCTGAATTCTTTTATGGGGGAATGTTATAGTCAATATAATACAGTTCTTCTGATAATACCTTGACTAGTTAATCAATGAACAAGGATCTTCCATTTAGACTACTGAAATTAAAGCTGAACTTGGTTGATGGTCTAAAAAAACCAATGTGATTCTTAGCCCCCTCTGCTTTCATTCTTGCCACTGTCCTAAATACAGTACAAAAAGAGATGGAATTTCACAGTATAATTTCACCAATTGCCATGATCAAAATCAAATGTGGCCACCTTATGGGTAGTGTGTTTTCCTTTAACTGGGTAGGCTTTTTCCCTCCTGTAAAGACTCATTTTTTTAACTAGGTCCTACTTACAACCTTTATGAAGAAACCTGCCAGAGTTTGCTTTCTGTTAACAAAAATCTCAATAACTCAAGGCTCTTCCCATGCTGTGATGAAATGTAGAGGAAGGTTCATGATGAAGAACTCCACTAATGCATATTCATCAAACAGGTTCACCACTCTGATGGAGGAAATGCAAAGCATAGTCCAGATTGAATAGAAATCCCCTGTGGATGATGAATTCCTTCAGATGATACTTTTTTGTTAATTACATTCTATTCTTCCAAAGCATCCTAAAAAATATCTGTAATTACTTAAATGACTTTAGCTCTTTTTACCTAGAAAAGAAATAACAATGGATGAAAATGTCTATCACTCAACTTTTAACATGTAATTAAGTAAAAATCCTATAGAGCTTATATAACAGTGTGTACATGTGAAACAGATAGTACGAAGAGATAATAAATTGTGCCCATAGCTAAACAAGAGAACAAAGACCCTTCTTTGCAATAATAACATTTTATTGACAGTACTATGTGCAATGAGATGCAGAACTCCAGTGCCTCCAAAGAACACAAACAGAAGCACATGATGGTTGTAGGCAGGCTCTAACAAATAAACAAGAAGCAGCCCTTAATAAAAACAGGAATAAAGAATGTTATCAAGAAAATATAAGAGAAAAATAAGAAGTACTGGTCATAGAGCAAGACATGTGGATAGGTATGGAATGACAGTTGGATAGATAGTCTTTAACTATCAACCTCATGAAGTTAAAAGTAAGGAAGGCCCCTAGTATGTTGGCTGGATACACTGTGATGAACTTTTGATAGGAGTTTGACAAGAATAGCACAGAACTGTGAGGCATGGCTAAGTTGTGATTTTCCATTAGTGAAGGGAATATATTTGAATAAGGTAGGGTAAGATTATAGAGTCTCTATAAGTCAGATGAGTGGTCAAAACATATAAATAAACAGTTCACCAAAGATGTATAAACTCTTAATGACCACATAAAAAAAACTGAGATGAAACATCTCAGAGTTTTCACCTGAGACTAAAAATATCAGTAAGGATGACAATACAATCAACAATGGTAACAAATCTAATAAAGTCATGGATAAGTTCACGAGTCAGTATGCTATTCTTCTGATGCTGAGCCAGTTTCCTGCCAATTGTATTTGATAAAAGAAAAAAAGGTCAGGGAGAATAGAATATTTCACATCTCATCCTGAAAGACCAATTGATAGCACAGCCTTCAGAAGAAATGCCTAGAGAATTTCTTGAAAGGGGAAGGACTTTCAAAGAAAAACCTTCTGACAAGCAACTTGTTTACAACAGCAAAAACACTCCTTTGGAATCCATCTCTTCCTTTAGATCTTGGCCCAGTTATTTGGGTCTCAATTTTGTAGCCTATGAAATGAGCAACTTTCATAGGCTCAAAAGATCCTTCAAGATTTTCTAATCAGACCCCTTTCATTTTACAAATGAAGAAGGGGGGGGGACATAAGTCTTCTGACTTGAAATTTTTATTGTTATAATTTGATAACATCAAGTTCTTACCAGTTGTGACTCTATCTCCTTGGAAAGGAAGGGCAGGACATTTTACTTCTGGAGGGAGATAAAACATTTTAAATAGCAAAAACAGAAAAAAGAAAACAATGATAACAAAGAACAAGAAAAAAGGTAGGTACCAATAAATTGGAAAATGGCTAAACAAATTGTGATATCAGCAATGAAATATAACAACATATTATTAAGCTTTTAAAGATATATGACAAGATTTACATAAAAAGGTGATACCATAATCCAATTATGAACAAGGACTAGTCCATCTGTCAGATGTATGAAGAAGGGAAAAGTTTGTAATCAAACAAGAGACAGAGAACATTATAAATTATAAGAGAGATAATTTTACTATATTAAATGTTTTTAAATTCCCCCCAAAAAATGCAATCAATATTAAAAGGAACACAGAACACTGGGTAACACTTTTCATAGCTAATGTTTCTGATAAAGGACTCATTTCTAAAATGTGTAGAGAACTGAGTTACATTTATAGAAATGCAAGATCTTCTCCAATTGATAAATGGTTAAAGGACATGAATAGGCAGTTTTCAGATGAATAAATTAAAGCTATCTATAGAAATGCTCCAAATCACTATTTACTAGAGAAGTGCAAATTAAATGAACTCTCAGGTACTGCCTCACACCTATCAGATTGCCAAAATGACAAAAAAAAAAAAGGAAAATAATCAAAGTTAGAGAGTATGTGGGAAAATTGAAATAGCAAAGCATTGTTTTTGGAGTTGTGAACTGATCCAAACCTTCTAGAGTACAATTTGAAACTCTGCCCAAAAGGCAATAAAACTATCCATACCCCTTAACAAAGTAGTATTGCTACTAGTTCTATATCCCAAAGAGACTATAAAAAAGGAAAAGGACCCACATGTACAAAATTATTTGTAGTAGCTCTTTTGTGGTAGCAAAGAATTGGAAACTGAGAGGATGCCCATCCATTGGGGAATAGCTGAACGTATTATGGTATATGAGTGTAATAGAGTACTACTGTTCTATAAGAAAGCATAAGTGACCAAACTTCAGAGGAGCCTGGAAAGACTTGCATGAACTGATGTTGCATGAAGTATGCAGAACCAGGAGCACATTGTACATATTAAGAGCAACATTGTGAGATATGATTGATGCAGGTTCTCTCAGCACTTCAGTGATCAAGAGAGAGACTTTGGATGGAAAATGCCATCCATATGCAGAGAAAAACTATGGAATCTAAGTGCAGGGCATTCACTTTTTAAAACTTCTTTTTATTTTTTGTCTTTTTTTAATCATGGTTTTTCCCCCTTAATTCTACTTCCTCTTTCACAACATGATTAATATAGAAATATGTTAAACACTATTTTATAGGTATAAACTATATAGGATTGCTTGCTGCCATGGGGAGGGAGAGGGGGAGGGAGGGTAGTGTGAAAATGTAGAACTCAAAAGCTTGCAGGGAATTAATGTTAAAAACAATCTCTATGTATAATTGAAAAAATTAAACATTTATAAAATAAAAAGAAATATATATGAGACAATTTAGAGAAACATGAGAAAATTCATTTGCAATGATACAGAGAAATATAAAAACCAGAAGAACAATATATATGACAATTATAAAAATGAAGAAAAATTGGTTTAAATATAAATATAATCATGCATAATTATAAATACCTACCTTAGCTTAGGAAAGTAAAGAAATACTATAATATTTTTCTGGGATGACAGGAAATGTTAAGTATGAAATGTTTCATATACTGTCAACCAAATATGTTTATATTTTGGTTGGTTTTGTTTATCTGATTTTCTTTGTCACAAAGGAAAGGATCACTAGGGTGAGAATGAATGAGGATGGTTTTGGTCATATAACCAGATGTGATTGTGGTATAATAAAAATAAAAACTATCAATAAAACTTTGAAAAAATAAAAGATAAAAGAAAAAGAAATTCAGGTAAGAATTATGATTTGCTACAGAGGGCAGCTATTTTATGTTCTTGAGAACACAATTTAAATATGTCAAAGTCATTAATTTGACTGTATATGCAGGATGGGTTGAAGGAAGGAGATATCAAGAAGCAAATTTGAAAAAATGACATGTTACTAAGACAAGGATGGTGATGATATGAATATAGAGGGGAAAATGAGATATTTCACTGGAATTCAATTTGATTCTATTCAAGAAAGAATTTTTAGCACTTCCAGACACAAAGCAGTGTGTTCAAAGTCTAGATAAAAACTTAAAGCCAAAACAATCTCTCCTTTCAAAGAGTTTACATTTATATGAGAGACAGAATTTTATCAACTTATAACATGATAAAATGTTGTAATTATAAAGGGCCATGCAAGATATGTTTTGAAAAAAGTGCGGTATTTCAACATCTTGTCCACATTTCTATTAATGACTTGGACAAGAAAATAGAAAGAAAAAATTTGTTGCTCTTCTTTGTCATAAAAACTGATTTAGTCTGAAGAGGTAGTGTTCCATGCCACCCTCCCCCTTGAAAATGATGTGCTATAAAGACAAAGGTCATGAATAAAACATATTTTTAAAATAATGCTATGCAACTAGCAAATTTGATCTGATGTGATGACTAATATTAGTAAATGCCAGAATATTGATTCAATAAGATTTCAATGAGATGAAAAATGAGACAAAATTTCAGGAATAAATGGAAAGTCTTATATTAAAGTTGAAACAAAGAATAACACATGGATAGAATATAAGAGACCTGGATTCGTAACAGTTCATTTGAAAAATAAATGAACGTAATGCTATGATTGTTAAAATCATTAATATGATCAGAGATTCCATTAGTATAGGTGTAATGAGCAATTAAAGACAAGAAATAATTGAATTTTACTCTATGCTGGCCAGACCACATGAGGATTATTGTATAAAGTTTTAGTGCATTATTTTAAGGGGGGATTGACAAACTAGACTATGGGCAGAAGAGGACAATCAAGATGATGAAAAGACTTGGAAGCTATGCAGTATGACAATCCATTAAGGGAACAGAGATATTTAGTCCAGAAGAGAAGACTTATAAGGACATAAAAACCTCTTCCAATATTTAAGGCCTATAATGCAGAAGAAGGAATAAATTTATTTGGTGCTTATCTGTAGGGAACCAACTAGGACTAATGGTGGAAGTTGTAGGAGGCAAATTTTTTTAAGTGTAAGAAAGAACTTTATAATAGAGCTATGTGACAATGCAATGGGTTGCCTGAAAAAGAGTGTTGCATACAATCCTGCAAGTTATAAATGAGAGGTTAGATTGGCATCTGCTATAGATGTGGTAAGAGTGATTCCTAAATTATTGATTAACTTTGAACCAAATATTTTCTTTTATTTTTAGACTTTTGTAAGGTAATGGGGTTAAATGGCTTGGCCAAGGCAACACAGATAATTATTAAGTGTCTGAGGCTGGATTTGAACTCATGTACTCCTGACTCCAGGGCCAGTGCTCTATCCACTATGCCACCTAGCTGCCCCTGGACCAAATATTTTCAAAGTTCTTTTCAACTCTAAAATTCCATGATAATAAGAAATGACAGAATTTGTAAAAGACTGAATGGAGAGGTTAGAGAATGGTGTGGGAAGGAAAAAAAAGAGAGGAGGGAAAGGAATACAGAGGTAAGGAAATGAATAAATAGCAGGAGAGGACAGGGAAAGATCACAGAAGAAGATTGGGAGAAAAGAGACATGAGTGATATATTTAAATATTTCCTTGGCTTGGAAGACTGCCCTACAAACAAAATCTTATAGAAGCAGATTTAAAATTGGTGTAAGGCGGAATTATGTGGTAATTAAAGTTATACAAAAAATAAAATGGGCAAACTCAATGGTAATTCATTCTCTTTCACCAAGGGTTGATTTAAAGACACTTTGATATGATTTCCAAATTATTAGTTATGTGAAAATGGGTAAATTAACTTCTTTAAGTTTCTATTTCTTCATCTGTAAATGGATAATATACCAGACTACCTATCTCACAGGGAAGCTAGATAGAACTGTGGTTACAGTGCAGGGTCTAGACATAGGAAGACTCATTTTCCTGAGTTCAAATCTAGCCTCAGATACTTACTGTATGATGCTGGGCAAGTCATTTAACACTGTTTACCCCAGTTTCCTCATTTGTAAAAGAGTTATAGAAGACAATGGCCCTGTAGTTCTGCCAAGAAAATTCTAAATGTAATCATAAAGAATTGGACAAGACTGAAAAATAACTGAAAAACAACTACCTACATCACAGGGCTTAAATTAAATAATGTATAAAAAGAACTAAGACATTCTTAGCTGAAGAAATTAAAAACATCTGGGAACAGGATGTCTTGTCTAATACTGGAATTGTCTGAGAAGTATAGTCAGTTAAACCTTAGAACATTAGCTTACATCCTAATATTCTTATTCAATTGCAAAAAAATAATCTGTCAATAAGCATTTGGCACTATGCTAAGCTCAGAAAAGCAAAATTACTTAACACTATGAAAGGTTACAGTCTTTACTCTCAAGAAGCTCATAATATAATAGGAAAGATAATAAGTAAACAACTATATACAAAAAATTATACAGGATAAATTGGAATTAATTAACAGAAAGAAGACACTAGCACTAAGAGGGTTTGGGTATGCAGTGGATAAAGTACCAGCCCTGGAGTCAGGAGTAGCTGAGTTCAAATATGGTCTCAGACAGTTAATAATTTCCTAGCTGTGTGACCTTGGGCAAGTCATTTAATTCCATTGCCTTCAATAAATTTTTTAAAAAAGAAAAAAAAAGAAGAGGGATTGGGAAATTCTTTTTTGTAGAAGGTGGGAATTTACCCAGAACTGAAGGAAGCCAGGAGATCATGAAAGGGAGAAAATTGCAGACTTGGAAACTCAGTGAAAATGCCCAGAGGAAAGAAACGGACTCTCTTGTTTGAGGAACATTAAAGAAACAGGCCAATGTCACTGGATTACAGAGTACATTGATATGAGTAAAATATAAGAAAGTAGAAAGGTAAGAGGGGACCAGGTTATGAAGAACTTGGATTCACAATAGGGATTTTGTTTTATTTGATTTGGGAGGCAATAAGGAGCAAATGGAGTTTACTGAGTAATAGAATGACAGGTTCATACCTATACTTTAGAAAGATTAATTTGACAGCTGAGTAGAGAATGAACTAGAATAAGGAAAGACTTGAAGGAGGCTGACTAGAAGACTTCCAATAATAACAATACTTTAAGGTTTGAAGAAAATTTTACAAATGTTTCATTTTAGTTTCACAACAATCTTAACAGTTAGGTATTATTATTATTATTACCACAGTTTTACAGATAAGGAAACAGAGATTGTGAGAGTTTAAGTGACTTTTCTATGGTCATACAGCTAAGTCTATGAGATAGGATTAGAACTCAGTTCATCAATATTACAAATATTACCCATTGTACCACCTCCACTGGTCCAATAATCCATCAAAGTTTTTAAAAAAAATACAATTCACTTATTCAATGACAATCATTAAACACAAAAGAAAGCTCAAAGAACAGCAACTTGTCCAAGGACCATTTCTAATTTTCATTCTATCAAATATAAAATGAGAACAAGATAGTAACAACAACAACAACAACAACAACAACAATAATAATAATAATAATAATAATAAATATCAGCATTTATCACTTCATTCTTCTCTTCCCTTTCCTTGACTTTCCCTGTGTAGATCCATATGCTTATGCTACTCTGGAGCCTGACTGTTAGTTACATTAAATGTAAGAGTTAAATTAGGATAAGCAGCCCCAGAATCAGTCTCAGAGCCATCTATCTGCAATCACTAGATGAGCTTGCTACCATGTGTTCAGAGAGATCAGCTAACTAAATGTCTCAGAATGTAATACATGCTACTCTAACCAGCTAAGCTAAGCAGCTACAGAAATAGTTGTCCATCAGAGATACTACACAAGTCAAGATCTCACTACAATAAAAATAAAATCTCCAATTCTATGTCCCATTCTGGGAGCCGGGGGACAGTAGGAATCCTATATGCTTTTTATACATATCAATCAGCATGTGCGATCCATTAAATAAATACTCCATGGACTATTAGATAAACTTCAATGCCTGTGCTATACATTAGTTAAAAATGTCATAGAAACTTAGATTTATATTAATGCTTCTTCAGTAACTGTATTGAGTGTGGATCCAGAACACTTTGTCTTAGCTCAAGGTCAACAATTCAAAAATCAAAAGTCTAGAAGAGTTCAAAAAAGGCAACTTAGTTTTAACATCTTTCTGTAGATTGTGTTTACACAGAAAAGTACTAGAATTTCTAAATCAAGTTTCCTAAGATCATCTTTAAATGACTTAGAAATCACTGGGTGATATCAGAATCATCCTATAATCCTAAGGGTTATACCAAACAGAAATCAGCACATATATGAAAAAAATGTACACCTAAACAATCCATATAATTCAGAGTACTATTTCAATGTCTATAAGATGATAGAGATTACTCTTTAAGGTTTTGCCAACATTATCAGTTGCAAAAGTTAATATCATCACAGAATTAAGCAGGGAAAGGATCTTAAAAATCATAGTATTATAGGTCCAAAACTTGGTCTAAAGTCCTGTTTTGTGCTATTCAATAAGGGGGGTTGAAAAAGAAGAATTATCATTAGATATGTAGATGAGATTCTACTCCTAGGCTGTCATCTTACCTTGGAGACTATCTAGGTCCTAATTTTCAGGAAAGTGAAAGTGAGAGTAATTTGCCTAAGGTTATCTCTCACACAAAAATAAAGTGGGAAATACAGGATTGGAACCCAAATTGTAACTCAAAATCCAACATTCTTTCCATTGAACCATACCACTTCTCATATTTAGTATCTATTATTTATTAATTTTTAAATGAGATCTTTCATTGTATAATCTCTATTTTCTAATTTTATTCCACTATATAGCAAGACACTCCCCCCAAAAACAATATTATATTATACTCCGAGACATTAACTGACTTGCTCTAAATCATACAGATATTATGTTCCAGAGTCCAAATTCTATCCTAGGCTTTATAACTACAAATTCAGTGTTTCTTCTGTACTTTTTAAGCTATAATTTAAGGAAAAAAACTCAAATTCACAAGGTGAAAAGAATGGTCTATTCGCTTAAACTCCAGCAATAAATGATTCCATGTATGACCACTGACTGACCCATCTGTACACACAATACCTGGTTTTGTTAGTTTCTTTGAAATAAATAAATAAAAATATATCTCTCTCCTATCATAATCAAAAGCAAGATTAGCAAACTTTCCTAACCACAATTACTTGTGATTAATCAGAAGTCACAGTCCAGGCTACCTCTTGATTAACTCCTCTTCAGTTTCCTTTTCACTCAAGTCCCTGTCAATCTCTCTAGCAACAATATTTAGGCATATGGGAAGAAAATCAAAGCTCTTCACCTCTCTTATGGTTGAGTGTTCCTTGGGATGGACTCTGAATCTGAGTATATATATATATATATATATATATATATATATATATATATATATATCTATATATCACACCCTAGGTCTGCACCACTGCCTGTGTTTATTCCTGTGGAGTTGAAGAGCTACTGAGTTATACATTTTCAAACCTATCTGAAATCAACACACTGACTTGTGATCCTTTAGATGCATGTTTTCCTTCTTAGGAGCTCTCCAAGGTATGTTCACATTGGAGAATTGTACTATCTCAATACAAAATTCAAATCCAATTTCTAGCCCCAGACTGAGTGCAAAATTGCTGTTAATGTTAGTGAAATATCAGAAAGCATGTTAAGGATCTCATTCATGTCCTTGACTTATAAGAAATATTTATATGTGATCTTTACTCAATAGAATAAAGCAATGCTGTCAGGTTGCCCAGGCTCTAAGATTCCACAACTTGACAGACAGCTTTCCACTTCTACAATGGAAGAGAAGAAAGCAAAAAAAAGCATTTATACAACACCTTTTTGCCAGGAATTTGCAGCATATTTTACAAATGTTTTCTCATTTGATCCTGACAATAACATTGGGACATGGTTTTAGACATATCCAATTCTTTGTGAGTACTTTGGGAGTTTTCTTTGCAAAGATCCTTCTCCAACTTATTTTACAGTTGAGGAAACTGAAACAAATAGGGTTAAATGACTTGTTCAGATTTATATAGTTACTGAGTGTCTGAGGTGCTATTTGAACTCAGGAATATGAGTTTTCATAAGTCCAGACCCAAAACTTTATCCACGATGACACTGGTTATCCACAATATTAGGATTGAGGAAACTGAGGCAAAGTGAGGGGAAGTGATCTACTCAGAGTCACACAACTAGTAAGTTTGTAAAGTCAAATTTTAATTCAGGTTTTCTTGATTCCATAGTGACACAAGCTACCAGTGGAAGACAAAATACAAAGGAAATGCATCAAAACCTCCATAGCCATATTTAGGTAAGCTAAAAGGTAAAAAACTTGCAAAACACTGGTATGAATTGCAGAGTGGCAAAAATTAGCAAGGACCTAATATACTCAGGAAAATCTACCTTTTATGTTTTTCTGAAACTGTTCTATGTATATAACTATATATTAAGTATTAGGGCTTATATGTAATCTTGACTAAAGAAGGACAAAGGTTACATGATTTCTCAATTTTCATCCAAATATAAAATCCAATGATTCAATGAAAATTAATGATAATGAGTATAATGGGGTAGCTAGGTGGCACAGCGGATAGAGCACCAGCCCTGGAGTCAGGAGTACCTGAGTTCAAATCAGCCTCAGACACTTAATAATTACCTAGCTGGTATAATGATAAAGGATATAAAAGGTGTGACAGAGTTTAGAGAAGAACAAAGTGAAGTCTATTGAATTGTTTACTCAAACTAGGGCTGCTGCCCAGATTGTCCTCCCTTCTAGAGTCAATGGAAACAAAGAGCTCCTGGTCTGCAAAGCCTTTTATTCCTTTTTAAGGTAGTTACCTGAATACCTCTCAAGACAGGCACCAGAGCCAGATGCAAAGTGACATCTCATCTATACATCCAAATAATACCAATTTCTTCAATCCCTCAATTGCACCCCTTTCAGGAAGGTCAAATAGCACAAAACACAAATATTGGCCCAAATAGGACACTCATCTTTGTTGGAATACCATCAAAGAAAAGGTAGAATTGATTCACAGATTCTTCCAGTATACTCTGAAGGATTCCTAAAAAATCTGGGAAAAGTAATTATACTATAGAGTACAGATATGCTAATATTTCATCTAGAGTATTCAATTTGTAATTGAACCATTTTTTGACTATTTCAAAAAGGATAAGAAGAATGAGAATGGGAAGAGAGGTTGAAGGAAGAGCCATGAAACAAATAAAATTGACTTCCTTAAAGAAACTTAGCAAGTTATTGGCAGTGCTCAAAATATAACTGTGATTTTCTTCTTTAGCCCTAGGCCACTATTCTGTGTATTGGATCATAACAGACAATTAAAACATCACTTTAAGTTTTATGTACACTTTTACTTGAAGACTACAAACAGGAGATCTGGGTTTTCTCTCCACGCAATCAACTTGAATGCAATAAGCTTTCCTTCTATTTGATTCAAAAGGTACATCCAAGAATTATGTTTAATAAAATTGTAAATTTAGAAAACTGTTTTTAAAGGGTTCTTTAAAGCCAAAATGGAGTTGAAAGAATCAGCATTAGTTTTTGTTGTTACTGTTATTTTCTCTTCCCTCCAAAAAAGGCTGCAGGGACACTGAATTCTACTCTTTCTAGTTCATGAGGTTCCAAGCACTAAATATCCATTCAAATTACAACACCGATTGTTGTTTTCCAAAGTGTATATTTTTCTTTGCAATAATTTTTATTGCTCTTTCCCAGAACGAAAGTGCTATCTTGAACACAATTTAGTTGCACTTGAAATGTCCCTAATAGAGTCACCAGACAGTTCACTGCCACTGAAAATACAACCTTGTATTAAAGGCTTTGGGGGAAAGAAGACATGGTGCAATCACAGCCTTTCAAAATCAATAGCAGCAGAACTATAATGAGCAACCAACCATGAGTCTCCAACCATGTCTCAGAACCTTTTTTTTCCATGTCAGAAAAGAGAGTCACAAAGATTGTGGAACAGGTTATAAAGTTAAAAGGGAACATAGAAAACAGAAAAATGCCTACCTCCATAGTTTGCCAGAAGATGTGGAAAGGGTAAATGAATACATAAATAATTCTGTGCTGAGATAGAAGATCTGGGAACTTCAGAATTTCATTAGGGGAAAGTATGGTGATTAATAATTAAAATATTGCATTTATGGCATAGCTTCATACACTGAGGATTAAAAGGGAATTGAGAAATTCCCTAGTTCAACTCCTTTGTTTTATAGAGAAATAAATTAAGGAACTGACAGATTGAATGACTTGCCTAGGACCACATGAAAAACATAAAAACTTGAATCCTAACCCTGTTTCAAAAGATTCCTCCTCCCACACCATGTTATCTCCTTATCAGTAAGTCAATAACTCAACTTTCTTTCTCCTTACATATAAAATGGATTTGGTAGCAAGATGAATAAATTATTATAAAACACTAGATATAAAACAATAAGCCAGAAATGTAGCAGTTTAAATCTAGAGTATAGGATGAAATTTTCCAAGTTATGAAGCCTAGAAAAGGCACAAAGTAAAGCGAAATACAATATATCCCTGAAAGAAAACATTTATCATTTGTTCCAAATTCAAAATAGTTCCAGTCAGACATAGGCCTAATTGACAGTGAGTCAATTTCAATTTAGTAGCTGATAGAGCAAGAGACATAGGATGTTAGGACTCAAAAATGACCTTAAAGATTATCTGGTGGTTTATTGATTGCTGGAAAAGCAAACTAGAGCCTTCATGCTTTTTCTTAGCAAGTCTATGTGACCTTTGAGGAAGCTGCTTTTCTCTTTAAATTTCTATTTCTCCATCTAAGAAAGAGAAATGATGATAATCTCATATTTAGAACCTCATCTGTTCCATAGGCGCAAAAGGAGAACTCCGATGAGAGTCTGAGTTGGGTTTTCCTCATTTAATAGAGTTTTTGAGCTTTTGATGAAAAATGTTTTCATCTAAACCCAATTTTAGCAGAATTGCAGAGTTATAAGGGCCTCTAAAGATTACCACTATTCTCCTAGGCACCTATGCTTGTAACTTCAGTAATCTTTGACTGTTTCTCTGTTTTCTGTCACATATTCAACTTATTATCAAATTTGTTAATTCTATGGTCAATATTTTTCACATGTTTCACTTTTTATTTCCATTGCTATAGTACTTCATAAGTATTTTATTTATCTCTCACTTAGACTACAGAAATAATTTCCTTAATTAAGTCTCCTCAAATCTAGTCATGACTTCCTCTTCCCCATTCACCTCAATATCCATCTTTGTATTAAAAAGAAATGATGTAATCATCACATTAAAAAAAATCAAATTTTAAAAGTTCCTAGTTGGTATTTGAACAGAATGCAAACTCTTTATCATGCTTTTGAGGCCCTCCAGAAACTAGTGCCATTCTGTATTTCCAGCATAATCCCATTAACCATTTTAATACACTCTATGTTTCAGAAAAGTTGATTGAACTATTTATCCTTCCTTGAACATGCCCCAAATTTTTCCTTATCTACAAATTTCATTCAGTCCCCATAAATGCAATGTTCCACTTCTCCTACTTCCACTTTGTGATACCCTACCCATCCAATAAGAAACAGTTCAAATATCAAGTGATGAAACTAATTGATTCTCTAAGCTAATCGATTCTCCGTCATCTGTTTTTTTTTTTTTTTGTCATAGGATCATTAATTTAAAGCTGGAAGGGAACTTTGAGTCCATCCAAGGCTTTCATTTTACAGATGAAGAAACAAGGATAGAGAAAGGGTAAGTAATTTGCCCACAGTCACATAGCTAATAAATGAGGTAGAATTTGAAGTCAGGTCTTCTGAATCGAAGACCAGAACTTGTTTCACTGTGCCAATTATACTTTATACTTATGTGCTTGTGTTTTTCTGATTTTTATTACCTCTTTTTTTTTCTTCATATATGTTTTAGCTTTCTCTAAAAGACTGCTTTAGGGACTAGGACAATATCTACTATATTAGTGTATCTGACCCCATTATCTAAGAGGCTATTCCATATAATGAACTCTCAATAATGAATTTAGTTGATTCTTTGATTCACTGATCTTCCAAGAAAAGAAAGAGATCAAAAAAAAAAAAAAACCTCCTCCATTCTTTTATCTGTCCATTCATGGAATTCTAGATTATTTCCAGGGGTTTGAACAACTTCGTGATACTAATCTATTTGCCAAGATTCTCTAATATAAGTCATAGCCATCTTCTAGCTCTATTATTAGGACACAAATGAAATCTAGATTAGAAAATATGAGGACCGGGGCAGCTAGGTGGTGCAGTGGATAAAGCACCGACCCTGGAGTCAGGAGTACCTGGGTTCAAATCTGGTCTCAGACACTTAATAATTACCTAGCTGTGTGGCCTTGGGCAAGCCACTTAACCCTATTTGCCTTTAAAAAAAAACCTAAAAAAACATGAGGACCACTGAGAAAGGGAACAAGATCAAACAGATACTTGCAAAATAAACTAATACTAAGAGGACTATCTGACTAATCACCATGCAGTCTAGTGAGAGAATGTTGTCAGAAAAATCAAGAGAAATAGAGTAGTGAGTTAAGAAATGTGATTTTTTTTCAGCTGACCTCTAAAAAGCATCACAACCATGGTGTGAAAAAAATTTAAGAAAAAATTGAGAGGAAGAAACCCACTGGCTATTTCAGATATTTTTATTTTATGCTGAATAGGTATCAGAGACAAATATAGACTTTGGATGACCTAAGAGAAATAAACATATCTCAGGTACCTTAGAGGTTACTTAAATAGACAGATAATTTAGAATCTGCTTCTCTTTTTTGACATGCCTGCTATATCCATCAATCTATAGACCACCAAAAATACAGAAGAAAGAGAAAATGCTGAGAAAAGAGAAAAAAAAAGACTACATTAAATTTTAAGTGAGCAGTGAGATTCATGCCCAGTTGATGTTATTTACTTTTTCCTTTGCTTAATGAAGGAATACTAATATATGACTCCCCCTTTTTGAAGCTCTCTCCACCAAAATAATTCTACTATTGCATATAATAGGTGTTGATAAATTATTTGTTGACATCATCTATTACTCCTTTTTCTTCCTTGTCAACTCTATATGGTTTAATTATGCATATTTTAAATTTATCAGCTCTATTAGATCACAAAATATTACCTAAGATCTGCTTTCAGGAATTCCAAAAATCCCCAAAATGACATTCCTGTCAGGACAAAATTTATTCACAAGCAATAGGGGAGCAGTAGCCTGGTTGAAAGATAATGGTTTTTGTCCAAAGGAATTAATCTCAGAGAGTACAGAGGAAGGCAAGGTACAAGTTTGCTAGATGGGGTTATCAAGGAATTTTTCACCTGGTAACTGCCTTGCAGAGAGATTTGTAATCAGAAGTCTGAGTTGAATTTTGGTACTGCTCCTCATTATGCATATGATCTTGAATAAGCTACTGGACCTCTATGGATTTTTCATCTATAAAATGTTTAGGAACAGTAATCTCTCATAAACCTTTGTAAAGCAAATGATTTGCATCTGGATGTGAATTTTCCTTAGTCATAGTAATAATAACATTACTGGACATGACTCCCATGTATGGACCAAGATGTGGTCATAGTTATGCAATTTGTTTGTGCCTTAAGATTTTGTCTATGTCCCTCTAAAAGCTTCCCTGTGGATGATTGGATGCTGATCAGTGGATATCTGTGAGCTGATTTGTGTTTGAACTTGAGGTACCTGTACCCCCTGCACTCCCCACACCTTAGCTATATAATTAGCAGTATAAATCGCCTCCCCCCCCCCCATTTTTCAGCAGCTCTTTCATCTTTATGAATCCCAGACACCTGTAGTCAGGGAAAAATATTCTGATTTACAACCTTTTAACTCTAAAGATTTTGAGCCTATAAATTAAGGACTAGTAAATTCTGAGAAGTTGGTGGTAAATCAGAAAAGAATCTCTGCAGAGTTTATAACGAGGGTCAAGGAAAGTCAAGAGAAATCAATAAGAATTTATTAAATGCTTAATAGGTATCAAGTCCTGGCTAAATGCTGAGGTGATAAAGGCAAAGCAGTCCCTATCCTCAAGGAACTCATAATCTAATCTGAGGAGAAATCCTACATATAAGCTGTATGGACAAGATAAAGTGTCTACAAATTAGAGATGATCTTGGTAGGAAAGAATGATGTGGTTACTCAGCTGCCAAGGACCTGGTTCTTGTTTCAAGGGATGTCTCTGCCTTCAAAGCAATTAAAGTTGGATAGTACCAGTGGTCCCATGGAATACAATGTTCATGGGTTATTAAGAATTATAAAATTTCAGATCTCAAAGAAAACTCAGTGCCTTAAAAGATATCTCATCCAACCACTGACTGAGCAAAATTCCCATAAGCAACATAACATGAAAGTGGTAATCCAGAATATCTTTAAAAACCTCTAAGTGGTTGAACCCACTAGAGCCCATTCCTCTTACAAATAACTCTAGTTTAGAATTTTCCTCAAATCAAGCTTAAACTTGTCTCTTTAAAAATTCCACTCACTCTTAGCTTAGATAACTTTTAGAGATGATAAAAACAAGACATACAGGGGTGGCTAGGTGGCATAGTGGATAAAGCACCTGCCCGGGAGTCAGGAGTACCTGGGTTCAAATCCCATCTCAGACACTTAATAACTACCTAGCTGTGTGGCTTTGGGCAAGCCACTTAACCCCGTTTGCCTTGCAAAAACCTAAAACAAACAAACAAAAAAAACAAGACATACAATTTTCCATAACATGGCCCTTTTGACACCTGAGGTTAGATATCACATCACCCTATATCTTGTTTTCCATGTTAAAACTTAGCCCATTTCTTTCTTTAGTTTTTTTTTTTTTTGCAAGGCAAACGGGATTAAGTGGCTTGCCCAAAGCCACACAGCTAGGTAGTTATTAATGTCTGAGACTGGATTTGAACCCAGGTACTCCTGACTCTAGGGCTGGTGCTTTATCCACTATGCCACCTAGCCACCCCCAGCCCATTTCTTTCAAACAAATCTCCATATAACATCTCAAGGACCTTAGCTATCTGGTTACTGATTTCTGCAATTTCTCTAATTTTCCCATGTCTTCCTAAATTACTAAAATTGAATATTATAGTCTAGATGAGGTCTGATCAGGGCAGAATAAAATCAGGCTATCACATCTCTATGCCATTCTTAAAGAAATATAAAATTCAATTGACTTTTTTTGGATGTTTTATCACATTTTGACTTATGCTGAACTTACTAATAATGGCCTCTGTTTTTCATCCATCTTGCTATTATTTTAACAGCTTCCAAAAGGAACCAAATGAATCTAAAATTCATTTTAGTTTTCAAGGAATATAACTGAAATCAAGCACTGCAAAAAAAAAGAAAAGGAAAAGACTATCAAAATATTTCCTTTTTTTAGCCTGTGAAATGAAAATAGATATTCTAATAGTATGTCCAATAACATTGCAATTTTTTAAAAATTAATTTAAAGACCAAAATATAATGAGGGAGGAGAAATGTTATTCCATCATTCAAGACTAGATAAGCCATTCTTCAATAATTTTTAAATCTCAGAGTCAATATGAATGTATCTGAGGAGATGAATTTAAATTCTATCAAAATCCATTTAGTCCTAAAACAGAAATAAGGATTTATGGTAGTTGAGAAAATAGATTTAAAGATAAATGGTGATTAAAATAGAACAAAGTATATTTGATAACACTTGAGATGCCTTATCTTAGGCATTGAGAATACTGGTGGCAAAATGTATGTGCTCAGAATTCCAGTTGATCAATGTGCCTCACTAACCTAGTTTAAATGATCATATATTATAAAATATGAAGCATAAAGCTAAAATTTAATTCTCTTCCCCCTCAAGTAACATGCATAAAACAAATCAATTTTGATTCATCTTCTAATATATACATTTTCCAAATTCATATAGCCATGGAAATAAAGAGCTTATTTGACATTTACTTCACAGGCCAAAAACTAGATAATGAAAAGAAACATTTAAGATATAATATAAAGATACTTCTGTCTCCAACCAGCCCCATATATACACATCTGTGTATATGTGGATATACTATATCAACATATAAAAAAGGTACACACACACACACACACACACACACACACACACACACACACAAACAAACAGATACACCGGTGGCTTCTTCAACCAATTTGCAGATCAAGATATAAAGGGGGGAAATAATATTTCATTATTCCAGCCTGAACAACCTTTCTGTTTTAATGCACACCTTCATTTTTAATCATGCCACAATTTTACAGCAAGAAGCAATTTTTATTGTAAAAAAGTCTAAACTTAATATACTCACTTCTACCACTGAGAAAGGATTAGAACTCAACTTATTCTATAGGAAAGGTAAATGTAAGAAGACCATTTCAACCTTTCCATTACATCTGTTCTAATTTATTGGGGAAGGAAGGAAACTGCTGATTTTGAGATAAAACTTCTTAGGATCTAGACCAAAGCTTAAAACAGAGAAATATAAAAAAGTAACACTCATTGCATTGTCTCCAAAAAGGAGGAAAATTGTTTCATAAAAGTTTTCTCTCAAATAGTTTGAGTATTATATAGTGAGATGAGTGCTACAAGCGTTTAAACACACACATAATCAAGAGCATTAATGAATATTTCAACAGGTATACTGTTAATTAAAATTAGTGGGGCTATTGATATTGTAATGTCTCAAAGTAACATATAGGTATGTAATCACCTGCCTCCTGAGTGGACTGAAATACATGCAATTAGTTACAGAGGATGTTGCAACTAGAATCACCTTGGGATCGCTGAGAATTGAAGCAAAAGACTGCCTATAAGTACAGAGCACAATTCCAATAGCCCAGCCAGAAGATTAAGTATTTAGTGCTTTCTAGATATCATCTCTCTCTCTAGTTTTCCTGGCACCCAAAGGCTCACACCAAGCTTTGCTCATATTTTCTAGAAGCACAAATATTTATTTTGTTCCTCAAAGGTAAACGTTTCTTTTCCTATAGAATGGTTGTTACTTGCTTCTCGGTCTATTCATACTTTTTTTTTTCAGCACTTCAAGAATTCACGATTTCATCCATCTGGGTGGATGATTTCATCCACCTCTACCAATGTAAATCAGACCCACTTTTAACTCAGAGGATAAGTTACATGAAGTAATAAAGAAAAAAGAATCATTATCACCTGGTGTCCATCCTAGTGAGGAGTCTCTCAGAACTGTTAGGAAAACATCCAAGGACCAATCAGTAGTGCCATTGCACTGACATAATCTTAAGGCATCTAGAGTCATTTACCTCTGTGTTATGATAAGGCATTAGAGTAGAACATTCATGTATTTACAAAGTTACAGTTCTTAAGGGTAAACTACCTGGTGAGTGGCAACAATCTACCATATAAAACTTATACATAGAATTTAATTGTAGATTTAAAAAAAAGTTTTATTGGTGGTTTAATGTGGCATCCATCTTAAGTTTTAGTTTATATAGTCATAAATCACTGAAAGAAAATCTGTTGCTTCAAATGAAAGTAATTAGAGAAATTAGAGAATGAAAGTCATCCACACAATACTATAATCTAGAAAGATTTAGCATGATCTTCTAGAAAGAGAATTAAATTCAGAGTCTCAACTTCCATACCACTATGTTCCCAGTTACCAGTTCCTCCCTCTTACCTATCACATCCAATAAATTCCTTTTCATATATCCCCTATGCACTCCCATCTCCCCTCACATTATCTCAGTCCTATCATTATGAGGATATATATAGTCCCTCATCACCTCCTGCCTGGATTGTGGCAATGGTCTGACTTTTGATAGCTCACCTCAAATCTTTTCCCACTACAGTTTAAGTTTCCAAACTAATCATGTCACCCCTGCTCCCCACACTCCAAGTCTTTCAAATTATAAAACTTTTATAAGCTGGCCCCTTCCAGTCTTTTTCCTCTAACTCTCTGATTCAATGATATTTGTCTCCTTGTTTTCCTCACACAAGATCCTCCATCTCCCCACAATGTACATTTTCACTGACTATGTCCCTCATGCCTGGAACACTCTTCCTTCTTATCTTTGTCTCCAAGTTTCTCTAATTTCCTTCAAGTTTCAGCTAGAATCACAACTTCTTTGAGAAAGTTCTTTTAATATTCTTTAATGCTGCTGTCTTCCATCTACTGGTTATCTCTTTTACCTATATATCCTGTATATATCTTGATTGTACATAATTGTTTGCATGTTTTCTCCCCTAAATAATGTGAGCTTGAGAGGAGTCTTTGGACTTTCTTTGAATCCTTAACCTTTATCACAGTAGGTATTTACTAAAACTAATAAATATTTGGGGCGGCTAGGTGGCATAGTGGATAGAGCACCGGCCCTGAAGTCAGGAGTACATGGGTTCAAATCCGGTCACAGAGACTTAATAATTACCTAGCTGTGTGGCTTTGGGCAAGCCACTTAACCCCATTTGCCTTGTGAAAACCTAAAAAAAAAAAAAAAAAAAAAAAAAAAAAAAAAAAAAACCTAATAAATATTTGACTGAGTCAGATGATAAAAATTTGCAGACTAATCACCAAAAACATAGAAATAAAATGAGTTATAGCCTTCTAGCTTATCTAGGAGGATATCAGAATTCCAAAGTTCTTTTTGACTTATAACCTAAACTCTACAAATAATGCTATAATCTGTTGCCTTTTTTCTTAATCTCCAAGGTCCAGTATAGAGACTTGCATATTTTTAAACATTAATGGCTTCAACTGTACCTTTGCTTGGCACTTCTCTTCTACAACTCATAAAGTAACTTTCATTATAAACTTCTCAAGGACCCAATATATTCATATATTCTGCCTCTTCAATCAAAGACCACATCACCAAATTTACAAATCCTATAGACCTATAAGATTTATTCCCAGTTTCAATTCAAACCAGTCACTGCCATAAAATCAGAACTTTAAACCCATTTATCCAACTCAGAAAATTTGTTCTTTCAATGTTCTTAATTGCTTGAGCATATTTTACCACTCAGTGTACTCTAAAACACTCCTACTCCTCCTGCTATGATTCATAGTAATGACTTACATTTTTTACAGAAATGTTCAATTTGCAAGATGCTTTCATATATATATATATATATATATATATATATATATATATATATATATATATATATATATATATTCCTGAGTTGAATTGCACAAAAATTCTTTGAGGTAAGAGAAACAAATTGATGGCCTAAGTTTTCAGGTAAAGATATTAAGGTTCAGGGGAGTTATGTGACTTACTCAAGCCATACAACTAGGTAGTATAATGAATAAAATGTTTTACTTGGATTTAGCAAGACCTGAGTTGTCTCAGGCAAGTCACTTGAATTCTCTCAGATTCAGTTTCATCATCTGTAAAATAAGGATAATCATTAATAGCACTTACGTCCCAGTATTGTTCTGAAGTTCAAATAAGGTAATAGGCATAAAACATTTTGCAAAGCTTAAAGTACTATATAAGTATCATTTACTTTTACTATAAAACATATATTAAATGGCAGAAGTGGGGATCTCACTCAGAGTTAATGATTTTCCATAGTCTGCATCTTCTGTTCCAATTTGTTGCTGTTCCAACACTCCTCCAGACCACCCCTATCTGACAAAGTTTGGATTTTATTTCTAGGGAGTTTGTCAGAATTCCATGCTTGTTTGTACCTTCTAAATGATGTTCTTAGTTCATTTGACAAGTTAGAGAAAACCCCTGGGACATGGCAAAGTTTCCTCAGTCAATATAAACAAGCTATTTAGGCAAGATTATTCCAAGATTATTCACATTTAGACCATGAGTAAACTTAATTGACTGACCTCTTATCTCTTACTTTCAATGGAATGGGGGTAAGAAAATCCAGTCATCTCATTCTTGTGAAAAAACAAGAGTAAAATATGCCATTGAACTAACACATGATGAGTGATGATGATCTAGTCACACTTTGAGGAATGATAGATGGACTTCCCAACTGCTCCAGTGGTGCTCTCACAACATCAGGAGAAAATGAGGAAAACCACCAAGGCTGTATGGCTAACTTATGGAAAGATAAAGAGTAGGATGGACAAGTATAGATGGGCTCTGAACATCCAAGATAATGTAATCAAAGATCCATTGGAAGATTTGAGAATTGTATATGATATTAAGATTACAGATATAATTAATGTTGTCATTATATTGTTTTTCTTTGTTCAATGAAATTCAAATAGAAAAGTTGTTATCCTGCTAATTATTCTTTCATATTAAATAGTTTACAGGCTTTTATGCAGTGATAAAATAAATATTTCTTATAATTGAATAAAATTATTTACCTGTACACCCTTCTGTAGTCACACTGAAAACATTCCTGATATAACTAGTAGTATATCTGGTAGTATATATAAGCTGGTAGTAAACAGAACAATGAGGATACCATTAATCTTATCCTATTCCTATATGTCTCTATATTTTGAGAGCTTTCAGTTCCATACAGCTTAGATATCATGACTTTTCAGTTTGGAAAAATATATCTGAAATATTATTCTTAAGATTTTAGGAATCAGGGCAGCTAAGTGGCACAGTGGATAAAGCACCAGCCCAGGAGTCAGGAGTACCTGGGTTCAAATCTGGTCTCAGACACTTAATTACCCAGCTGGGTGGCCTTGGGCAAGTCACTAAACCCCATTTGCCTTGAAAAATCCTAAAAAAAAAAAAGATTTTAGGGATCAATTTTATGTCCAGGTAATAGGAAGCAACCATTCTCAAAGTTGGTCTGTTATAAAGGTTTAGTTTCAGGATATTTTATTTAATAATAGAGCCTCAATTATGCTCTGAGTTCTTTATATCATGAGGAGTTGTCTCCTGTTCATGAAAGTGGAAAGCTTCTACTGAAAAATTCTAAGCATAAGGTTATGTCTTTTTTGTTGCCTTTGTTGTTTCATTTTGTTTTGCAAGACAGTGGGTTAAGTGACCTGCCCAAGGTCACTCCAGCTAAGTAAGTATTAAGAGTCTGAGGTCAACTTTGAATTCAGGTCCTCCTGACTACAGGGCTAGTGCTCTATCCACTGTGGCACTTTAGCTGCCTGAAAGTTATGTCTTGATTAGATGGTGCTAAATTTTAGTAGTTTTTAATGGCATGTTGCAAAGTTTCTACCATTCTCTTGAATATTCTATATTATTAATAATCCATATTAGTAATTAGTAATTACTAAATTTAAGCTCCTTTAGACTAACCCTTCTTCAGTTGATGGTATCAATGATCTGTTCTAGAACTGACATTAATGCCCATTCCATTTCCATAAA
This sequence comes from Macrotis lagotis, assembly GCF_037893015.1. Lineage (NCBI taxonomy): Eukaryota > Metazoa > Chordata > Mammalia > Peramelemorphia > Peramelidae > Macrotis > Macrotis lagotis. Next base: position 534,629,736 of record NC_133658.1, read on the forward strand.
CAAATTCACAACATATAGCTGGTTTTCATGCAGATCTCTTAGAGTGGCTGCTGTGTCCATTTGGGGATCTTTATCTTTTCATTTTGGAGGAAAAATAACTTTGATTTACATTTGCCAAATCCAATGGTGTCTTCTTTCTGAAATAATGGTATCTTGATCCAAAAATATTTTGTAACTTTTTAGCATGGTTCAAAATATGTTCTGATAACTTCTGCCAGTCCCCCATCTCTTTTTTAATGAAGTTTTAATCTTTCCACAACTCCCTGAGGGTAGCAGGTCCTCTATTTTCTTAATATTTTTGTTTTATTTTTGGCAAGATATTTTCCTAAACTGGCATTGTCTATTGTACAAATTCAAAAGTCTTTATGAAGATTAGTATATTACATAGATGTTGATTGTTTAAAATGTATTATTATTCAAAATATCATTAGTATTGCTTTTGTTCTTGGACATATTCTGTGTTAGTTCCAAGACCATTCTTAAAAAGACATAAACATGTTATGGGGCTGAGACTTTAGGAAAATCCTGTAGTATGATAGCAAGATTATTTAAGAGAAAAGGAGAAGAAAAGAAGTATCAAGAATAACTTGATTTTTCCCAAGGAATTCTGTAGCAGAGTTAGGAAGCATAAGGTCTATGCCAATCCAAATTGAAGATAGATGCATGATATATATTATTTCAGTACCCAGGGTCTCATCTTGTCATCTATAGATAAAGGGGCTACTGTCAGCTCATAAGCTTTTTGACCCTAGAGTTAAATTTCCAGCATGAGTATTCATATGACAGATATAGATGAATGATAAAAATTAGGGATTGATTTATAGTTTTGTTGATCAGACTTCAACTTTATTTTTTTGGCAAGGCAATGGGGTTAAGTAACTTGCCCACCGTCACACAGCTAAGTAATTATTAAGTGTCTGAGGTCAAATTTGAACTCAGGTCCTCCTGATTCCAGGACCTGTACTCTATCCACTAAGACACCAAGCTGACCTGACTTCAACTGTAAAAAGTATTGTGCCTACTTGTTTTGTTTTGCAGAACACTGATTATTAAGCAGTCTTCACTTTTAATATTGCATAACTTCTCTGATTCTAGAATTTATTATAGGTCTGTGAGATAAACTATCTAATTGAAAACAAAACATGGACAGTCTTTGAGCACAGTGGAAAGATTGTGAATGGACCATGAGTCAGGATGAGGGGAACTGTAGGCAATTAAGCAGTGCAACAGATAGAACTCTGTATTTGGAGTCAAGAAGATCTGAAGTAGAAGCTGATCTCAACACTAACTAGCTACATGACCCAACTTGATCTTTGCCTCACTTTACTGAACTATAAAATGTAGATAATACTATCTACATCACAAGGATTCTGTGAGGATCAAATGAAATAATATTTGTAAAACAATTAGCCTAGATCTTGGCACAGAGTAGGCACTATACATTCTTATTCATTTTTTTTTTCAATTATGTTCAGTCCTTCATGACTCATTTTGGAATTTTCTTGGCAAAGATACTGGAGTAGTTTTTCATTTCCTTTTCGAACTCATTTTACAGATAAGGAAACTAAGGCAAACAGTGACTTGCCAAAGGTCATATAACTAGGAAGTGTCTAAAGTCAGATTTGAAGACAGAAAGATGAGACTTCCTGACTGTAGTCTGACACTCTATACACTATACCATCTAGGTACCCCTTGCTATTATATAAATACTATTAAGATTATTATTATTATTATTATTATGAATATCTTTAATAAGAAACATAGAACTTGAGAGATATAAGTATACATGGAAACCCATAGAATCCATGCTTTTTTTTTTAGGTTTTTTGCAAGGGAATGGGGTTAAGCAGCTTGCCCAAGGGCACACAGCTAGGTAATTATTAAGTGTCTAAGGTCGGATTTGAACTCAGGTACTCCTGACTCCAGGGCCGGTGCTCTATCCACTGTGCCACCTAGCTGCCCCCCATGCTTTTTTTTCTAATGAGGAAATTGAGATCTAGCCTAATGAAGTAATTTGCCCACAGTCAGCTAGCTCATTAATAATAGAGTCAAAGTCCTTCTAACTCATAGCTCAGTGTGTTTCCCTTCACTATGTTGTTCCCTTCCATGCTGGCTATGAATTCAGGAGGGAAAAGGAGTCCGTGCATTGGGTACACTTTCATAAGCACGTCATTTTCACCTCCTGGGGTTTTTTTTGTTTATTTTTTTTAATGCTGATTGTATCTTATTTGCCTACTCATGTAATATCACTCCATTTCCTTTTCATTCATTTTTTCCACCTGCTCAGCACTAATCCATGATTTTGCTGTGCTTTATTCTAAATGCAATTGCCTATTCTCAAGTGAGCACTTCACTTCCAGGTACCTCCAATCCATTGTTTAAAAACAAATCAGGGTCAGGCTCCTGTGGTGTTCAATACATGTTAATTAGGTTGACTTATCCAAGACTATGCCCTAGCCCACAATCTGTGTTAAGTATAAGCTAGGTATGAATCTGTTACCAAGTTGCATCTCAAAAAAAAAAAAGGGGGGGCACAAGGCATCACTCATGTATGCCTACCACCAATATCTATTTGAATATGGACAATGGGTCCAGTATAGCAATCAAGAAATTGAATTGAAAGATCTGACCACAAATTTTTGCAAACCAAAAAGAAAGGCAAGGCAAGCTTCAGTGCTGTCCAATCACTTTTTTCAATCTGTAAATGCCACTAGAACATTGAATTCTGTTGTCAGTTCATTACAAAATGACAGTAACATCTAACATTTAAATAGCAAGACAAGACCACCATCTCTGAATCTGGAACATAGAACTAGAGTTGTTTGTCATGGCCACTTAGAAAACATTAAAGATACTTCCCATGCTAAACCATTTACTGCCTGGCAAATTAAGTCAGAAAGATTTTCAAGAGCATTTGTAGAGGAAGAGGCTTTACTAATAAGAATGATATGAGAAGAGCTTCCTTACTTTACATTCTAGAATAATTCAGAGTCAAATGGTAAAAAATTCTAGTGACTCCATATTATCTTCAGGATCAAATAAAAATTCCTTTATTTGATCTTTAATGCCCTTTACAAACTGACTCCTTCCTACCTTTTTTATTTCTTTTAATCTTTTTTTCCCATTTTACTTCATCTCCTATACTCTACTGTCACTCTAGTGACATTAGCCTTCTTGCTACTGCTCTGACAGAATACTCTGGACTTTGTCCTGAGTGTCCCCCATTCCTGGGATGCTCTGCTCTCTAACCTCTGTTTCTTGGTTTCCCTGGATTCCTTCAAGAAATAATCAAATCCCACCTTCTGGAAGAAAATTTAATGCCTCCCTTCTGAGATTATGTTATATAGGTTGCATGATAAAAATTGTTTTCAGTTTTTCCTATTAGAATGTGAACTCCTTGAGGGCTGGGACCATTTTTGCTTTTTTTTTTTCCAATTAAAAATGCTTTCTGATTTGAATTTGATGTAGAGAATTATAAATGCAGCAGAAACAAATTCTGTAACCTTAAAGACTGTTAAATCTTGTTAAATGGGTAGAGGGTCTTTGCTCTTGAGATGTAAATTGACCTCTATTGTTTCATTGTTTAATGTTAAATCTGTATCATGTCTCCTCATTTCCAGATCCCAGTCTTCAACTCCCTACCTGGTTCCAGTCATTTGAGGGGAACAGATTTGTCCTTCATCTCACCTTCCCATAGACGCTGGCTGGCATGACCAGAAATGACATGTTGAATTTAGAAGTTGCACAATTTAGGACAGGAAGGACCAGAAAATAGCTTGCCAGGGGAAGATACCTGTCCAAGGTGCATGGTCACTCCTCAAGGGCCACCCCTTGCCCAACCTACCCACAGAAGGGTATTTAACAGGCTCTTCTGAGCTCTTCCTCTTTTTTCTTGATTCTATCTTCTGATCCTGTGGGATGTCTACATATCTCTTTCCTTCCTGGGCCATGTGTTCCCATGCCACATGGTCAGGGCTGTTTCTCTCTCTCTCTCTCTCTCTCTCTCTCTCTCTCTCTCTCTCTCTCTCTCTCTCCCCCCTCTCTTACTCTCACTCAAACTTCACCTAGCCTATTCTTCAAGTGATTACTGCTTTTCTGCTTTTCTAGGAGTTTTAACCTGTATATTTGTAATAATTTGCTATAATAAAATCTGAGCAGTTCTAACATCCCAGAGAGCATGCAAATTCTTTTGCTTTTCAGTGCCCCCACAATGTTTTGTGTTTTTTTTTTTAGGTTTTTGCAAGGCAAATGGGGTTAAGTGGCTTGTCCAAAGCCATACAGCTAGGTAATTATTAAGTGTCTGAGACTGGATTTGAACCCAGGTACTCCTGACTCCAGGGCCAGTGCTTTATCCACTGTACCACCTAGCCGCCCCCAACCCCCAAATTCTTATGCTTATATGGTAACCCCCCAAAATCCCAGTGACAACAAATTGACTGCCTATAATAAAGGTCCAATAAGCTATGTTGCCTGATGCTTTCTTTCAGTTTTCCCCATTCTCCCAATAAAGCTAAGCTGAATATTATGTTACTACAGAAGGGTAAGAAATGGGAATGGGTAGGGAAGAGATAGAATCTCATTTTAAAGTGACAACAGAATAATCCTGTATCAGGTTCCTTTGTTGATTTCAAGTTCAGTATTCTATGCCCCCCAAAGTGGTAAGGAACTGGGTCATCAATTTTAGAAAATACCATTGCACATAGATCAAAAATATTGAAAAGAAAATTTCAACATGATAAGGAGTAATTCCTCTTTTTTACCCCCCAGATTTTCATGACCACTCATCTCTTCTATTGGAGGCCAGGTCAGACTGTAAAAAAGGATTCAGCAACCTTTGAGGTTAAATATATTCCTCTTCTTTTTAACTAAACCTGCCAGAGAATTCAAGGTAATATTAATTAATGCTATAATGTACACAATTCTAGTAATTCAGGTATCTGCACAAGGCTTTAGAATGTTATATCAACCTTTGAAACAAACAGAACATTTTGTTTGCAGATTTTTCACTGCTGATAAGCTTAGAGAAGAGTTTTCTTCCACATATACAATTGAGTCAAATACTTGCTTCATTACACAAAAGAATCTTATAGAGGTTATCCAATTATACAAGGAACCCATATATGTTATAGGCATGTCTGTGCTAGGTTGTAAAGGAGTGAAAACCAGAAAAAAGGGTAACTTCCTGAACCTGTCCTCTAACTGCAAACTGAACAGAAATCAATTGTTTCTCTAAGAAATCCCGGTTTATACCAGCAATGAATAATCACATGTTAAATGGCATCAGAAATTTGAATTTTTAAATACCCACGACCAGTACCATGTAAGTCTACCTGTGGCTGGCCCTATTAAGAAGTAGGTCAAATAGTAGGAGTTTTCTAAACATAGTTCTTGAACAAAAATTACAAACTACAATTCCAAAAGAGCTGACACTGTCATTCATTGTTAAAGTTTTTCTATATAACTAAAGAAGATTCAAGAGAGAGATGGTTAAAGGTCTGTGATGGAAGTTAAGGCAACAAACTCTATAATTTAATGGCAAAAAGAATTTATTTTTTAAAAAAGGGAGAAAAGATCATATGCTTCCCATTGCAGTAAAAATTGATTAGTAGAAATTGATAAGGTGTCATTCACAATGAATGTTGCCACCAACCTATTTTCAAATGTTTCTATCAGGCAGCAATACTAGGTAACCTAGTAATCTCTCAATCACATTAACTTTCCTAAACTATAGAGACAGGATGATCTAGTTAATTGTATCATATATTTTAATGGAGATTAAACATGCTATAAAAGTTTTTGGAGTTAGAAAGTAATGAAGAAACCCAAAGAATGCCTCAAAATTTCAAAGAAAAAAACATTAGCGCCAATGCAAAGCATTTATCATAAGGATTTTTATAAAGCCATTGGTGCTAACCACAATTTTATTGCACTATTAGTTCAAAAATAAGGCTCTCAGATGATCATTTAATGTGAGAAGCTCTTGCATTCAATACACTTTTTGCTACTTGGACATGTAAAATCCAAGTTGTTTCAATTGAAATAAACAGGACATACTAAGCATGATGATGAAAAATTTATTTTCAAATTTGACTATTTAACCTTTTATATATTTAGTCCACACAAAGTTTAAAAAGTGGCCATGTGCGATAGTTGATAGAGAACTTATCTTGAGTCATGATCCAACTAGATGTGTGGCCACAGGCAAGTCACTCAACCTCTTGGTTCTTCAGATAATTCCTCTAAGATAATCAGGAGAGGGAGGGGAGGGGGAGGGAGAGGGCATATATAGATAAAAAGATAGATAGATAGATGGAAAGATGGATAAATACATAGATAGTTACAAGGATGATAGAACCAGCAAGCATTCATAAAGTTCCTACTTGGCACAAGACTAGTGATAGAAGAAAAGTCAAAAGAAAAAAGAAAAAAAGCTCCTAAATTACAGGAGCTCTGATTCTAAGGGAAAGACAACATGCAAATATCTATGTGTATATGTTTTTTTTTAATCAATGTAGGAAGTTTCCTCTGTATACAGAATGTCTACTATGTCTACTATACAATCTATATTCCTTTTTTTTTTAGGTTTTTGCAAGGCAAATGGGGTTAAGGGGCTTGCCCAAGGCCACACAACTAGGTAATTTATTAAGTGTCTGAGACCAGATTGGATCCCAGGTACTCCTGACTCCAGGGCTGGTGCTTTATCCACTGTGCCACCTAGCTGCCCCATATATATGTATATGTTTATAGGTGAGTGCATATGTCTATACATACATATTTTCATTTATATGCATGTTGGATAAATTGGAAACAATCTCAAAGGGAAAGTATTAACTACTAGAGAGAAAGAGAGAAGCCTCTTTCAGAACATGCAATTTAAGGGGGCAGTTAGGTGGTTTAGTGGACAAAGCATGGGCCCTGGAGTCAGGAGGACCTGAGTTCAAATCTGACCTCAGAAACTTAGCTGTGTGATCTTGGGCAAGTCACTTAACTCCATTGCCTTGAAAAAAACAAAACAAAACAAAACAGAATATGCAATTTAAGTTGAAACCTGAAGTAGGAGATAAGAAGAAAGAACATTCCAGAAATGGGGGGAGGGGGACCAATGAAAAGGCATAGAATCAATACTTAGATTAGTATGTGAGAAGACCAGCAAGATGACCAATGTTAATAGACCAGAATAAATAAAGGGGTGCAAAGTATAAAGAAACTGGAAAAATAGAAAAGGCTAGAACCAAAACAAAAAGTTTTATATTTTATCCTATTGATAGTAGTGAACCACTGGAATCTATTGAAAAATGGAAAGGAGAGGAGTGGTGACATGATCAGACTTACCCTTTCAGAAGATCACTTTGTTGGCTGAGTGGACTTTGGCCTAGTTTGGGGAGAGACTTGAGATAGGCAGACATCAGAATTCTGTTACAATACTTCGGAAATGAGCTAAGTAAGGTCTACAAAAGACTGACTTGTCTGACAAGAGAAAACAAAATAAATATTAAGGCTGTATAAAACTTGGCAGCATATCAGATATAAGGGAGAGGGATGGAGGAGAGAGAAAGAAGTTGAGGAAACACCTAGGTAGTGAGTCTGAGGGACAAGAAAGAGGAATGTAATATTTCATTAATATTACAGAAAAAATAATGAATTTTCTTGGATATATTGAGTTAAAGATGTCAAAAGGATAGTTCAAGATAATGGTTGCACATGCAAGATCTAGAAACAAATTAGGGTATGATAAATGGATCTGATAATTATTTCCATAGATAAGATAACATGATATTATGATAATAACATGATAATAGTCCTTGATGGCTGCTGACTTCTCAAGCAAAATAGTAAGACAGAGAAAATGATCCAGAACAGAGCCTTAGGATATCCATGACCAGTGGACATGGCTTGACTGAAGATCTATCAAAGAAAGAAATGAGAAGACAAACAGAAAGAAAACCAGGAAAGATAAGAGAGTATCTTGGATGAAAAGGTACTATTATTGCCTATTGCTTAAGGGAAGCATATGGCTTGGAAGAGCAATTTAGGAACTCTTCCTTAGCAATATGTCTCATTCATATGATGAGATTATATATGACTTCTAGTTAGCCACAGAGATAATGATTTTCAGGAATAAATATTAGTTATCAATAATCAAGCAAGGCATAAAACAATGAATATTTATTCTCACCTAAACTATTTCTAGTGTTATAAAGAATATACTACAGAGGCAGCTAGGTGGCTCAGTGGATAGAGCACTACCCCTGGGGTCAGGAGGACCTGAGTTTAAATTTGACCTCAGACACTAAAATTACCTACTTGTGTGACTTTGGGCAAGTCACTTAACCCATTGCCCTGCAAAACCAAAACCAAAAAAAGAAAAGTATATACAACAGAGAATCTGAGTAGAAAAGGTAGTCCTGATTAAAACTAAAGTGTTTCAGATGTTCTTAGCAAATGATATTGTGCTACAGGACTTTCTGAGCAAGCTCACAGTCACTCAAAAGAGAGTTGCTAAAAGCTCAAATGAATGAAGACCTATTAGCCAGATAGTACTAAAAAAAAGATGGATGGATAATCTAGTATGTTAGTACACATACACACACATATATACACATATGCCCATATTCACACTCACAAACACACGAGGTACGCAACCAATCACAGTAGAATGTCCAACTAACTCTATAGCATGATCTGGAGTAAACATTCTCTATTCATTTCAGATGGCATTACTAGGCAACTCCTCTTTGAAACATGTATATACAACTCTTTTAAATAAGTATGCAAATGTCTAACTTAGACAAATACTACTAGAGTGGAAAAAAGATGATGAACTGAATTCAAACTTTAAGAGAACTTAAATTCAAATTTTAATAGTTTTTCAGTCAAAATTTCAATTTTCATGATATCTTCTGGTTAATTGTGAGCTCTGAGTCCAAACATGAAGATCCTTAAAATACTTGAAGATTATTTCAAAACTTTCTTCTCTTCTCTTCTCTTTCTCAAAACATCCCCAATTTCATCATCAAAAAATTTTCAATGTAATAATTTAAATTATTTTCAACATCATCGCTGTCTTTCCCTGGACAAAAAACTTCTTAATGTGAAGAGTGTGACCAAGAGAGAAAGGCAGAGAGAAATAAAACATAAGGTGATAGATTTATAGCCAATCAGATAGACAGACAGACAGACAGACAGATAGATAGATGCTTATTTCATTATAACTAGTTTTCTTTGTAATTCTGTGCGTTTTATTTTATGCAGTTCAAAAATATTCTGAGAAGTGATCAAAAGGTTTCCTTAGCCTCACAAATTGGTTCTGACACATGCAAAAAAAGTTAAGACCTCTTGCTCTAGACCCACTCCATTTAATGAATATTCTTCAAAAAAACATGCTACCCAAAAGTGTGCACAATATTCTGCACATGATGTAAACATTTTTGAAACTATTGAGCCATCAAAGTAATTTGGGGCTTTAAAAAAACTTTTTTTATTATTTCCAAAATCATTGCCAATATAAATCTCAATTTACTCATCAGTAGCATGCTATAAAACTGTTTTAAAATTTTTAGAAGAACAAACATACACATTAAATTATTATTACTAAAAGATATTATACCAGAAGCCTGTATCAGTTTGCAAAATGCCCAAGTTGCATCACTGCAATAATGTAACATTTTCCATTTATCAAAAGAAAAAGAAAAGTCAAATTAGTGAGATAGTATCTATTGCTTTCAAAGTTTTTTCATGGTTGAAAGGAAGCTGTAGGGAAGAGTGCCTCTTTAGGATATGCAGAGGTGCTGGATTTTATTCAGTTTTATTTTTCTGAGCTTGAAGAGAAAAAGAATAGACAACCACCATATCACACAGATGTCAAAATCTCTCTTCAATGAAAAGAAACAGAGACAAGAGAAGAGAGGACATGAAGCGCAAGTCAGGAAACAGGAGACATTCAGGAATACACACCACATCAGTGAACTGTAAAGACAGAATATAACAAAACAAGGATCTCTCTGAGGTTTCCTTTTGATAAGGTAGTAGGGTGTCCCACCCATCTTTCTTTTTTTCATAGAGATGTGATCCAGCAATTAGACAACACAATTCATCATATGAAAGAGACAGGATTTCTTTATTGATTGTTAAATTGGTGAGAAGTATGCACTTGTTGGAATTTATCACTACTGCAATGTCACAGCTGTACAACAAGAAAAATAGTAGCAAGGTACAGAGAATATGAATTCTGGCAAAACTAAGCATCTCCATTGACTGGGTGTTCAGTGGAAGTCAGATAGAAATATACAAATATATAGAAAGAATATTTCCATATGCAAAATAAAACAAATAAAATGAGCATCATATGTGGAACCATGCAACTTTATTACTAAAAGATTGTTTTTAAGTATATAATGAATTTAAGTGTAACCTTCATGAACTGGCAGCTTTCAGAAAAGAAAGCAAAACTGCATATGGTCATATGAAAGAATACTCAAAATCACTATTTATTAGAGAATTGTATTTCAAAACAGTCCTGAGGTATCACCTCACAACTATCAGACTGGCTAATATATGATAGAGAGGATGTAGGACAACTGGATTCCCAATTCACTGTTGGTAGTTTTAAACTGATTCAACCTTTTTATCTCTGCCCAAAGGACTATGAAACTGTTATATCCTTTGATCCAGCAATACCACTACTAGATCTGTATCCCAAAGAGATATTGACAGTAGTTCTTTTTGCAGTGGCAAAAAAATTGGAAATTAAAGGGATGTCCATCAACTGGGGAATGACTGAACACGTGGTGGTATAGTTATAATGTAATACTATTGTGCTATAAGAAATAACAAGAAAACTCATTTAAGAGAAAACTGAAAAGACTTACATGGAATGATGCAAAGTAGACTGAGTGGAACTAGAAGAACTTTGTACAAAGTAACAGTAATATTATACTATGAGTGACTATGAAAGACTTAGCTCTTCCCCTCAAGACAGTAATCAAAGATCCAAAGGCCTCAAGATGAAAATTTGTATCTATATGCAGGGGGAAAAAACTGATAGAATCTGAATACAGATCAAAGCATACTACTTTTCCTTTTTTTTTCTGGGGGGGTTACCTTTTTCTTTCACAAGATGATTAATAAGGAACTATATTTTGCTTGATCACTCATTTATAACATAGCAAATTGCTTATCATCTCAGTAACAGGCAACAGAAGGAAAGGAGAAAATCTAATACTAAAGAATGTTTTATTATGATTGTTAAAAAATTGTCTTTATGCCCCTCTCCCCTTGACACAGGTAGTCTTTTTGTTAAGATCCTTAATAAAAGCCATTTTAATCACTCTGGGGAAAAATTGTCTTTACAAATAATTGGGGGGAAAAGAAAATACTATTTTTTTAAAAGTTTGTTTCCACTGACAGAAAAAAGTTGTCTTTCCTGTTTCCCTCTGTATTAATTTCTGTACAATATTGACATGTTTCAATGATCCTCTTTTGTTTTTCTTCATTTTTAGCAACATATCACTTTATCTTCATTTCCCACCCAAAATATTCCTACTAATTAAAAAAAATTTAAAAAAGCCAAATTTTGTTAACAAAAAAGCATAATCAAGGAACAAGACCAAGATAGCAGGATCAAGGAAAAGAATGAGTTCATCTATGACCTGAAATATAATTAAATTAAAAAGCAACTCACCTCTGTGATCTTAGGCAACCCTATTTCCTTAAATAAATAAAATTAAAAAGAAAAAGAAAAACAACTCATTTACAAGCAGTAAATATGTATCAGACCACAAAGGAATAAAAGTACAAAAAAAAAAAACTGCAGCTAAGAAATCCCATCAGAGATAAAAGCAAAAATGAAAGGAGAAGATTTTCATGCTGTTTTTTAATTGAAATTTTTTTAGAAAGACTTTATTTTGAGTTTTGCAATTTTTCCTCTAATCTTGTTTCCCTGCCCCCCCACCCCCACAGAAGGCAGTCTATTAGTCTTTACATTGTTTCCATGGTATGCATTGATCTAAGTTGAATATGATGAGAGAGAAATTATATACTTAAGGAGGAAGAATAAAGTATAAGAGATAGCAAAATTACATAATAAGATAACTTTTTTTCTAAATTAAAGGTAATAGTCTTTGGTCTTTGTTCAAACTCCACGATTTTCTCTGGATACAGATGGTATTCTCCATCGCAGATACCCCAAAATTGTGCCTGATTGCTGCACTGATGGAATGAGCACGTCCATCAAAGTTGATCATCACTCCCATGTTGCTGTTAGGGTGTACAATGTTTTTCTGATTCTGCTCATCTCATTCAGCATCAGTTCATGCAAATCCCTCCAGGCTTCTCTGAATTCCCATCCCTCCTGGTTTCTAATAGAACAATAGCATTCCATGACATGCATATACCATGGTTTGTTGAATCATTCCCCAACTGAAGGACATTTACTTAATTTCCAATTCTTTGCCACCACCAACAGGCTGCTATGAATATTTTTATACAAGTGATGTTTTTATCCTTTATCATAATTTCTTTAGGGTATAGACCCAGTAGTGGTATTGCTGGATCAAAGGGTATGCACTTTTTTTGTTGCCCTTTGGGCATAATTCCAAATTTCTCTCCAGAAAGGTTGGATGAGTTCACAGCTCCACCAGCACTGTATTAGTGTCCCAGATTTCTCACATCCCCTCCAACATTGATCATTGTCCTTTGTGGTCATATTGGGCAAGTCTGAGAGGTTTGAGGTAGTATCTCAGAGATGCTTTAATTTGTATGAAAATTTATTTTCACAAATACATGATATGGAAGTTTTTTCTATATACATCCATATGCATATGAATATTTTTAAGTTAAAAAATGTCCTTCCACCCTCTCTTTCCATCCCCCTCCCCCAGTGATGAATAATCAAGTTAACATTGCATATACATATTTGTGATAAACATGTTTACAGATTAGTCATTTTCAGTATGGGTATGACTAAGTGAAAGAGATGCATAAAAGATATTTTTATAAAGTGTTCATCAGATTCTGTAGAATTTTTTTTGTTTGTTTTGTTTTGGTTTGTTTTTTCTTCCTCTGAATAGGAATAGGATTGTCCACAGACAATGTGGACAGTTGTACTAGCTCTCTGAATTGCTAGAGGAGCTGCTTCCATCAAGGGTAATCATCTCATAATGTTATTGTAAATTTGTTCATTAGTCTCTTGGTTCTACTCCCTTCATTCAACATCAGATCCTATAACTCATTCTTTGCTTCTTTACAGGCCAACCATTTACAGTTTCTTATAAAGCAATAATATTCCTAAGTATTCATGTACCATAACTTGTTTAGCCATTCCCCAATTGATAAGCATTCTCTCAATTTCCAATTCTTTGCCAATACAAAAATTGCTGCTCTGAATATTTTGGAATATATGGTACTTTTCCCATTTTTTATGATTTCTTCTACATAAGGGCCTAGAATTGTATCAAAGGGAATGAACAGTTTTACTGCTCTTTGGGTATAGTTCCATATTGCTCTCCAGAATGGTTGAAACATTTTACAACTCCACCAGTAATGCATTGTTCCCAATCCTCCCACAACTTCTCTAACATTGATCATTTTCCCTTTTTGAGATCTTAGCCTATCTGATAGGTGTGTGAGATGATACCTCAGAATTGCTTTAATTTGCATTTCTCTAATTAATAAAGAGTGGGAGCACTTTTTAATATGATTATATGTAGCATTGATTCCTTCATTTGAAAACTGTCTATTCATAACCTTTGACCATTTATCAATTAGGAAATATGCTGAAGGTATTTTTTCATTTTTTATTTTTTCATTTATTGAAGACAATGGGGTTAAGTGACTTGCCCAAGGTCACATAGCTAGGCAATTATTAAGTGTCTGAGGTCAGATGTGAATTCAGATCCTCCTGATTCCAGGGCAGTGCACTATCTACTGTACTACCTGGCTGCCCCTATGCTGAAGTTTTTACAGGGTATTTTGTCATTATTTTTAGAGGGGGGAAAATGAGGGAATGGGTTTTAGATGGTTATAATAGTTAAGTTAATAAAGATTAAAAAGTCTCTCTTCAACTTTTTTTTTAGTTTTTTTTCAAGGCAATGGGCTTAAGTGGCTTGCCCAAGGCCACACAGCTAGGTAATTATTAAGTGTCTGAGGCTGGATTTGAACTCAGGTACTCCTCACTTCAAGGCCAGTGCTCTACCCATTGTGCAACCTAGCCACCCCATCTCCTCAACTCTTTAATGAAAAGTTTTCAACTAGATCTACTCAAGCTTGAAATAAGCTCAAAATTGAAGAACCCTACTTCTTGTCACTCTTCATTAAAAAGCTTCCAAAAGGCAGATCCTAGGACAAGAAAATAATGGTATCTCTAATGAAACTACAGATCAAAGAGAAGGATAAATCTTTCTCCATCTACCCTTTCCCCCAGTATGGTCCTCAATTTGATTTGTTTTCTGGAACTCAGTTCTTCAGGGCTGAGCACGAGTTGTTGAAGACTTGCACCAGAGGAATGAAGGAAGTATATAAAGAATGCTGCAAATACAGAATCAACAAAACTTGGCAACAAATTGAACATGGGAGAACAAGAGAGAGATAGAAAGTGAGAAGTCAAAGAAGACACCTAAGACACCTAAGTTTGTGAACCTGAGTGACTTAAACTGATAATACCTTCAATAGAACTGTGGAAAAAAGAATTAGTTGTACTTTGGATATTGAGTTTAAGAGAAAATAAAAATGGGTAAACAATTTTTGTTGCTTTCTTAAAAATGAGTGAATAAAATATCAAGAATGACCAAGGCACAAACGTGCCATAGGGAAATTATTCAAAAATACCCACAATCAAAAACTACAAAAGAGGGGGAAAAAAGTAGGTTGCCTAAAAGTGCAATTAGAATTCTTTTAAAGAAATTACACAACAGATTTAGAAGATTTTATTTAAAAAAAGCCATGGAAAATTTTGAAGGCAAAACTTTAGTAAATGATCCAAAACTTTAAAAAAGAGAGTCAAAAATTTACCCTAGTTAAATAAAAAAAAGCTCTAATAATCAGAATGGATAACATAAAAATTAATGTTTTATGGATACAAGAATTCTTAAGTCAAAATAATGAAAAAATAAAGTAAAAACTAAAGATAATTCATAGAAAAAACTGGAAGAAAGTAAATCAAGAATAGATAAAAAAAATCAAAGGATTACCTGAAATCTGTGACTGAATATAGAACCTGGTAATCATATGTCAAAACAAAATTGCTCAGACATTTTAAAACAAGAATGTAAAGTGAACATCAAAAGACCATTGATCACCTTCTGAAAGAATTTAAAACTCCTAGGAATATCATTTCTAAAACTGAGAGCTTCAAGGAAATAAAAATATTTAAAATAATGAAAAAGAAAGTTTCTCTAAACATCTAGGAACTACATTCAAAATCATACAATATTAAGCAGCTGTAATTTTGAAGGAATAGAGAAGGTGGGATGTGGTATTCCAGTATGCAAAAGATAAAGATTAACAACCAAAAATCACAATCATAAAAACTGAGCATAATACAACAAAGAGCAAAAAAAATTATCATTTGTGAAAAAGTTATTAAATAGTGACTGTTCGACTAAATTATAACATTGCTCTGCCTTTACTTTAAAAAGATAAAAGAAATATTAAAAAGGTCCTACCACTATAAAAATATTTACAGAAGACTTTTTGGTAGAGGGAAAAATAAAATTAAAACTCTAAAAACTAAAGGAATGATAAACAATTGAAGAACTGTTGGATAAGTTATAATACATGAATGTAATGAGATATATTTAAGTAATAAGGAACTTGATAATTTCAAAGAAATAAGGAAAGTCATGTGTACTGCTATTAAGTGAAATAAGCAGAACCAGAAGAAAAATTTCTATTTTAACATCAGTATTATAACAATGGACAATTTTGGCGATTTTTATAAAGAATGTAATGAGCAAAAGCAGATGGAAGATATTTTGTTTAACAAGAAAATTTGACTCTTAACTAGAGAGTTTTAACTAGTTCCTTTTGACCCTGTCTTCTCCATTCAACCTGATGAAGACATCTTTGGAAGTTATAAGAAATATGTTTAGGGGGCAGCTAGGTGGTTAAGTGGAGAGAGAGAGTGCTGATCCTAGAGTTAAGAGGACCTGAGCTCAAATATGCCCTCAGACACTTAATACTACTTACTTGTGTGATCTTGGGCAAGTCACCTAACCCCATTGCCTTGCAAAAACCAAAAAAATAGTGTGTTCAATATATTGACTATGCATGATTTTGGGAGTGGGGGTTGGGGGAGGGGGCAACATGATGTAACATACTAATGAGAGAGAGAGAAAGAGAGAGAGAGAGAGAGAGAGAGAAATGAAAAAATCAATGAAAGAATTTGGAATTTTTCTTGGTTGTAATATATATATATATATACATATATATATATGTATATATATATATATATCTTATAAGAAATTTTTTTTCTCTTTTTTTAATAGAGTGGAATGGGAGGGAGAAACTGTTAAAACTTTAAAATGAAGAGATGAGAGGACTTCTGGACAAGATGGTGGAGAGAAGCCAGGCATTGTCCTAAGGTCTCCTGCCTTTCCCTGGCAGAGAGCAGAGATACAGCACAGGGGCAGTGGGGTGAGGCTGGTCTCAAAGACCAGGGCCTCGAGCCCCTATTTTCAGGGGAATCCCTGTGTTTCCAGTTGAGTCCCCTTTACCTCATCCCTATGGAAGAAAGTGACTCTTCCCAGAACAAACACAGTAACAAACCCATAACCCCGCAGCCCTAGGCTCAGGAGTGGGAAGCAGAGCTCTCTCAGTACTGAATGAAGAATAAGGAAACTAACTACTTAGTCCAATGGTCCAGCCCGCATTATGCAAGAACAGTGCAGATCCTTGCTGCAGCCTTCACACACACACCCCCAGGCCTAGGGAGTGGGTCACAAATCAAGATACTCCAGAGAAAGCAACCAGCACCCCCTACTGGCTGGCCTATTTGGAATTACTAAACCCAGTGAGCAAAGCCTCTAGGGATTTCAACACCAAAGTGTTTCCTAGGAGAATGAAGAAAAGCCAATGGAAAGGGGGATCCATTGAAAACTACTTGAAGTCAAAGATCATAACTCAGAGAGAACTAGAACTTCTACGGAGAATATGAATTGGTCTACAGCCTAGAAAGACTTCTTAGAAGAGATCAGTAAGGAGTTTAAAAATCAATTGGAAAAATTGGGAAAAGAAACACAAGGGAAAATTAATACCTTCCAAGAGAAAAATCAACACCGTGCAAAAAGAAAACAAATTCTTGGAAAATACAATTGGACTAATGCAAAAAGGAAAAAATTCTCTCAAAACCAGTCTGGCAAATGGAAAAGCTCTTTCAAAAATACAATTGAACAATTGGAAAAGGAGTTGCAAAAGGTAAATGAGGAAAATTCTTCTCAAAAAAATGCAATCTGCAGAAACTAATGACTTCATGAGACAACAAGAATCTGTTATCAAAAATAAATAAATAAATAAACAAACAAATAAATAAATAAGTGAAAAAATAAATGAACGAACGAATAAATAAATAAATAAATGAGTGAATAAATGAATGAATGAATAGATAGATAGATAGATAAATAAATAAATAAATAAATAAATAAATAAATAAATAAATAAAGAGAAAACATAAAATGCCTTTTTGACAAAATAACTGAACCTAGAGAATGGATTCAGGAGACTTCTTACAAATATTGTGCATAAAAAAAAAGCCTGGCTCAATATTTCAGGATTTAATAAAGTAAAATTTCCCTGATATTGTGGAACCAGAGAACAAAATAGTTATTGAAAGAATTAAACAATTCCTCTGAAAGGACTCCCCAAATGAAAACACCAAGAAACACCAAGGAATATTGTGGCCAATTTCTAGAACTATCAGATAAAAGAGAAACACCTGCAAATAGCCAGAAAGAAAGAAATTGATACCAAGTAGCCACTGTAAGGATTAAACAGGAACTGGCTGCATCAACATTAAGGGACTGAAGGACCTGAAATGTTATATTCCAAACAGCAAGGCAGCTTGGAATGTAGGCAAGAATGCACTTTCTGGCAAAACTAAACCTTCTCTTCCATGGGATAAGATGGACATTTAACAAACTAGGAGACTTCCAATTTTTCCTGATGAAAAGCCCAGACCTAACTAGAAAATTTGGACTTCAAACAGGAGACTCAAGAGACACATGAAAAGGTAAAAAGGGAAAATAAAAAAAAACTATTATCTAATAAGATGAAACTGGCTATATCTCAAACTAGGAGGAAGATGCTCATAACTCTTGAGAATTTTAACTCTAATACAGAGAATATACTTAAGCAGAAATAATGGACACTCATGACTCTGACAGAATGATGTAAAAATAATATCTTCTTAAAAGGGAGGGACAGTAAATAAATAGGAAGATAGAGGAGATTGAATGGGGTACACCACATTACAAGAAAAGGTACAAAGGACCTATTGCAATAGAGGGGAGGAAAGTCAAAGATGAGAACCACCTGAGTTTTACTTTCATCAGATTTGGCTCAAGGCAGGATTAACATAAACAAACTCAGTTAAATTAAGCCGCTTATCTTACCTTTCAAGTATTAAAAGGGGAAAAGGGGAGGGGGCAGGAAAAGAGGAACTAAGAAGGATGGGAAGGAAGAGGGGCAAAGGGACAGGGGAAAGAAAGAGGAGGGGGTTGATAAAAGGCAGCAAACACACTGAAAGAGATGATATTCAAAAGCAAAATACTGGGGAATATTGATAAAATGAAAAGGAGGAAACACAAACAGAGGGAAGATAGCATGGAGGGCAATAAAGGCTTAGCAACTATAACTTTGAATGTGAATTGGATGAACTTTTCCATAAAACAAAAGCAGATAGCAGAGTGGATTAAAAACCAGAATCCTACAATATACTGCTTATAATAAACTCATCCGAAGAAGAGGAATACATTAGAATAATGGTAAAAGGTTGGAGTAGAATATATTTTGCTTTGGCTGAAGTAAAAAAGGCAGGGGTAGCAATCTTTATCTCAAATAATGCATTTGCAAAAATATATTTCATTAAAAGAGATAAGGAAGGATATTATTTCCTCTTTAAAGATACTATTGACAATGAAGCAAATTAAATACTAAGTATGTATGCATCAAGTAGTATACCATCCAAAAATCTTAGAGGAGAAGCTGAATGAGCTACAGGAAGACACAGACAGAAAAACTCTACTGGTGGGAGACCTCAACCTCCCTCTCTCAGAATTAGATAAATCTAAGCACAAAATAAACAAGAAGGAAGTTAAGAAGGTAAATAGAATATTAGAAAATCTAGACATGTTAGATCTTTGGAGAAAAATGAATGAGGATAAGAAGGAATATACTTTTTTTTCTTCAGTACATCACAAGCAAAAATTGGCCATGTACTAGGGCATTAAAAAATCTTATAATCAAATGCAGAAAAACAGAAATAATGAATACTTCCTTCTCAGATGATAATACAATAAAAGTCATGAGATAGGCCTAAAACTAACTCGAAACTAAATAAGCTGATTTTAAAGAATGAGTAGATCAAACAACAAATTATAAATAGAATTAGTGATTTCATCCTAGATAATTACACGTATGAGAAAATATACCGAAATTTATGGGATACAGCCAAGGCAGTGGTTAGAGGATATATTATATCTTTAACTGCTTAAATGAATAAAATAGAGAAAGAGGAAATCAATGAACTAAGTATACAACTAAAAAATATAGAGAAAGAAGAAATTAACCCACCAAGTAAGTACAAAATTAGAAATTCTAAAAATTAAAGGAGAAATTAATAAAATCAAGAGCAAGAAAACTATTTATCTACTAAATAAATTGATCTGCAATAAAATTGATAAAGCTTTGGGTAATTTGATTTAAAAAAGAAAGAAGAAAACCAAATTATTAGTATCATAAATGTAAAAGGTACACTCACCACCAATGAGGAGGAAATTAAAGTAATAATTCGAACCATGTTTGCCATTAAATTTGATAATCTAAGTGAAACGGAAAAATATTTACATAAATATAAGTTTCCCAGGTTAAATAAAGAGGAAATTAACCTAAATAATTCCATCTCAGAAAAAGAAATTCAACAAACCATCATTAAATGTTCTAAGAAAAAAATTTCCAGGGCCAGATGAATTCACACGTGAATTATATCAAATATTGAAGGAACAATTAGTTCTAATTCTATACAAACTCTTTGGAAAAATAGATGAAGATAGAACTCTGGTGCTGATAACAATATGAAAAAGAGTCAAAACAGGGAAAGAAAATTATAGACCAATTTCCCTAAGGAGTACCAATACAAAAAATCATAAATAAAATCTTAGCAAAGCTATTACAGCAAGTGATCACTAGGATAATACACTATGAGCAGGCAGGATTTATCCCAGGAATGCAGGGTTGATTCAATATTAGGAAAACTATAAGTATATTTGACTATATATAAATAACAACCCCAACAGAAATCAGATGATTATATCAATAAATGCTGAAAAAGCCTTTGACAAAATACAGCACCCATTCCTACTAAAAACACTAGAGAGTAAAGGAATAAATGGATTCTTCCTTAGAATGATAAGCAGTATCTATGGGAAACCATCAACAAGCATTTTATGCAATGGGGATAAACTAGAGGCATTCCCAATAAGCTCAATATTGTGTTAGCTTCAAAAATAAGAGAAGAAAAAGAAATTGAAGGAAATACAATTGGGAAGGAAGAAACAAAACTCTCACTCTTTGTCAATGACATAATGGTTTACCTAAAGAATCCTAAAAAATCATCTAAAAAACTAGTAGAAACAATTAGCAACTTTAGCAAAGTCTCAGAATATAAAATAAATCCACACAAATCCTTAGCATTACTATATATATACTAGCAAGATACAGCAGCAAGAGCTAGTAAGAGAAATCTCATTTAAAGTAACTTCAGACAATATTAAATACTTGGGAGTCTACCTGCCAAGGCCAACTCAAAAACTCTATGAAAACAACTTTAAAACACTTTCATATAAATAAAATCAGATTTAAATAACTGGGCAAATTAGAACTGCTCATGGATAGGCTGAGCTAATATAATAAAATGATAATTCTACCTAAATTAAACTAATGATTTAGTACATTACCAATCAAAATTCCAAAAAATTACTTTAATGAGCTAGAAAAAAAATGTACCTAAATTTATATGGAGAAACAAAAATTCAAGAATTTCCAAGGATTTAATGAAAAAAAAGAGCAAAAGAAGGTGGCTTAGTCTTACCAGATCAAAAATTATATTATAAAGCTTCAGTCATCCAAACAATCTAGAACTGGCTAAATAATAGAATGGTGGATCTGTAGAATAGACTAGGTGCAAAAGAGACAGCAAGAAATGACTATAATGGAGGTGGCTAGGTGGCACAGTGGATAGAGCACTGGCCCTGGAGTCAGGAGTACCTGAGCTCAAAACAGGTCTCAGATATTGAATAATTACCTAGCTGTGTGGCCTTGGGCAAGCCACTTAACCCCATTTGCATCACAAAAAAATGACTATAATAATCTGCTTTTTGATAAACCCAAAGAGTCCAGCTTCTGGGATAAGAACTCTTCCTTCTTTAAAAACTATTGGGAAAATTGGAAGTTAGTACAACAGAATCTTGGATTAGAACAACATCTCACAGCCTATACCAAGATAAAATCAAAATGCATACAGGATTTAGACATAAAAGACAATGTTATAAGCAAATTGGGAGATCAAGGAATAGATTATCTGTCAGATCTGTGGCAAGAGAAGCAGTTTATGACCAAGGACAAAATGGAGAACATCATTAAAACAAACTAGATAATTCTGATTACATTAAAGTAAAAAGCTTTTGCACAAACAAAACTACTGTAACCAAGATCAAAAGAAATGTAGTAAACTGGGAAACAACTTTCATAACTAGTATTTCTGACAAAGGACTCATTTCTAAAATATATATACAGAACTGAGTCAAATTTGTAAAAAAAACAAAAAACAAAAAAAACAGGCCACTCCCTGATTGAAAAATGGTCAAGGGAGCCAAGATGGCGACATGAAGGGATGGAGTCTTAGGAGCTCTCTGATAAACACTCATAAACTAAGGACTCTAACTAAACTTTCAAGAGACAGAACCCACAAAGGGACCCAGTGAGGCAGTTCTCCTACTCAAGGTAACCTGGAAAAGAGCAGAAAGGCTCTGCTCCCCGGGGGTCGGAGGGGCGGCCTGCTGGAGGGGTGGCCTGAGCGAAAGAACTTCAGCCTCCCGGAAGCAGCCCCAGGGTCCTGGGAGCCTTGGCTCACAGGAGCAGAGGAGTCTCCTGAGCTGCACCCCAGGGAGCACCGGGCACAAAGTGGGGGAACAGTGGGGGACCTCTGCCAGAGCGAGCATGTGGAACCCAGCCCTCAGGGCACACAGCTAGCAGCTTGGTGTTTCGCCAGCCCAGACCCAGAAACAGAAGCGGGAGCCCCCAGGGCATGAGCCCATTGAGCAGAGGGAGGGGAGTGAAGAGAGAGAGACTGCCCATCTGATCTCTGTCCTCTGCCCCTGGAACAGGACTCTGGGGCTCTGACCACATTCAGATCCTGATCCCAGTCTAGGACCCCACATAGAACAACAGGGCCCCCCCACCTCAGCCCCGTGGCAGAGGGGGGCGTTTATGGTCATTCACAGACCTGGAGGGAGGACAGAGCCTCACAAACTGAGACCCTTGTGGGAGTGTCCCAAAAGCTCAGGAAGCACGCCAAAAAACAGGCTTAGGCTGGGAAAATGAGCAAGCAAAGAAACAAGAGGAAGACCATTGAGAAATATTTTGCAAATGAGCCCAACAAGGATCAAAATACTCAGTCTGAAGATGAGGAAGCACAAGCTCCTGCATCTAAAGACTCCAAGAAAAACAGAAATTGGGCTCAGGCTATGACAGAGCTCAAAAAAGACTTTGAAAATCAAATGAGGGAGTTGGAAGAAAAACTGGGAAAAGAAAGGAGAGAGAGCTGCAGGAAAAACATGAAAATGAAGTCAGCAGCTTAGTCAAAGAAATCCAAAAAAATGATGAAGAAAATAGCATGCTAAAAACCAGCTTAGGTCAAATGGATAAAACAGTTCAAAAAGTTATTGAGGAGAAGAATGCTTTAAAAAGCAAAATTGGCCAGATGGAAAAAGAGATAAGAAAACTCTCTGAGGAGAACAAATCCTTCAGACAAAGAATAGCATTCAGGGAGATTGATGAATTTACCAGAAATCAAGAATCAAAACTTCAAAACCAAAACAATGAAAAATTAGAAGAAATTGTGAAATATCTCATTGAAAAAACAACTGATATAGAAAACAGACTTAGGAAAGATAATTTAAAAATTATTGGAATACCTGAAAGTCATGATCCGGAAAAGAGCCTTGACATCATTTTCAAAGAATTACTACAGGAAAATTGCCCTGATATTCTAGAAGCAGAGAGCAAAATAGAAATGGAGAGAATCCACCAATCCCCCCCAAGAAAGAGATCCCAAAAAACCAACCCCCAGGAATATTATAGCCAAGTTCCAGAACTTCCAAGTCAAAGAGAAAATATTACAAGCAGCCAGAAGGACACAGTTCAAATATCGTGGAGCTGCAGTCAGGATCACACAGGATTTAGCAGCAACTACATTGGAAACTCGTAGGGCTTGGAATACAATATACCAGAAGGCAAAAGAGCTTAGAATGCAGCCAAGAATGAATTACCCAGCAAGGCTGAATGACCTCTTCCAGGGAAAAAGATGGACTTTCAATGAACCAGGGGAATTTCAAAGGTTCCTTTTGGAATGGCTAGAGCTGAACAGAAGGTTTGATCTTCAGATACAGGACTCAGGTGAAGCATGGAGATTGGAGGAGAGGAGGGAAATATGAGGGACTTAATGAGGATGAACTGCATGTATAGAAAAATGATACTGATAATATTCATATGAACCTTCTCAGTTAATAGAGCAGGTAGAGGGAGCTTTTATAGTTGAAGCACAGGAGAAAGCTGAATTTGAAGATAAAATACGGTGTAAAAATGGAGTCAATAGGAAAAAAGGGAAATGGAATGGAAGAAAGAAAAAGGAAAGGGGGAATAGTCCAAGATATTTCACATAATAAGATTTTTTTTATTACAATGAGCTATTGCAATGATATGGAAGGGAGGAGGCAAGGGGGAATGAGTGAACCTTTGCTCTCATCAGAGATGGCTAGGAGAGGAAACAGCAAATATACTCAATGGGGTATAGACATCTGGAGTAAGAAGGAGGGGGGAGCAGGGGGAAGGGGTGGGGATGTGAATAAAGGAGGAGAGGATGGACCATGGGGAGAAAGTGGTGAGATATAACACATTTTCTTTTTTACTTCTTACAAGGGGCTGGGATTGGAAGGCCTGCCCAGGACCATAGGGCCGGATGGATTCTGGGCCTAAGGGGTGGTATGGGGGCTCAGGGCTTCTTGGTCCTAGGACCAGGGATCTGTCTGTTGCGCCACTCAGCAACCCTACAGCAGAGTCAGAGTGAAAGGAGAGAGAAAATGTAGTACATGGTAGTGGAGAAATAAGAAAGGAGGGAGTTGCGATCAGCAATGGCAATGTTGTAGGGAGTTGCGATCAGCAATGGCAATGTTGGAAAAATATGGAAGTAACTTTTGTGATGGACTTACCATAAAGAATGAGATCCACCCACGACAGAGTTGTTGGTGTTGGAACAAAGACTGAAGCACATTTTTTGTTATTATTTTTTGGGGGAGGGTGCAGGGCAAGTGGAGCTGGGTGGCCTGCCTGGGGCCACATAGCAGGGTGATCTTTGGGTGTCTGGGGCCGGATTTCGACCCGGGTGCTCCTGGCTTTTCTTCTTTTTGGTTTTTATTTTGGGTCTTTTTTTTTTTCCTTCTTTTTGGTTTTTGCAGGGCAGTGGGGATCGGATGGCTTGCATGTCACACGGCTGGGTGATTGTTGGGTTTATGAGGTTCAATATGGACTTGGGTGCTTGTGGCTCCAGGGCTGGTGCTTCGTCCATTGCACCACCTGGCCACACCTACAATTATTACTATTATTTTTTTAATTTTAATTTTTTGTCTCTCCCCTTTACTTTTTTCACCCAAGCAAGTCTATCTGTATTCGTGGGGGAGGGGTATTTTGTTTACTTGTAAACAATAATATTTTATTAATGTAAAAAAAACATTTGTACAAAATGAGAATAAAAAATGAATTAAAAAAGATAAAAAAAAGAAAATGGTCAAAGGATATGCAAAGATAATTTACAGATGAGGAAATTAAATTTATCCATAATCATATGAAAAATTGCTCTAAATCATTACTGATTAGAGAAGTACAAATTAAAGCATCTCTGAGGTATTACCTCACACATCTCAAATTGGCCAATATGACTAGAAAGGATAGTGATCAATATTGGAAGGGATATGAGAAATCTTGGACTCTAATACATTGTTGGTGGAGCTGTGAACTGATCCAACCTTTCTGGAAAGCAATTTGGAATTATGCCCAAAGAGCAATAAAAATATGCACACCCTTTGATCTAACCATACCTTTCTATATGGCGTCTATACCCCGAAGAGATCATGAAAAAGGGTAAAAACATCACTTGTACAAAAAATGTTCATGGCAGCTCTGTTTAAGATAGCAAAGAATTAGAAATCAAGTGAATGTCCATCAATTGGGGAATGGTTGAACAAAATGTGGTATATGTACATTATGAATACTAGTGTTCTGTTAGAAATCAGGAGTGATGGGATTTCAGACTTGCATGAATGAGCAAGATGAGCAAAACCAAAAGAACGTTGTAACACCATAAGAGCAATATGGGGTTGATGATTAACCTTAATAGACTTAATCATTCTATCAGTGCAATAATCAGGGATAATTTGGGGTTATCTGTGACAGAGAATACCATCTGAATCCAGAGAAAGAATTGTGGACTTTAAACAGTAACCAAAGACTATTACCTTCAATTTAAAAAAAGTTGTCATTTAAGTACTACATAATTTTGTTATCTCTAATATTTTATTTTTTCCTCAAGGATATGATTTTTCTCTCAAAACATTCAATTTTGACCAATGTATCGCATGTAACAATGTAAAGATTAACAGTCTGCCTTCTGTGGGGTAAGGGGGGAGGGAGGGAAAGGAGGGTGGAGGAAAATTATAAAATTCAAAACCTTACAAAAAAGTGATAGGTAGAAACTACTATTGTATATAATTAAAAAACAAATGAAATATTTATATTAAATAAAAGAAAAAATAAAGAGATGAGAGAGTGCTACAAATGTCAAAGATGACATGCATTCTCAAATGAGGTCACTATTTTGTTAGTTTGTTAGTTTTATTTAACCCCTTACAGAATGGGAGTAATCTGTATTTTTTCATTGTAAAGGTAAAACAATAAAATTTTCAAAGAACATTCATGCAAAACAAATCCACCTCTCTGCCATGTCCAAAACTGTAAATCCCATTCTGCACCTTGGATCATCCCCACTGTCAAGGAAGCAGGTTGCATGTTTAATCATCAATCTTCTGGAGCTATTACTGATAATTGTATTGACTAGAGTTAGTATCTCCTGTTTAACTTAGATGTTTGTGCTAATTACTTGACTGATAAGATTCCTGCCTCCTCCAGAGACCCTGGGTTGATTTCTGTTCTATTAAATTGTCTGTGATACCTTCCCCCCCCCCCCAGTATAACCTTGTTCTCTGTAGGATTTTTTAAAATCTGTACTAACTTAGGTAAGATGCAGTCATAAATATCTTCTTACAACAAGTCCCTCTCATTAGCTTGAGAGCCTCAACACCACTCCCATAGTCCAATCATAGCAACACAAAACCATAAAATCATCTCCAGAAATGAGGAAAATGCCCTTAACACCCATAGCAACACCTTTTGAGGGAACTATGTTCTAGCCATGTTTATCATCCCTTGAAAGCAATCATAAATAAAAGTTTCAGAGTTTGAAAGACTTATTCACCATTTCATTTTCATAGTATTCAAGTTTTCACTTAACCAACACATCAACTGAGATAATCCTATCAGTTTTTTGCCCTAAAAAATGGAAAACATAAAGGGTAATGAAATGGATCAAAACATAAAATAAAAGAATTATGAATTACAATATAACTAAGTTAAACCTTTATAGATGAGCACAGAAGTAATAGAATGATAATAGCTAATAATTATAGAGGGCTAACTATGTAGCATTCTACTAAACACTAAAATTTATTATTTATTTGATTTTTACAGTATAAAAAACTGAGGCAAATAGAGTTCAAACATTTGCCCAGACTTGTTAGTAAATGTTTAAGACTGAATTTGAACTCAGATATTCATGACCCCAGACCCAGTATTCTATCTACTGTGCCACCTAGCTGGGAAGACACCGATAGGAAAACAACAATCATATATAGATATAAACAAGGCAACCCCTGTCTTTGCATGTTCTGAAGGATGAAAAAAGACTCGAGATTTAAGACCAAAGTTCCACCTCATCTATGCTCAGTTTCTTAATCTATTAGCTCAGTGCTTGAAATTGGTCAGAAAAAGTAATTAAATAGTTATTCAGCAATGTTATGTGTCCTATATAGATATGTGTGACCTGGGGAGCAGAGGTGGAAGGGGGAAGAAAAAAGATGAAGTCAGTGCAGAGAATGTCACCCTCTACAGATGCTATTTTTGATAGTTATATTTTGATTGAAAGTATAAAACATAAAAAAGTGTTTACTTAAATCTGCAAATATATATTTTATGATTTTTCTCAGGCCAACCAATGAACCAGCTTCAACACACTTCCTTTTCCCTGGGTCTTGATTGGAAATCCTGAATTAGTAAGGACTGTTTTATTCTTCCTTTATTTTCTATAGAGTAGTATGAGCACAGAACTAGATATCTGAAACACACTTATAAATTTGTTGAATGTAATTTTTCCAAAAAAAATATCAAATTTGTGACTTGAGAGGTATGAAGAGGGGCAGAAAAGAAAGTGAACTCACAGGGAATTTTCTGCCATTAGGCAACTGTATTCTTTTATTTTAGCTTCAAGACAAAAAGAAATGAAGTAAACATGTATTTGTTAACCACTTACCATGCTTCAGGCATTGTGCTAAGGAGATTTGGAGAGTGCAGTTGGCAAAAGAAAGAAAAATAAGTGAGAGGAATTCTAGGGGCTGATGAGAATGTGTATATACCCAAAATAGCAGTGTTATATTGGGTTTTTTTAAGATTATATGAAAAGTTGCTTTTGGCAAAGTTAATCTTTTGCACCATTGAAATTACAGAATAGAGTTCCAGGTCCTTGTCTTAATTCTCTACTTGCTCAAAATTTTGAATGTACTATTGACTGGATGGAAGAAAAATTGTCAGGAACCAATTACAAAAAACAAAATAAAACAAAATAAAAAAATATCATTCCATTCAACCTCTTTGTAATAATAGGAAGGGATAAAGAGACCTTCTGTTGGTAGCAGAATCTTACCCTCTTCTGTCCCAAATTATTTTTAGCAGAGCAATTCCTTCTTGTTTGTACCACTACCATAGGAAGTTAAAAATCTTTTACTGCAATTAAAGGATTTATTGAGTATAGATATTGATTATACAGTAAACTATATAGACAGACATAGATATAGATATAGGTATAGTTATAAATAATGATATTGATATTGATATTGATATTGAGTATAGAGTGAATTCTGACCTGCTCATAAAACAAGGGTTTAATATCATCTGCCTGGTTATTCGTGCAAAAACAAAAACAGAAAAATAAAAAAATCTTTCTCTGCAAAAGAATGTGAATGGGGCAGCTAGGTGGTGCAGTGGATAGAGCACCAGGCCTGGAATGAGGAGGACCTGATTCAAATCTGGCCTCAGACACTTAACAATTACCTAGCCATGTGGCCTTCGGCAAGTCACTTAACCCCATTGCCTTGCAAAAACTTTTAAAAAAAATAGCATGTGAATGGTAAAAATTATAGCAAAGCTATACAAAGAAAAAACATTCCAACAATATCTTCAGATCCTTTAAATCCCACATCCAATACCTAAATACTTTTAAATTATATCATCAAAATGTATATGCATTTATTTATAAATCAAACATATATTACTATACTAATAATGATAAATATTTAAATAGAAATAATAAAAATTTGAAATAATATTCAATACTAGCAAGCCACTGAGGTTTACGAAATAGGGAAAATGACAAGGTCAGCCCCCTAAACTTGAGTCAACCCTCTTTGACAAACATGTGGAACATAGGTTGGATTGGAGAAAGACCTAAGAGAAGGAGTCTATTTAGGAAAAATGCAGCAAAAGTCTAATTGAGAGCTAATAAGAGTCTGACGTAGGGTGGTGTCTATGGAAAGAGAGAAAAAGGAAAAGATAAGAAAGATATGGATGTAGAACCAAAACTTGGGTAACTAAATAAAGCATGAAAAGGAGGAATAGAAGATGACACAAAGGTAGTAAAAACAAAGACAAAAGTGGGTAAATAATGGTGGCACCCTGGATAGCAGTAATAAGAAAGATTGAAAGATCAGGGAAAAGACAATGTAAAGATGCTGATTAGATCACAATCCATCCTTTCTTATAATTCAGTCTGACTCACCAAAAAAAGAAAAAGAATCCAGGTGCAGCTCTTAATCACTGATCACCTCCCTGCCCAACAGATCCTGGTCTCTAAGGAAAATGTGTTGACTCTGACAGTTCTATAAACAAGAATGAAGAAGGGGGGGAAACCCTGAATTACCCTATCATTTCTGCTATTCTCCTATATTCTCTGCTTTGAGTAGTCCAACTTTTCATCTTCCTTTGACCCTTAATTATTTCTCAGCTGCCAGTCTAGCTGTTGTGCTAGAATCCAAAATATACTTCCTTTATGACTATAAACTTCATACAGACATGGTTACTTTCATTCAAGTTTACCAATATTCTGACATCAACTTTCAGTTCTTCCTCATTCTTTAAAGTAAATCTTGGGTAACTGTACCCTTCTTCACTTCACTGATTTGTTTACAACTGGTTATCAAGAAAATAATTTATTAGTAGAATGAGACTTCTAACTGATGTTTCAAAAGTTGAATTATCCCATCTCTACTATCTTTGCCCACTGAAACCACTTTAGAAATCTGTATCAGAGAAACATTTTCCATATATTCCACTTGACTGAAAAATTTTTAATATATTTTGAGGATATCATTATTGTTTCCCTCTCTCTTACAAAATACTTTCCAAAGTAAAGGATGCTGTATTTCCATAATCAAATGATGAATTCAATGATCTTACAAAAAGATGGATATACTTGCTTGAAATGATGAAGAGCAAAAAAAGAGCAAAACAAAAAAACACTGTATGCAGTAATAGTAAAAATATTTTAGGAACAACTTTGAGCAAATAAGTAAATTAGACCATTATAAATTCCCAAATAACTAAAATTACATATAAAAGAGGACCTTATATGCAGCCAGAGAAGGAACTGTTGAGTAAAATGATTTTACATTTACATAAATATTTGTATCTTATGGTAGCCATCCCTAGGGTGGAGAAGAAAAGAAAATAAAAGAAAAATTTTAAATAAAAAATTAAAGATTTCCAAAGAGGCAATTTGTTTCTTGTGAACAAGATAATTTTATGATCACATTCTCATTATTAGGCCAATTACATGAAGAACTGGTAAAATTAATGCTTGCCCCCTTATTTAAAATGTTCAAGTTTGATATTTAACACACATTTAAAGAGGACAGAATTAGGACAATTGAGTAGAAGTTTTAAAAATAAATTTTCTGCCCAATATAAGAAATAATTATCTCTTTACAGAAGTGAAATGGTTATTTTGAAAAGTAATGAATTTGGGGGGCAACTAGGTGGTGCAGTAAATAGATCACCAGCCCTGGAATTAGGAGAACCTGCGTTCAGATTCATTCTCAGACACTTGCTACTTAGTCAAGTCACCCTATTTCTTTGCAAAACCAAAAGAAAAAGAGAAAAAGAAAGGAAAGAAAGAAAAGTAATTAGCACTCTTCCTTTTGCTGTAGCAGAGGCATTAATATCATACAATATTTTCTTACATTGGGAAGGATATAAGACTAGATGTTCTCTAAGATTTTTTCAATATTTAATATTCTATGATTCTATCAAATTCTCCCAGTACCTTGAAGAAAGTCCCTAGAAATTGGAATCTAGAATGAGACAAGTGTAAAGACAAGGAGTCAAATATGATTAGGTGATATCCTGGACCAGGGAAAACCATATTATTTGGGATACCAAAATATAGGATAAGATTAATTCAGAAGTATTGATATTTGTAATTGCATAAGGCTATATGAAATACAGAGAATATGTTAAGAAAAAACTAAAATTCCACTAAGGACATTGTAATTTTACCTTGTATTGCTTTTATCTTACACAGTTTTTAGCATAGAATTATAAATAAAACCCCACATCTTTATCACATCATTATAAATAAAGCCCACATCTTTATCACATCATCAGAGAGATTCTTATGGTTAGAAGAAATTTCAGTAGTCATAAAACATAGTCTGAACAAACATTTTCACATGACTAACCTACTAGTTCCAAGGGTATCCTATTGTAGTTTACATTCAACTAGGCAGCTAAGTGGCATAGTAGTGAAAGTGCTGAGCTGGGAAGCAAGACCCGTGTTCAAATCCTATCATAGACATTTTTTGCTTTGTGACCTTAAGACATTTGATTTCTCTGTTGAAGTTTTGTCATCTATAAGATAGTGATATAAAAGCAGCTATTTTTCAGAGTCAAGAGGATACAATGTTTTACAAATTTTAAGTGTTTTAAAATTGCTATTATGATTTTTATTTATCATTGCTGGTATTATTATTATTTCAAGGCAGTTAGATGGCACAGAGACCTGGAGTAAGGGAGACTCATTCTCCTCCTGAGTTCAGATCTGACCTCAGACAGTTATTAACTTTGTGATCCTAGTAAGATCATCCTATTTGCCTCAGTTTCCTCATGTTCAATTAAACTAGAGAATAGCAAACTATTCCAATATCTTTGCCAAGAAAAACCCTAAATGGAGTCACAAAGATTTAGACACAACTAAAATGACCAAACAATATTATTATTATTATTATTATTATTATTATTATTATTATTATTGCCAAAGTTCTAATTCATAGGATATTTTTTCTTTATATCAACCACACTTTGCTTCACTGTATCCTCCCCCCCATTTTTCCTAGTTGTATTATCTGGAACCAAGCAGAATTCTTATCTTTCAAATGATGGTCCTTCAAATATTTGAAAACGACTAACATGTCCCTGTCCAGGTTACACATCTCTAGACATGGCAATTTTCATTTCACAATGTTCTTTTCTTTCACTGATACAGTGCAACAAGGGTAACTAGGTGGTGCAGTAGATATAGCACCAGCCCTGAAGTCAGGAAGAAATAAGTTCAAATATGGCCTCAGACACTTCAAAATTATTTAGCTGTGTGACCTTGGCCAAATCACTTAACCCTCCTGCCTTAGAACAAAAAACAAAAAAAAGGGGGGGCGGCTAGATTGCACAGTGGTTAGAGCACCAGCCCTGGAGTCAGGAGTACCTGCGCTCAAATCTGGCCTCAGACACTTAATAATTATCTAACTGTGTGACCTTGGACAAGTCACTTAACCCCACTGACTTGCTAAAACTACACAAAATAATATTAATAATACAATGAGGCAGGTGTGCCAGTATTATCATGATCATTTCAAAAAGAAGAAAAACAAGGCTGACAGATGTCAGTGAACTTCCTTATGGTCATAGTGCCATTTAATGTCGTTAGGACTGAAGTCTGACTCTGGCTTCTGAATCTCAAGCTCATTCATTATACCACATTATTTTTCCTGGGAAAGGCAAAGTAGGTTATGCTACTTTTGCTATATAAATTGTCCATATTTTGTATCATTAAAAAAGACATCAATCCCAAGGATTCTTAGGCCAGAGTAATCACCACTAACAAACAACCTTAGAGCATCAGTTCATTTGGGGCCAAAACCCCAGAGAAGAACAATTCAAAATCAATCACAGTCTTGAAAATGAGTCATTCCCATAAAAAACCACAGCAGCTTCTCTTCAAGAATGCTGTCATGGTACTTTCCATAATTTTAAAATGTTACTTGCAGATCATAATAATTTGTTAGAGCCTCTCAACTTCTAACTTCATTTTGGTGTTTTGTTCCTTCTCTCTTGTAAATGGGCTTGCTTTAGAATCCCACTAGGTTGTGGGCTTTTTAAATTCTGCTTTTTCCTAGCAATTCTTGGGAGAATTTTTTTATTATTATTAAAAAAAGAAAAATGCATTAAAGCTTTTGTTCTTTATAGTTTTTCAAAAGAACATGAGCTCAGCAAGCAGATTTAGTTTTAAAAGTAAGTTATCAACATTGACAGCCCTCCTTTAAGAGCAGCTGTTGCCTCATAGAAATACTACTGAATTTAGCAGCAATTCTGCTTACATAGAATATTGTGTATTTAGCACCCTCCCCTTAATTACTAAAGACATTTGCATGAAAGCCCAAGCTTTGTTTGACAACTTCACCTCCTTATTTCTTATTGGTTTTTAAATATAAGTTCCTAAAGGTGTCATTCTATAGGGAGTCAGTAATGATGAGTTTGGCTTGCAAAGGAAGAGGCAGCTCCTTTTCATCTCATGTTTCAGTCTTACAGCCAATTTTTGACTTTTAGAATTGCTCTTTCCTTTCTTTTATAGAGTTGGCTGGTTGTCAAAACTAGTTCTTTTGCTATCCTAATTATAAGATGCAAGGTCATGCAAGTCTTGGCTCTGACAGTAGAAATGAATTTATATGGCAAGATACTATTCCTCATTCTTTTAAATGTTTGGGATGCTAAGGAGAATTTGCATATTATGTATTTTGCATTTTTGTAAAATGCCATCATACACTCTTGCAGTTGTCATTTGTCCATGAGATGGTGGGCAGAGAGTCTTGTATTTCACTGGTGTGGATATGAAGAAGGTGAATGGCAGAGATGGAAAAAAAGAATCAATTTTTAAGTGAGATGAAAGAAAATATTGATGCAATAACCTACAAAATACCTGCCCAACTCTTTCAACATAATGGTTTATAATGGAAAATGGCTTCTGATATACTATTCACTTTCTACATATGCCACAAAAGACTAACTTCCTGATTTCTGTGAATTGACTGTTCAATGAATAATATTTATATTCATCAAATGATTATTTCAAAGCCTCACTGAATTTTCTCATTTCCTGTTTAGATGTGCTATATGCGAACATGAGAAAAGAAATACATAACTGATTTTTCCCCTTTTACTTTATTTCATTCCACCTTTATCACTTAACCTTTCCAAAGTTACCAACATTTTCATAATTGCTAATCTGACGCTATCTCTATAACCACTCCTCGCTCGCCTTTGTTAGATTATCATCAATGCCCTAATCCCTCATCATGATAATACATTAAGGTTCTGAAGGTTCTGACTTGGATACTCATCTCCTTTCTCTACAGGACCTTTATTGGTAATTCCATCAGTTCAAGTCTTAACTAGAATAAATGTCTGCTTTATATATATATATATATATATATATATATATATATATATATATGTGTGTGTGTGTGTGTGTGTAATTATCCTCTCTATGTGGATAAATTACCAAATGTTAAATGTCTACACTTCATTTCTCCAGTCTGAGCTCCAGTACAGCATTACTAATTGTCTCCTAGAAATGTCTTCATATATATCCTATAAGAATCTCAAACTCAGCATGCCCAAAATAGTTATATTCTCATTCAAACATCTCTCCTTTTATTAAGGACTAAATTATTCTTCTGATCACCTAGGCTCATAACTGGGAGTCACATTGATTGTTCCCTTTTTCTTCCTACTACCTCACCTCTAAAGCTGATATGACACCATGTCTAGCCTACTGAACAACTATTAATAGTGCTCACATTTGCCATATTCTCTACATTAATAAATATAAAACACTTGCTTATGTCCTTATTGTCTGCCTGGACTAATGCAAGAGACTGAGACTCTAATCAAAACCTTATTTTATAAACTTCCCTCTCTAATCCATCTTAAACATAGATGTCAAAATATTATTTTAAAAATATAAAACTATCTCTACCATTCTCTTCCTCAAGAAACTTCAATGATTTCCAATTTTTAGAATTAAATACAAATTCTTTAGATTTTACAATCTGGATTCAGTCTACCTTTCCAAAATCATTTCACATACTTTCCTTTCATGCACTTAATATCACAGCCAACTATGTCTATTTGCTGTTCCCTGAGCACTTCATTCCATTTTTTAGACCCATAGAGTTCTCAAAGCAAAGGAACTTAAAAAATCTTCCAGTCAATTTTGTAGATGAAAGAATTAAGGACCAAAAGGAAGTTACCTTCCCAGAGTCAGATGCTTTAATACATGTGAGACATGATTTGAAAAGAGATCTTCCTGAGCAGAATTCTAGGTTATCATGAATATTTAGAATGAAGGTCCTCTGGCTCCCCAGACTTCCTTCAATTCCAAGATAAAAATTCATCTTCTAATAATGTAAAGACTACAAGACTGACTTCTGTGGGGGATGGGGGTAAACAAGATTAGGGGGAAAATTGTAAAACTCAAAATAAATAAGATCTTTCTAAAAAAATCCATCTTCTACATAAATCTATTTCTGATTTCCTCCTTAATTCTCTTATTCTAATTATTTCAAATCTGTCTGGTACCTTGCTTATTTATACATAATATTTTCTTTGTTTATTTTCTCTTGTCTTGGAATGTGAACTCCTTGAGATCAAGGACTCTTGAGCATTTTTTTTGTATTTCTAGTACTTGGCATGGTATCTCCACATGGTAAGGAAACAAACATTTATTAAAGTACCTACTATGTTCTAGACACTGTGCTAAACACTTTACAAAATACTACCTCACAGCAACCCTGGAAGTTAGGTGCTATTAGATGAGAAAATTGAAGCAGAAAGATGAAGATTGACTTATCTAAGATCACACAGCTAGTAAATGTCAGAAGACAGATTAGAACTCAGGTATTCCAGGCTCTACACACTGTGTTCTCTCTACTATGCCATATAATCTTCCACTAAGTAGTAGGTGCTTCCTAAAAGTTTACTGACTGACTGATCTTCAAATCTTAGGATTCCTAATTTACTTTAGAGTCAGCTAGATGGTGCAATAGCATGCTAGAATTGAAGTGATGAAGATTCAAGTTTAAATTCAGTCTCAGATGATTTTTAGCTTGAGTCAACCTAAGCAAGGCACTTTACCTTCTTTGCCTCAATATCCTCATCTGTGAAATGAGCTGGAGAAGTAAATTTCAAACCACTCCAGTCTTTCTGCCAAGAAAATCATAAAAAAGGGGTCACAGAGTCAGCCTAAACAAACAAGGAAAAAAAGCTTTAGAAAACCACTCATTTGTTACCTCCTTATCTTTCTAATTATTTGTCCTCTTCTTTCTTAAATTACTTTACATTTGATTTTTTATTTATTTGTTTTGATCTCCCAATCAGATATAAGTACCTTTAGGACAAGAAATGTCTTTGTATCCCCAATACCTAGCATATAGTGCCTTGAGCATACTGCCTGTGGAGTAGAATTAATTACACAATTTAGTATATAATTTATTTAATTTAATATACAAAAAAATTATTAAGATCTCTTAAGTGGACAGTAGTATAAAATATACCTAACTACCAGTAAAACTGGTTTTTTTTTCTGTTGCTTGTTTATTTTAGGAGGAATTCCAGTCTGACAAATAAACTACATTTTCAAAGTGGGTTCAAAAACTCAAGGAAGCTATCTTCTTCTCTTCTAAAATATCCTTTCCCAGGGCAGTTAGATGGTATAATGGAGAGAGCCTCAGCCCTGAAGTCAGGAGGACCTAAGTTCAAAGTCAGTATCGCACAATGACTAGCCATGTGACCCTGAGCAACCCCAATTACCTCCAAAAACCAAACAAATATTCTTTTTCACATGCTCAATAATGTCTCAAATGATATTAAATGGAATACTATGCCTTTTGTTCCATAATTAAATATGTTTCAAAATGGGACAAAGCAAATTAGTATATTCCTAGAAACATGAAAAAAGACCTGTAATTTTATTAATAGCTAAGAAATTGAATGGAGATGGAAAGGAATATACTGTTTTTTTTCTGCAGAACATGGCACTTTCACAAAAATTTACCATGTACTAAGGCATAAAAACCTTATAAACAAATGCAGAAAGGCAGAAATAGTGAATACATCCTTCTCAGATCATAATGCAATAAAAATCACAGGCAAAAATGGGCCATGGAGAGTTGGACCTAAAACTAATTGGAAACTAAATAACCTTATTTTAAAGAATGAGTGGATCAAACAAGAATTATAGAAAGAATTAATGATTTCATCCTACATAATGATGAGACAACATACCAAAACTTGTGGGATACAGTCAAGGCAGTTGTCAGGGAATATATTATATCTTTAAATGTTTACACGAATAAATTGGAGAAAGAGGAAATCAATGAACTAAACATGCAACTAAAAAAATAGAGAAAAGAACAAATTAAAAATGCTCAATTAAATATAAAATTAGACATTCTAAAAATTAAAGGAGAAATTAGTAAAACAAAAGCAGGAAAACTATTGAACTACTAAATGAAACAGAGTTGATTTTATAAAGAAAACCAATAAAATTGATAAACCCCTGGTTAATTTGATTAAAAAAAGAAGAAAACCAAATTATCAGTATCATAAATAAAAAGATAAACTCACCAAAAATAAGGAGGAAATTACAGTAATAATTCAGAATTATTTTGCCCAACTGTATACTTATAAATTTGATAATCTAAGTGAAATGGATGAATATTTACAAAAGTAGAAGTTGCCCAGGTTAAATGAAGAAGAAACTAAATACTTAAATAACCCTATATCAGAAAAAGAAAGTCAAAAAGGCATTATTGAATTCCCTAAGAAAAAATTTCCAGGGCCAGATGGATTCAAAAGTGAATTCTAGCAAACATTTAAAGAACAATTGGTTCCAATTCTATATAAACTCTCTTTCTATGACACCAATATGACACCAGGAAGAGTCAAAAGAGAGAATGAAAAATTATACCTACTTCCTTAATGAATATGGATGCAAAAATATTAAATAAATCCTTAGCAAAGCAATTTCAGCAAGTTATCACTAGAATAATACACTATGACCAAGCAGAATTTATCCCAGGAATGCAGGGTTGGTTCAATATTAAGAAAACTACTAGTTTAATTAACTATATCAATAACAAACCTATCAGAAATCATATGATTATATCAATAGATGCTGAAAAAGCCTTTGACAAAATACAGCATCCATTCCTACTAAAACATTAGAGAGCATAGGAATAAATGAATTGTTCCTTAGAATGATAAGCAGTATCTATCTGAAACCATAAACAAGCATTAAATGCAATAGGGATACACTAGAGGGCATGCCCAGTAAGATCAGGGGTGAAACAAGGATACCCATTAGCACCACTACCATTTAATACCATATTAGAAATATTAGCTTCAGCAATAAGAGAAGAAAAAGAAATTGAAGAAATTAGAATTGGGAAGAAAGAAACAAAATTCTCACTCTTTGCAGATGACATGATGGTATAGCTAGAGAATACTAAAAAATCATCTAAAAAACTAGTAGAAAAGAATTAGCAATTTTAACAAAGTCTCAGGATATAAAAATAAATCCTCATAAATTCTCAGCATTTCAATATATTACTACCGAGATACAACAGCAAGACTAGAAAGAGAAACCCCATTCAAAGTACCTTCAGACAATATAAAATACTTGGGATTCTACCTCCCAATGCAGACTCAGAAACTCTATGAAAATAGCTACAAAACACTTCTCACACAAATAAACTCAGATTTTTAAAAACCAGGCAAATATCAACTGCTCATGGATAGACCTAGCTAATATAATAAAAATGACAATTCTACCTAAATTAAATTATTTATTTAGTACCCTATCAATCAAAATTCCAAAAAAATATTTTAATGAGGTAGAAAAAAATCTAAGTAAATCCATATGGATAAATAAAAACCCAAGAATTTCCAGGAATTTAATGAAAAAAAGTGCAAAAGAAGTTGGCTTAGCCCTACCATATCTAAAATTATATTATAAAGCATTGGTCATCAAAACTGTCTGCTATTGGCTAAGAAATAGAGTGGCGTATCAGTGAAGTAGAGTAGGTGCAAAAGAGATAGCAGGAAATTATTATAGTAATCTGCTGTTTGATAAACCCAAAGAGTTCAGTTTCTCAGATAAAAAGTCTCTCTTTGTTAAAAATTGTTGGGAAAATTGGAAGTTATTATGGCATAAACTCGGATTAGACCAACACTTCACACTTTATACCAAGATAAGATCAAAATAGGTATAGGATTTAGTCATAAAAGACAATTGTTATAAGCAAACTAGGAGACCAAGGAATAGTTTGCCTGGCAGATCTATGGAAAGGGAAGCAGTTTATGACCAAGGAAAAGATGGAGAATATCATTAAAAACAAACAAGATAATTTTGATTACAGTAAATTTAAAAGGTTTTGCACAGACAAAACAATTGTAACCAAGATCAAAAGAAATGTAGTAATTTGGGAAACAATTTTTACAACTGGTATTTCTGACAAAGGACTCATTTCTAAAATATATAAATAACTGAGTCAAATTTATAAAAAATAAAAAACAAGACATTACCCAATTGACTAATGGTGAAAGGATATACAGAGGCAATTTACAGATGAGAAAATCAAAGCAATCTTTAAACATGAAAAATTGTTCCAAATCATTACTGATTAGAGAAATACAATTTAAAGCATCTCTGAGGTACCACCTCACACTTCTCAGACTGGCCAGTATGACCAGAAAGGAAAATGATCAATGTTGAAAAGGATGTAGGAAATCAGGGGGACACTAATGCTTTGTTGATGGAGTTGTGAATTCATCCAACTTTTCTGTAGAGCAATTTGGAATTATTCACAAAAGGCAATCAAAATATGCATACTCTTTGATCCATCAGTACCACTTCTGGCTCTGAAGAGATCATGAAAAAGGATAAAAAAAATCACTTGTAAAAACATATTCATAGCAGCCCTGTTTGTGGTGGCAAAGAATTGGAAATTAAATGAATATCCATCAACTGGGAATGACTGAACAAATTGTAATATATATATATATATATGTATATATATATATATATATATATATATATATACATATATACATATATATATATATATGAATTCAGAGAAGCCTGGAAGGATTTGCATGAACTGATGCTGAATGAGATAAGCAAAACCAGAAGAACACTGGCACCCTATCAGCAACAAGAGTGTGATGATCATCCTTAATGGGTTTCATCACTGCAACAATCAGGGACAATTTTAGGGTATCTGCGATGGAGAATACAATCTGTTCCCAGAGAAAGAATTGTGGAGTTTAAACAAAGACCAAAGACTATTGCCTTTAATTTTTTAAAAAATGGTATCTTATTCTGTAATTTTGCTATCTCTTATATTTTATTTTTCCCTTAAGGATATGAATTCTCTCTCAACATTTTCAATTTTGATCAATATATAGCATGGAAACAATGCTAAGACTTCTGCAGGGGGTGGAAGGAGGGAAGCGAGATTTGGGGGAGAAACTTTAAAATTCAAAGAACAATTAAAAAAGAGAAAAAACATTAGAAAAATATCTAAGCATCTTCTTTAGCATTACAGAATATTACTTTTTTTAAAAAAATTCTTTTTTTATTTTTCCAAATACATGTAATGGTAGTTTTCAACAATCATTTTTTTATGTTTTTTCTTCCTCCCTCCCTTCCCATGTTTTAATTTGCATTTCTCTAATTGATAATGATTTAGAACATTTTTCATATGACTATAGAAGGCTTTAATTTCTTCATCTGGGAACTGACTTTTCATATCTTTTGATCATTTATCAATTGGTGAATGACATTTACTCTTATAAATTTGACTCAGTTCTCTATTTAAGAAATGAGCCCTTTGTCAGATATACTAGTTGTAAAAACTGTTTCCCAAGATTACTGCATTCCTTTTGATCTTGGCTGCATTGGTTTTATTTGTGGAGAAACTTTTCAATTTAATGTAATCAAAATTAATTTTATCTTTTATAATGGTCACTATCTCTTCTTTCAACATAAACACCTCCCCTTTCCATAGATCTGACTGATGAATGATATATCCCTTGTTCTCCAAATTGGCTTATGATAACACCTTTTATTTCTAAATCCTGTAGACATTTCTACCTTATCTTGGTATATAGGGTGTGAGATGTTGGTCTGTTCCTAGTTTCTGCCATACTGTCTTTCAGTTTTCCTAGCTGTTTTTTAATCAAACAGTGAAATTTTATCCTAGAAACTGGAATCTTTGGGTTTATCAAACAGCACATTACTAAACATTTACTACTTTTTCATTTGCATCTAATCTATTTCACAGATCCACTACACTATTTCTAAGATAGTACCAAATAGCTTTGATGCTTTCTAATAAAATTTTAGATCTGATATGCCTAGGTCACCTTCCTTGTTGCATTTTCTTCATCAGTTTCCATGTTATTCTAGACCTTTTATTCTTTCATATGAATTTATTTTTTTCCTAGTTCAACAAAGAAATGTATTAGATAGTTTGATTGAAATGGCACTGCATAAGCAACTTAATTTAGGTAGATTTGTCATTTTCATTATATTGGCTTGCCATACCCATGAGTAATTCTCATTTGCCCAATTATTTAGATCTGATTTTATTTGTGTGAAAAGTGTTTTATAGCTCTTTTCAAATAGTTTCTGAGGTAGACTCCAAAG
Source organism: Macrotis lagotis (assembly GCF_037893015.1). Lineage (NCBI taxonomy): Eukaryota > Metazoa > Chordata > Mammalia > Peramelemorphia > Peramelidae > Macrotis > Macrotis lagotis. Next base: position 534,671,638 of record NC_133658.1, read on the forward strand.
TACTTATGCTGTCTGCAGGTACTTTAAATAGAATTTTCTCTTTCTATCTCTTGCTGCTGTGTCTTGTTAGCAATATAGAGAAATGCTGAAGATTTATAAAGTTGCAAATTGTTTCAAGTAGTTTTTTGGATATTTTCTAGGATTCTCTAGGGATGCCATCACATCCTCTGCAAAGAAATTAATTCCTTCAACTTCTTTTTCTTCTCTTATTGTTAAACCTAACATTTGTAAAACAATATTGAATGATAGCAATGATAACAACATCCTTGTTTCACCTGATCTTAGAGGGAATGCTTCTAGATTATCCCTATTATATATAATGCTTGTTGATGATTTTAGATAGATACTGCTTATAATTTTAAGGAATATGCCATTTACTCCTAGGCTCTCTAGTGTTTTTTTAATAGGAATGGGTGCTATATTTTGTCAAAAGTTTTTTCATCATTTATTGAAATAATCATATGATTTCTGTTAGATTTGTTATTGATATGGTCAATTATGTGGATAGTTTTTCTAATAAATAAACCAGCTTTTCATTCCTAGTATAAATCCTGCTGGATCATAGTGTAGTATCCTAGTAATAACTTGCTGTAATCATTTTGATAATATTTTATTTAAATTTTTGCATCCATATTCATTATGGAAATTGGTCTATAATTTTCTTTCTATGTTTTGACTTTTCCTGGTGTAGGTATCAGTATCATTTTGGTGTCATAGAAGGAATTTGGCAGAACTCCTTTTTCACCTATTTTTGCAAATAGTTTATAAAGAAATGAAACTAATTATTCCCTGAATGTTTAGTAAAATTCACTTGTGAATCCATCTGGCTGTGGAGATTTTTTCTTATGGAGTTCAGTGATGGCTTGTTCAATTTTTTTTTTCTGAAATGGGGTTGTTTAACTATTTAATTTCCTCTTCTTTTAATCTGAGAAGTATATATTTTGTAAATATTCATCCATTTCACTTATATTGGAAAATTTATTGTCATACAGTTGAGCAAAATAGCCCTGAATTATCATTGGTGGTAAATTCATCTTTTTCATTTTCTGATACAGGATTTCTTCTTTCGTTCTCTTTTTTATCAAATTAACCAAAGGTTTAGTTTATTTATTAGTTAAATAGTTGTCTTACTCTGGATTTTATTGATTTCACCTTTACTTTTCAGAATTTCTGATTTTGTTTTTAATTGAAAATTTTCAATTTGTACTTTCTCTTTTTAGTTGCAAGCCCAGTTCATTGATCTCCTCTTTCTCTATTTTTAGTTATGTAAGTATTTAGAGATATAATATTTCCCCTAATAACTCTATTGGCTGTATCCTTTAAATTTTGGTATTTTTGTCAGCTTATTGTCATTGTATTGGATGAAATTATTAATTATTTCAATGATTTGTTGTTTGATCCACTCATGATTTAAAATTAAGTTATTTAGTTTACATTTAATTTGAGGTAACAATTTTACCTTTACTCCATGTGTATCTCATGGCTTCATATGTGTTTCTTGAAAGCATATTGAAGAATTTTAGTTTCCAATCCGTCTTACAATGTGCTTCCATTTTATGGAAGAGTATATCCCGTTCATACTCAATTATAATTACTAATTCTTTATTACCCTCCATGCTATCTCCCCTACATTTAAACTGTTCCCTCCTCTTACCAGTGTTTTGCTGTCCAGTATTTCTATCAGCCACCCTCCCTTTTCTGTCACTTTTCCTTTTCCCCTTCTTCTTTCCCTACCTTTTAATAATCCCTTTTCCCCTTTCCCTCTTTCCCCTCCTAATATTTGAAGGGTAAGATAAATTTCCAAATCAAACTGATTGATGTGTTAATCTCTCTTTGAGCTTTTATTGCTTTTTATTGCATCATGATCTGTTTTTTTTTTTAGTTTTTTAGTTTTTTTAGGGGTTTTTTTTTGCAAGGCAAATGGGGTTAAGTGGCTTGCCCAAGGCCCCACAGCTAGGTAATTATTAAGTGTCTGAGGCCAGGTTTGAACTCAGGTACACCTGACTCCAGGACTGGTGCTCTATCCACTGTGTCACCTAGCCGCCCTGATTGCATCATGATCTGAAAGGAATGCATTCAATATTTCTGCCTTTCTGCAATTGATTATGAGATTTTTATGCCCAAATACAAGGGCAATTTGTGCAGGTGTCATGCACCACAGGGGAAAAAAAAGGTATATTCCTTTCTATCCTCATTTAATTTTCTCCAAAGATCTAACATATATGACATTTTTGACATCCTACTCTATTCTATGCTATGCTATGCCATACTATTCCATGCTATGTCATGCCATGCTATGCTATGCTATGCTATGCTATGCTATGCTATTCGATTCTATTTGATTTGATTCAACTCAATTCTATTCTGTTCTGTTCTGTTCATTTCCTTCTTTCTTATTTTGTAGCGAGATTTATCTAATTCTGAGAGAGGGAGTTTTAAGTCCCCCTCCAGTATAGTTTTGTTATCTATGTTTTCCTATAAATAATTTAGCTTCTTCTCTAAGAATTTGGATGCTATATCACCTGGTACATACATGTTTACTATTGTAATTACTTTACTGTCTATGGTACCTTTTAGGAGGATGTAGTTTCCTCCCTTATCTCTTTTAATGAGTTCTATTTTTGCAATTGCTTTGTCTGAGATAAGGATTGCTACTTTTTTCACTTCAGTTGAAATACAATATATTCTGGTCTAGCATTTTACCTTTACTCTGGGTGTATCTCTCAGCTTCAAATGTGCCTCTTGTAAGCAAAATATTGAAGAATACTAGTTTTTTTTAACTACTTTGCTATGTGTTTAAATTTTATGGAAGAGTTCATCCCATTCACATACAGTTATAATTATTAATTCTCTATTACCATCCATGCTATCCCCCCTATGTTTAAACTTACCCCCCCCCCAGTATTTTACTTCTGAATACCACCTACTTCAATATAACCCCCCTTCTATCAGTCACCCTCCCTTTTCTGTCTCCTTTTCCTTTTCCCCTTCTTCCTTCCCTTCCTTCTAATAATCCCCCCCTTCTCTTTAGCTCTTTCCCTTCCTAATACATGAAGAGTAAGATAAATTTCCAAAACAACTGATTTTTTATGTTAATCTTTCTTTTGGCCAAATCTAATGAAAGTAAGATTTAGGTAACTCTCACTCACTCCCTTCTTTCTATTTATTGCAATAGGTCTTTGCATTCAACTTACCCCTTCCTCATCCCCTTTTTAATGTCTTAATTTTTTTTAATCATTCCATCAATACTGTGGACAGCCTAAAAGTATATTCCTGTTAATAAGTTAAAATTCTCAAGATTTATGAGAATCTTCCTTCCAGGTAGAAATGTAACTAGTTTAATCTTATTGCCTTTTTCTTTTCTCCTTTTTAATTATCATGTATCATTTGACTCTCCTGTTTGAAGAACAAATTTTCTCTTCATCTCTGAACTTTTCATAAGGAAAGTTTGCCTTTTCCCCTGAAAGAGAATGCTCATTTTTGCTGTATAGTTGGTTCTTGGCTGTAATCTGAGTTTACTTGCCCTCCAGGATATCATATTCCTTTCAATACTTTAATGTTGATGCAGCCAGATCCTCTGCAGTCCTATCAATGGCTCCTTGGTATTTGAATTGCTTCTTTCTGATCACTTGAAGGATTTTCTCCTTGATCTGATAATTCTGGAGATTGGCTAGAATATTCCTTGGAATTTTCATTTTGGGATTCCTTTTAGGAGGTGATCAATGGATTCTTTCAATGACTATTTTGCCCTGTGACTCCAGGATATCAAGACAATTGTTCTTAACTATTTAATGAAGAATGCTATCCAGGTCCTTTTTTTTAAATCATGGCTTTCAAGTAGTCCTGTGATTCATAAAGTATCTCTCCTGGATCTATTTTTCCAGATCAGTTGTTTTGCCATTGAGAAATTTTACATTTTCTTCTGGTTTTTTCATTTTTTTTAATTTTGTTTAAAAGATTCTTGATGTCTCAAAGTCACTAATTTCCACTAGTCCCAATCTATTTTTCAGGAAGGTATTTTCCTCATTAAGCTTTTATATCTCTTTTTCCGATTGGTCAATACCATTTTTAAAGGAGTTGTCCTTTTACAAGTTGTCCAATTATATTTTTAAAGGATTTATTTTCTTCTGTCATTTTTTGTTGCAAGATATTAATTTTCTATTCCCAATTTTTTCATTTGATTTTTAAACTTCTTTATGAGCTGGAGATCAATTCATATGCTTCTCTAGAGCACCCCTTCTGTCTTTCTTTTCTAAGTCTTATCTCCAAGGCCCTGCTCTTCCTCTAACTTTTCTTATTCTTGGAATATTTACCTTCCCAAGGGTCTTGTGGGGGGGGGGGGGGGCTTGCTAGCAAACCTTCAGTGTTGAGAACCATAGAAGTTTGCTTATCACCCTTCAATAATATATGTTAGGAGGTTTAGGGGGTTGGTCAGTGGATCAACCAGTAAAGAATGCCCAAAGTTCCCTCTAGATTGTCTGTGCTGGGGATGTCAATCCCCAACTTACTATGCCTGGGACTGTATCTGAGCTGTCCCCATTGGCAACCTATTGCTGAGCTGACAGCAGGGCTAGAAATACCAGAGATTCTCTCTGGATATTCAGTGCTGGGGAAGTAAGCACCCACACTCTGTCTCATTGGGAAAAGTGTAAACACAAGGGGCTGTTATTGTGCTGTTTGACCTGGGAAATACCAAGCTTCTGGCTATAATGCCAGCATAAGAACACCAGGGGCTCATGTTTGGCTATCCAAACCAGTCTTGCTGATGGAATGGATGTCCTGGGTAGCCCCTCTAGAGCTTCCAATTCACCCACATGATAAAAGTTAGTCCCCCACTTCCCCATGCTACTTCTGGGATGGGTCTCTATTCTCTTCCCTGGGTATGCCCATGTTTCCTCTATGACTATAAAATGTTTCACTTTATTCTAGGCTAATACTTTTTTTCTAAAATTTCTAGTTTTAGGGAGCTATCTAGATGTGAAGTGATTTTTCCCGGCATCATAAAATCAATACATTTTGATGGTGGGATTAGAAACCAGGTCTTCTTAGCCTTGAGGATGACTTTCTAACTACTTTGCCTCACAGTCTCTCGGTAGTCAATTTATCTTAGATACTTTTCTTAATGGACAGCTTTTGCTAGGTTAAGTACCTCCTTGAAAGTTCAGAAAATAAAGAAGAAATTGAAGTTGAGGAAACAAATACAAATGTCCATTTTTCCCACTGTTTTTCATAAGGCAAAAACTTATTTATAACAACAGAGTACCTGACTGTTAGTGCATCAATTAGTAAGGGGACATGTGTCAATCATTATCAAGACATATAATCTTGGTAAAATGGTGTCATTTCCAAGTTCTATCTATATGGTAAGCACTTAAGAACTTCCATCTAATTCAATTGAGAAATAATTCCAACATTGATAAAAATCCTTAATGTCATAGAGATAATCCTTATGTCATAATCAGTCTTCAGTTTTCTCTAGATCAAGAAACTGACACATTATTCAGGTTAATATACATGTCTCATTCTTATTCATCATTCTTATTAAAAATTTCACTTAAATTTGCTAAATCTCTAAATATTATATGTCCATGTATGATATATATCCTCATGAGTTATCTAAATTTATAGAAGCACCTACTAGGTGACAAGTATAATTATTATCTCTGGAATCTAATCCATCTATTTCCAAGGAGATTGAAGTTTTCACTCCAAGTAGGAGGAGGGTCATGACTGCTTGTTTCCCCTTCCCTTGACTATTTCCAAGAGAATAATTGGGCTAAAATTTTATCATAGGGGTATGAGTCTGGTTCAGAAGCAACCACTTTCCTGGTTGTTCTAATTGAGGGAGGCAGCCTTTAGTTTATACTCTACAGTTTAGCTCTTTTCAACTAAATACTGGTTACAAAAGTGATTATAACAAATAATGAACAATAAGGAAACTCATTTATCTAAAGCAACAGCAAAAAGAAATCATTATAACTGTACCAAAGAATACATGAATTAAGTACCTTTTACATGGTATTGAGGTAAAATTTCAGGAATGAACTCTGTTACACCCTGAGGAAGCTTTTTCAAGTCATCTCTAGAATCTCAAGCAAATCCAGAACCATAACAGGTCTAGCTTCCTGTGCATATCTGTTATTTTCAAATCTTCCTGCTCTGCCTTCTTGGAGTGTCTCCTATTTACCTATTTCTTCCCAAAAAAACTCTGAAAACAATTCAATAAATATGTTATTTTGGTAAGTAGCATTGTACTTGGTCTTCTGTCTATCAATTAACTGTCATGTTCTTTTCCAAATGTGCTGTCACATACATAATGTACTCCAGACTTGGTATTAGATAAAAAGATAAAGAGATAGACAAACAGATACATATACACATGTTAACTTAATAGATTGCCTATCTGTGCCAAAACAATCTCCTTCAAAATGCTAAATGGATAATAAATAAAATATACTGACACTTTTGATTTAAATAGGACTTCTCTCCAATAAAAAAATTGTTCAAATGACAACCTCTGTCCTTTGATCAAGTTGGTTAAGCAAAAAAATGGAACAAAATCAAGAGGTCCATCTCAGAAAATGGTGTGGTCTTTGAGAAACTGCAATGTAGGATTCATATATGTAGCTCCCATTGAAAAGGATGAAAATTGTTGAGCCTCCTTATTGGCTATTATATATTTTTAAAAAATGTATTGCCTACATACTAAAAGAATACTTATGATTGTATTATACATGAATGTTCATTATCAGTCAATATTTATTCAAGCATGGATATTACATCAGAAAAGCAATAAGGAAGGGAAAAATCATCCTGAATATATACAAACCAATAATATGCTATATGTTGCCTTTCATATTAAAACATTTCTACTATGCCACTATCAGCAAAAGACTAGATTTTAGTTGCTTTTCCAGTAGGAGTAAAAGATTTAAACTAATTCACTGGCATTTCAAACAATCAACAAGTGTTAACTTTCTACTCAACACTATTGTGTTGAGTTCTCTAGGTGAAACCAAAAAAATAATATATTCAAAAAGGATATATAACTTTGAAAAAATTAATATAAAGAATAGTATTCATCCCTCCTCTAAACTCATACACATTCATATTGCATTCCACTTTTTTTGATGTTATATGTATGCATGATTTAACTACTATTAAATCAAGAGTTTCTTGAGAACAGGGAACAGGTCATAATCATCTTTTTTTATTATTTCCAACATTGTAGGATGAAATAAAAGTTGTTAAATATGTATTTAATCACATCATAAGAATGCTGGAATTAAAAGTTGTCCTAAATATATTACACCTATCATGTTCATTGCTGGATAATACTTCTCAAGAAGAGCATTGACAAACTGAAAGATATCCAGAGCAGAGAGACAATGTCACTGAACCAAATGACATCATTTTCAGCTCCTACATTCTGTCATTCTATGACTGTTTTATCCAGTTGTAACATTTCACTGAATAGCTAAGAAATATTTTGAGCAGAAGAGTCTATGAGGCAAATTAATGAACAACTGAATGATAAACTGTGTGGCTTTGCCAATTAATGAAATACTAAGTTCAAAGAGCAGCCTGGGTTCGAGTGATGTTGGAAAGACTTTATAGAAGGGATAGGAGTTGAAAGATAGGTAGGATTTAGAAAAGGAGGCAATATATAGAACATAGCTTTCAAATTAAGGTGTCACATTTTAAAAATCCAGAGTACATCCACTGAAAAGGGACTACATTGATGTTGAGACTCAATAAGATGGCTTATAAGGATTTGTTGAAGGAAAGAAAAGATTTAGGAGTGGGAGGGGGGGAGGGAGAAGGGATGACTTTAAATAACTCTGTGATTGTTATATGGCCCTAGAGTACAGAACTCTGACAAATCAATGAAAGTCACAAGAAAGACAAATTTTACTTTCTTAAAAAGAAAAGATTCTAATCATTGAAAATGTTCAGAAGTAAAAGGTGTGCCATTATTTTATTTGGTTTCGCATAACTATATATTTTCAAGAAGAGGCAAAATATTATTGAGAATTTTATAAGCAGTATTGATGGTTTCATTAGAGATTGGATAAACTTCTGTGTTCTGACTCTAATGCTATAATTCTATGAAAAGGGATTTAGAGTATAGAGTGAAGATAGAAAAGGTTTTGTAGGATAGAATAAAACTATCTGACTAGGAATAGACTAACTAGATACAGAAACTAGGTACAGACAAAAATCTCACATTACACATAAAGAAAAGGTCAAAATAAGAACAGAATTTAGACAAAAAAAGGTGATGACATAAACAAATGATTACAAGCATGGAAAAATTTTCCATCAGATCTGTTAGGATAAAGGAAGGGTTTATGACCAAAGGAAAAAAAAAGAGATCATGGGAAATAAAATGAACAATTTTCATTATCTTAAATTCAAAAGTTTAGCACTAGCAAAACAAATGCAATCCAGATTAGAAGGAAAGCAAGAAAGGGGGGGGGGGTTCTCTGATAAAGTAACTTTCTTTTTAAAAGGCTTCATTTTTCAAATGTTTATGAAACTGAGTCAAATAGGAGCAATTCCTCAATTGACAAATAGTCAAAGGATATGAATAGGCAAACATTAGAAGACATTAAAGCTATCTATAGTCATAAAAATGTTCTAAATTACTAGTGATTAAAGAAATGCAAATATTCCGAGGTATTACTTCACACCTATCAGATTACCTAACAGGATAAAAAAGAAAAGTGACAAATGTTGGAGGGGGTATAGAAAAAAAGGGAAACTAATGCACTATTGGTAAAGCTGTGATTACCCAATCAGCCTGGAAAACAATTTGGAACTCTTCCCAATGGTTTATAAAACTGTTTATATACATTTTACCTAGTAATACCAGTAAAAGATACACATTACAGAGAGATTAAAAAATATTTAAAACAGATCTTTTTGTGGTGGCAAAGAATTAGAAATTGAGAGAATGTCCATTAATTATGTAATGGTTAAACAAGTTGTAGTATATGACTGTGATAAAATACTAATATGCTATAAGAAATGACAAACAGGATGATTTCAGAGAAGCCTGGGAAAACTTATATAGACTGATGCAAAGTGAAGTAAGCAAGAACCAGAAGAACATTATATACAGTAACAGTAATATTATAAAGCAGATGATCAATAAATCATCTAAGACAATTCCATAGATATTATGATGAAAAATGTTATCCAGAAAGAGAATTATTGAATTCTAAATGCAGATTAAAGTAAAATTTTTTCACGTTTTAAAATTTTTTCTTGCTTTTTTGCAACATGATTAATATGGAAATGTAGAATTGATACCATATTGCTTCTTTTCCATTGGATAAGGGAAGTCATGGAGGAAAGGAGGGAATTCAGAATTAAAGTTTTTTTAGGTTTTTGCTAAGCAATGGAGTTAAGTGACTTGCCCAAGGCCACACGGCTAGGTAATTATTAAGTGTCTGAGGCCGGATTTGAACCCGGGTACTCCTGACTCCAGGGCCGGTGCTCCATCCACTGTGTCACCTAGCTACACCTAGAATTAATTTTTTTTTAAAAACAAATATTTTTTAAAAATCTTACCTGACTGGAATTGAAGGTATATGCTAAGAGTAATAGAAAATAAGCCAATGGGGCGGCTAGGTGGCATAGTGCATAAAGCACCGGCCCTGGAGTCAGGAGTACCCGGGTTCAAATCCGGCCTCAGACACTTAATAATTACCTAGCCGTGTGGCCTTGGGCAAGCCACTTAACCCCATTTGCCTTGCAAAAACCTAATAAATAAATAAATAAATAAATAAATAAATAAATAAATAAGCCAGTTATAGTACTAGAGGAATGTTGTCTTCTACATATTTCTCTCCATTCTATTTTCTGCCTTGATTTTAAAGTCAACAAGAACTTCATCATATTTTGATTTGACGAAGAATCTTATCCAGTTTTTCACAGGATTTTTTTTAAACACTTCATTCTTAGCAAATGATTTTCTATATATTGTGCAGTTATTTTCATGACAGTCCTTTTTGTGAATACTGATCAGTGCATGATAATCAAGTACTCCTTGAAATAATGTTTCTTGCCACATCTGGACAAATAGCAAAACTCACTTAACCAACTCCTTTCTTTGACTCTCAAAGGAATTGCTGTGAAACAAGTTTTCATTTATCTTCAATTTCCTTCTTTCTGAATTCTTTTATGGGGGAATGTTATAGTCAATATAATACAGTTCTTCTGATAATACCTTGACTAGTTAATCAATGAACAAGGATCTTCCATTTAGACTACTGAAATTAAAGCTGAACTTGGTTGATGGTCTAAAAAAACCAATGTGATTCTTAGCCCCCTCTGCTTTCATTCTTGCCACTGTCCTAAATACAGTACAAAAAGAGATGGAATTTCACAGTATAATTTCACCAATTGCCATGATCAAAATCAAATGTGGCCACCTTATGGGTAGTGTGTTTTCCTTTAACTGGGTAGGCTTTTTCCCTCCTGTAAAGACTCATTTTTTTAACTAGGTCCTACTTACAACCTTTATGAAGAAACCTGCCAGAGTTTGCTTTCTGTTAACAAAAATCTCAATAACTCAAGGCTCTTCCCATGCTGTGATGAAATGTAGAGGAAGGTTCATGATGAAGAACTCCACTAATGCATATTCATCAAACAGGTTCACCACTCTGATGGAGGAAATGCAAAGCATAGTCCAGATTGAATAGAAATCCCCTGTGGATGATGAATTCCTTCAGATGATACTTTTTTGTTAATTACATTCTATTCTTCCAAAGCATCCTAAAAAATATCTGTAATTACTTAAATGACTTTAGCTCTTTTTACCTAGAAAAGAAATAACAATGGATGAAAATGTCTATCACTCAACTTTTAACATGTAATTAAGTAAAAATCCTATAGAGCTTATATAACAGTGTGTACATGTGAAACAGATAGTACGAAGAGATAATAAATTGTGCCCATAGCTAAACAAGAGAACAAAGACCCTTCTTTGCAATAATAACATTTTATTGACAGTACTATGTGCAATGAGATGCAGAACTCCAGTGCCTCCAAAGAACACAAACAGAAGCACATGGTGGTTGTAGGCAGGCTCTAACAAATAAACAAGAAGCAGCCCTTAATAAAAACAGGAATAAAGAATGTTATCAAGAAAATATAAGAGAAAAATAAGAAGTACTGGTCATAGAGCAAGACATGTGGATAGGTATGGAATGACAGTTGGATAGATAGTCTTTAACTATCAACCTCATGAAGTTAAAAGTAAGGAAGGCCCCTAGTATGTTGGCTGGATACACTGTGATGAACTTTTGATAGGAGTTTGACAAGAATAGCACAGAACTGTCAGGCATGGCTAAGTTGTGATTTTCCATTAGTGAAGGGAATATATTTGAATAAGGTAGGGTAAGATTATAGAGTCTCTATAAGTCAGATGAGTGGTCAAAACATATAAATAAACAGTTCACCAAAGATGTATAAACTCTTAATGACCACATAAAAAAACTGAGATGAAACATCTCAGAGTTTTCACCTGAGACTAAAAATATCAGTAAGGATGACAATACAATCAACAATGGTAACAAATCTAATAAAGTCATGGATAAGTTCACGAGTCAGTATGCTATTCTTCTGATGCTGAGCCAGTTTCCTGCCAATTGTATTTGATAAAAGAAAAAAAGGTCAGGGAGAATAGAATATTTCACATCTCATCCTGAAAGACCAATTGATAGCACAGCCTTCAGAAGAAATGCCTAGAGAATTTCTTGAAAGGGGAAGGACTTTCAAAGAAAAACCTTCTGACAAGCAACTTGTTTACAACAGCAAAAACACTCCTTTGGAATCCATCTCTTCCTTTAGATCTTGGCCCAGTTATTTGGGTCTCAATTTTGTAGCCTATGAAATGAGCAACTTTCATAGGCTCAAAAGATCCTTCAAGATTTTCTAATCAGACCCCTTTCATTTTACAAATGAAGAAGGGGGGGGGGACATAAGTCTTCTGACTTGAAATTTTTATTGTTATAATTTGATAACATCAAGTTCTTACCAGTTGTGACTCTATCTCCTTGGAAAGGAAGGGCAGGACATTTTACTTCTGGAGGGAGATAAAACATTTTAAATAGCAAAAACAGAAAAAAGAAAACAATGATAACAAAGAACAAGAAAAAAGGTAGGTACCAATAAATTGGAAAATGGCTAAACAAATTGTGATATCAGCAATGAAATATAACAACATATTATTAAGCTTTTAAAGATATATGACAAGATTTACATAAAAAGGTGATACCATAATCCAATTATGAACAAGGACTAGTCCATCTGTCAGATGTATGAAGAAGGGAAAAGTTTGTAATCAAACAAGAGACAGAGAACATTATAAATTATAAGAGAGATAATTTTACTATATTAAATGTTTTTAAATTCCCCCCAAAAAATGCAATCAATATTAAAAGGAACACAGAACACTGGGTAACACTTTTCATAGCTAATGTTTCTGATAAAGGACTCATTTCTAAAATGTGTAGAGAACTGAGTTACATTTATAGAAATGCAAGATCTTCTCCAATTGATAAATGGTTAAAGGACATGAATAGGCAGTTTTCAGATGAATAAATTAAAGCTATCTATAGAAATGCTCCAAATCACTATTTACTAGAGAAGTGCAAATTAAATGAACTCTCAGGTACTGCCTCACACCTATCAGATTGCCAAAATGACAAAAAAAAAAAGGAAAATAATCAAAGTTAGAGAGTATGTGGGAAAATTGAAATAGCAAAGCATTGTTTTTGGAGTTGTGAACTGATCCAAACCTTCTAGAGTACAATTTGAAACTCTGCCCAAAAGGCAATAAAACTATCCATACCCCTTAACAAAGTAGTATTGCTACTAGTTCTATATCCCAAAGAGACTATAAAAAAGGAAAAGGACCCACATGTACAAAATTATTTGTAGTAGCTCTTTTGTGGTAGCAAAGAATTGGAAACTGAGAGGATGCCCATCCATTGGGGAATAGCTGAACGTATTATGGTATATGAGTGTAATAGAGTACTACTGTTCTATAAGAAAGCATAAGTGACCAAACTTCAGAGGAGCCTGGAAAGACTTGCATGAACTGATGTTGCATGAAGTATGCAGAACCAGGAGCACATTGTACATATTAAGAGCAACATTGTGAGATATGATTGATGCAGGTTCTCTCAGCACTTCAGTGATCAAGAGAGAGACTTTGGATGGAAAATGCCATCCATATGCAGAGAAAAACTATGGAATCTAAGTGCAGGGCATTCACTTTTTAAAACTTCTTTTTATTTTTTGTCTTTTTTTAATCATGGTTTTTCCCCCTTAATTCTACTTCCTCTTTCACAACATGATTAATATAGAAATATGTTAAACACTATTTTATAGGTATAAACTATATAGGATTGCTTGCTGCCATGGGGAGGGAGAGGGGGAGGGAGGGTAGTGTGAAAATGTAGAACTCAAAAGCTTGCAGGGAATTAATGTTAAAAACAATCTCTATGTATAATTGAAAAAATTAAACATTTATAAAATAAAAAGAAATATATATGAGACAATTTAGAGAAACATGAGAAAATTCATTTGCAATGATACAGAGAAATATAAAAACCAGAAGAACAATATATATGACAATTATAAAAATGAAGAAAAATTGGTTTAAATATAAATATAATCATGCATAATTATAAATACCTACCTTAGCTTAGGAAAGTAAAGAAATACTATAATATTTTTCTGGGATGACAGGAAATGTTAAGTATGAAATGTTTCATATACTGTCAACCAAATATGTTTATATTTTGGTTGGTTTTGTTTATCTGATTTTCTTTGTCACAAAGGAAAGGATCACTAGGGTGAGAATGAATGAGGATGGTTTTGGTCATATAACCAGATGTGATTGTGGTATAATAAAAATAAAAACTATCAATAAAACTTTGAAAAAATAAAAGATAAAAGAAAAAGAAATTCAGGTAAGAATTATGATTTGATACAGAGGGCAGCTATTTTATGTTCTTGAGAACACAATTTAAATATGTCAAAGTCATTAATTTGACTGTATATGCAGGATGGGTTGAAGGAAGGAGATATCAAGAAGCAAATTTGAAAAAATGACATGTTACTAAGACAAGGATGGTGATGATATGAATATAGAGGGGAAAATGAGATATTTCACTGGAATTCAATTTGATTCTATTCAAGAAAGAATTTTTAGCACTTCCATACACAAAGCAGTGTGTTCAAAGTCTAGATAAAAACTTAAAGCCAAAACAATCTCTCCTTTCAAAGAGTTTACATTTATATGAGAAACAGAATTTTATCAACTTATAACATGATAACATGTTGTAATTATAAAGGGCCATGCAAGATATGTTTTGAAAAAAGTGCGGTATTTCAACATCTTGTCCACATTTCTATTAATGACTTGGACAAGAAAATAGAAAGAAAAAATTTGTTGCTCTTCTTTGTCATAAAAACTGATTTAGTCTGAAGAGGTAGTGTTCCATGCCACCCTCCCCCTTGAAAATGATGTGCTATAAAGACAAAGGTCATGAATAAAACATATTTTTAAAATAATGCTATGCAACTAGCAAATTTGATCTGATGTGATGACTAATATTAGTAAATGCCAGAATATTGATTCAATAAGATTTCAATGAGATGAAAAATGAGACAAAATTTCAGGAATAAATGGAAAGTCTTATATTAAAGTTGAAACAAAGAATAACACATGGATAGAATATAAGAGACCTGGATTCGTAACAGTTCATTTGAAAAATAAATGAACGTAATGCTATGATTGTTAAAATCATTAATATGATCAGAGATTCCATTAGTATAGGTGTAATGAGCAATTAAAGACAAGAAATAATTGAATTTTACTCTATGCTGGCCAGACCACATGAGGATTATTGTATAAAGTTTTAGTGCATTATTTTAAGGGGGGATTGACAAACTAGACTATGGGCAGAAGAGGACAATCAAGATGATGAAAAGACTTGGAAGCTATGCAGTATGACAATCCATTAAGGGAACAGAGATATTTAGTCCAGAGGAGAAGACTTATAAGGACATAAAAACCTCTTCCAATATTTAAGGCCTATAATGCAGAAGAAGGAATAAATTTATTTGGTGCTTATCTGTAGGGAACCAACTAGGACTAATGGTGGAAGTTGTAGGAGGCAAATTTTTTTTAAGTGTAAGAAAGAACTTTATAATAGAGCTATGTGACAATGCAATGGGTTGCCTGAAAAAGAGTGTTGCATACAATCCTGCAAGTTATAAATGAGAGGTTAGATTGGCATCTGCTATAGATGTAGTAAGAGTGATTCCTAAATTATTGATTAACTTTGAACCAAATATTTTCTTTTATTTTTAGACTTTTGTAAGGTAATGGGGTTAAATGGCTTGGCCAAGGCAACACAGATAATTATTAAGTGTCTGAGGCTGGATTTGAACTCATGTACTCCTGACTCCAGGGCCAGTGCTCTATCCACTATGCCACCTAGCTGCCCCTGGACCAAATATTTTCAAAGTTCTTTTCAACTCTAAAATTCCATGATAATAAGAAATGACAGAATTTGTAAAAGACTGAATGGAGAGGTTAGAGAATGGTGTGGGAAGGAAAAAAAAGAGAGGAGAGGAAAGGAATACAGAGGTAAGGAAATGAATAAATAGCAGGAGAGGACAGGGAAAGATCACAGAAGAAGATTGGGAGAAAAGAGACATGAGTGATATATTTAAATATTTCCTTGGCTTGGAAGACTGCCCTACAAACAAAATCTTATAGAAGCAGATTTTAAATTGGTGTAAGGCGGAATTATGTGGTAATTAAAGTTATACAAAAAATAAAATGGGCAAACTCAATGGTAATTCATTCTCTTTCACCAAGGGTTGATTTAAAGACACTTTGATATGATTTCCAAATTATTAGTTATGTGAAAATGGGTAAATTAACTTCTTTAAGTTTCTATTTCTTCATCTGTAAATGGATAATATACCAGACTACCTATCTCACAGGGAAGCTAGATAGAACTGTGGTTACAGTGCAGGGTCTAGACATAGGAAGACTCATTTTCCTGAGTTCAAATCTAGCCTCAGATACTTACTGTATGATGCTGGGCAAGTCATTTAACACTGTTTACCCCAGTTTCCTCATTTGTAAAAGAGTTATAGAAGACAATGGCCCTGTAGTTCTGCCAAGAAAATTCTAAATGTAATCATAAAGAATTGGACAAGACTGAAAAATAACTGAAAAACAACTACCTACATCACAGGGCTTAAATTAAATAATGTATAAAAAGAACTAAGACATTCTTAGCTGAAGAAATTAAAAACATCTGGGAACAGGATGTCTTGTCTAATACTGGAATTGTCTGAGAAGTATAGTCAGTTAAACCTTAGAACATTAGCTTACATCCTAATATTCTTATTCAATTGCAAAAAAATAATCTGTCAATAAGCATTTGGCACTATGCTAAGCTCAGAAAAGCAAAATTACTTAACACTATGAAAGGTTACAGTCTTTACTCTCAAGAAGCTCATAATATAATAGGAAAGATAATAAGTAAACAACTATATACAAAAAATTATACAGGATAAATTGGAATTAATTAACAGAAAGAAGACACTAGCACTAAGAGGGTTTGGGTATGCAGTGGATAAAGTACCAGCCCTGGAGTCAGGAGTAGCTGAGTTCAAATATGGTCTCAGACAGTTAATAATTTCCTAGCTGTGTGACCTTGGGCAAGTCATTTAATTCCATTGCCTTCAATAAATTTTTTAAAAAAGAAAAAAAAAGAAGAGGGATTGGGAAATTCTTTTTTGTAGAAGGTGGGAATTTACCCAGAACTGAAGGAAGCCAGGAGATCATGAAAGGGAGAAAATTGCAGACTTGGAAACTCAGTGAAAATGCCCAGAGGAAAGAAACGGACTCTCTTGTTTGAGGAACATTAAAGAAACAGGCCAATGTCACTGGATTACAGAGTACATTGATATGAGTAAAATATAAGAAAGTAGAAAGGTAAGAGGGGACCAGGTTATGAAGAACTTGGATTCACAATAGGGATTTTGTTTTATTTGATTTGGGAGGCAATAAGGAGCAAATGGAGTTTACTGAGTAATAGAATGACAGGGTCATACCTATACTTTAGAAAGATTAATTTGACAGCTGAGTAGAGAATGAACTAGAATAAGGAAAGACTTGAAGGAGGCTGACTAGAAGACTTCCAATAATAACAATACTTTAAGGTTTGAAGAAAATTTTACAAATGTTTCATTTTAGTTTCACAACAATCTTAACAGTTAGGTATTATTATTATTATTACCACAGTTTTACAGATAAGGAAACAGAGATTGTGAGAGTTTAAGTGACTTTTCTATGGTCATACAGCTAAGTCTATGAGATAGGATTAGAACTCAGTTCATCAATATTACAAATATTACCCATTGTACCACCTCCACTGGTCCAATAATCCATCAAAGTTTTTAAAAAAAATACAATTCACTTATTCAATGACAATCATTAAACACAAAAGAAAGCTCAAAGAACAGCAACTTGTCCAAGGACCATTTCTAATTTTCATTCTATCAAATATAAAATGAGAACAAGATAGTAACAACAACAACAACAACAACAATAATAATAATAATAATAAATATCAGCATTTATCACTTCATTCTTCTCTTCCCTTTCCTTGACTTTCCCTGTGTAGATCCATATGCTTATGCTACTCTGGAGCCTGACTGTTAGTTACATTAAATGTAAGAGTTAAATTAGGATAAGCAGCCCCAGAATCAGTCTCAGAGCCATCTATCTGCAATCACTAGATGAGCTTGCTACCATGTGTTCAGAGAGATCAGCTAACTAAATGTCTCAGAATGTAATACATGCTACTCTAACCAGCTAAGCTAAGCAGCTACAGAAATAGTTGTCCATCAGAGATACTACACAAGTCAAGATCTCACTACAATAAAAATAAAATCTCCAATTCTATGTCCCATTCTGGGAGCCGGGGGACAGTAGGAATCCTATATGCTTTTTATACATATCAATCAGCATGTGCGATCCATTAAATAAATACTCCATGGACTATTAGATAAACTTCAATGCCTGTGCTATACATTAGTTAAAAATGTCATAGAAACTTAGATTTATATTAATGCTTCTTCAGTAACTGTATTGAGTGTGGATCCAGAACACTTTGTCTTAGCTCAAGGTCAACAATTCAAAAATCAAAAGTCTAGAAGAGTTCAAAAAAGGCAACTTAGTTTTAACATCTTTCTGTAGATTGTGTTTACACAGAAAAGTACTAGAATTTCTAAATCAAGTTTCCTAAGATCATCTTTAAATGACTTAGAAATCACTGGGTGATATCAGAATCATCCTATAATCCTAAGGGTTATACCAAACAGAAATCAGCACATATATGAAAAAAATGTACACCTAAACAATCCATATAATTCAGAGTACTATTTCAATGTCTATAAGATGATAGAGATTACTCTTTAAGGTTTTGCCAACATTATCAGTTGCAAAAGTTAATATCATCACAGAATTAAGCAGGGAAAGGATCTTAAAAATCATAGTATTATAGGTCCAAAACTTGGTCTAAAGTCCTGTTTTGTGCTATTCAATAAGGGGGGTTGAAAAAGAAGAATTATCATTAGATATGTAGATGAGATTCTACTCCTAGGCTGTCATCTTACCTTGGAGACTATCTAGGTCCTAATTTTCAGGAAAGTGAAAGTGAGAGTAATTTGCCTAAGGTTATCTCTCACACAAAAATAAAGTGGGAAATACAGGATTGGAACCCAAATTGTAACTCAAAATCCAACATTCTTTCCATTGAACCATACCACTTCTCATATTTAGTATCTATTATTTATTAATTTTTAAATGAGATCTTTCATTGTATAATCTCTATTTTCTAATTTTATTCCACTATATAGCAAGACACTCCCCCCAAAAACAATATTATATTATACTCCGAGACATTAACTGACTTGCTCTAAATCATACAGATATTATGTTCCAGAGTCCAAATTCTATCCTAGGCTTTATAACTACAAATTCAGTGTTTCTTCTGTACTTTTTAAGCTATAATTTAAGGAAAAAAACTCAAATTCACAAGGTGAAAAGAATGGTCTATTCGCTTAAACTCCAGCAATAAATGATTCCATGTATGACCACTGACTGACCCATCTGTACACACAATACCTGGTTTTGTTAGTTTCTTTGAAATAAATAAATAAAAATATATCTCTCTCCTATCATAATCAAAAGCAAGATTAGCAAACTTTCCTAACCACAATTACTTGTGATTAATCAGAAGTCACAGTCCAGGCTACCTCTTGATTAACTCCTCTTCAGTTTCCTTTTCACTCAAGTCCCTGTCAATCTCTCTAGCAACAATATTTAGGCATATGGGAAGAAAATCAAAGCTCTTCACCTCTCTTATGGTTGAGTGTTCCTTGGGATGGACTCTGAATCTGAGTATATATATATATATATATATATCACACCCTAGGTCTGCACCACTGCCTGTGTTTATTCCTGTGGAGTTGAAGAGCTACTGAGTTATACATTTTCAAACCTATCTGAAATCAACACACTGACTTGTGATCCTTTAGATGCATGTTTTCCTTCTTAGGAGCTCTCCAAGGTATGTTCACATTGGAGAATTGTACTATCTCAATACAAAATTCAAATCCAATTTCTAGCCCCAGACTGAGTGCAAAATTGCTGTTAATGTTAGTGAAATATCAGAAAGCATGTTAAGGATCTCATTCATGTCCTTGACTTATAAGAAATATTTATATGTGATCTTTACTCAATAGAATAAAGCAATGCTGTCAGGTTGCCCAGGCTCTAAGATTCCACAACTTGACAGACAGCTTTCCACTTCTACAATGGAAGAGAAGAAAGCAAAAAAAAAGCATTTATACAACACCTTTTTGCCAGGAATTTGCAGCATATTTTACAAATGTTTTCTCATTTGATCCTGACAATAACATTGGGACATGGTTTTAGACATATCCAATTCTTTGTGAGTACTTTGGGAGTTTTCTTTGCAAAGATCCTTCTCCAACTTATTTTACAGTTGAGGAAACTGAAACAAATAGGGTTAAATGACTTGTTCAGATTTATATAGTTACTGAGTGTCTGAGGTGCTATTTGAACTCAGGAATATGAGTTTTCATAAGTCCAGACCCAAAACTTTATCCACGATGACACTGGTTATCCACAATATTAGGATTGAGGAAACTGAGGCAAAGTGAGGGGAAGTGATCTACTCAGAGTCACACAACTAGTAAGTTTGTAAAGTCAAATTTTAATTCAGGTTTTCTTGATTCCATAGTGACACAAGCTACCAGTGGAAGACAAAATACAAAGGAAATGCATCAAAACCTCCATAGCCATATTTAGGTAAGCTAAAAGGTAAAAAACTTGCAAAACACTGGTATGAATTGCAGAGTGGCAAAAATTAGCAAGGACCTAATATACTCAGGAAAATCTACCTTTTATGTTTTTCTGAAACTGTTCTATGTATATAACTATATATTAAGTATTAGGGCTTATATGTAATCTTGACTAAAGAAGGACAAAGGTTACATGATTTCTCAATTTTCATCCAAATATAAAATCCAATGATTCAATGAAAATTAATGATAATGAGTATAATGGGGTAGCTAGGTGGCACAGCGGATAGAGCACCAGCCCTGGAGTCAGGAGTACCTGAGTTCAAATCAGCCTCAGACACTTAATAATTACCTAGCTGGTATAATGATAAAGGATATAAAAGGTGTGACAGAGTTTAGAGAAGAACAAAGTGAAGTCTATTGAATTGTTTACTCAAACTAGGGCTGCTGCCCAGATTGTCCTCCCTTCTAGAGTCAATGGAAACAAAGAGCTCCTGGTCTGCAAAGCCTTTTATTCCTTTTTAAGGTAGTTACCTGAATACCTCTCAAGACAGGCACCAGAGCCAGATGCAAAGTGACATCTCATCTATACATCCAAATAATACCAATTTCTTCAATCCCTCAATTGCACCCCTTTCAGGAAGGTCAAATAGCACAAAACACAAATATTGGCCCAAATAGGACACTCATCTTTGTTGGAATACCATCAAAGAAAAGGTAGAATTGATTCACAGATTCTTCCAGTATACTCTGAAGGATTCCTAAAAAATCTGGGAAAAGTAATTATACTATAGAGTACAGATATGCTAATATTTCATCTAGAGTATTCAATTTGTAATTGAACCATTTTTTGACTATTTCAAAAAGGATAAGAAGAATGAGAATGGGAAGAGAGGTTGAAGGAAGAGCCATGAAACAAATAAAATTGACTTCCTTAAAGAAACTTAGCAAGTTATTGGCAGTGCTCAAAATATAACTGTGATTTTCTTCTTTAGCCCTAGGCCACTATTCTGTGTATTGGATCATAACAGACAATTAAAACATCACTTTAAGTTTTATGTACACTTTTACTTGAAGACTACAAACAGGAGATCTGGGTTTTCTCTCCACGCAATCAACTTGAATGCAATAAGCTTTCCTTCTATTTGATTCAAAAGGTACATCCAAGAATTATGTTTAATAAAATTGTAAATTTAGAAAACTGTTTTTAAAGGGTTCTTTAAAGCCAAAATGGAGTTGAAAGAATCAGCATTAGTTTTTGTTGTTACTGTTATTTTCTCTTCCCTCCAAAAAAGGCTGCAGGGACACTGAATTCTACTCTTTCTAGTTCATGAGGTTCCAAGCACTAAATATCCATTCAAATTACAACACCGATTGTTGTTTTCCAAAGTGTATATTTTTCTTTGCAATAATTTTTATTGCTCTTTCCCAGAACGAAAGTGCTATCTTGAACACAATTTAGTTGCACTTGAAATGTCCCTAATAGAGTCACCAGACAGTTCACTGCCACTGAAAATACAACCTTGTATTAAAGGCTTTGGGGGAAAGAAGACATGGTGCAATCACAGCCTTTCAAAATCAATAGCAGCAGAACTATAATGAGCAACCAACCATGAGTCTCCAACCATGTCTCAGAACCTTTTTTTTCCATGTCAGAAAAGAGAGTCACAAAGATTGTGGAACAGGTTATAAAGTTAAAAGGGAACATAGAAAACAGAAAAATGCCTACCTCCATAGTTTGCCAGAAGATGTGGAAAGGGTAAATGAATACATAAATAATTCTGTGCTGAGATAGAAGATCTGGGAACTTCAGAATTTCATTAGGGGAAAGTATGGTGATTAATAATTAAAATATTGCATTTATGGCATAGCTTCATACACTGAGGATTAAAAGGGAATTGAGAAATTCCCTAGTTCAACTCCTTTGTTTTATAGAGAAATAAATTAAGGAACTGACAGATTGAATGACTTGCCTAGGACCACATGAAAAACATAAAAACTTGAATCCTAACCCTGTTTCAAAAGATTCCTCCTCCCACACCATGTTATCTCCTTATCAGTAAGTCAATAACTCAACTTTCTTTCTCCTTACATATAAAATGGATTTGGTAGCAAGATGAATAAATTATTATAAAACACTAGATATAAAACAATAAGCCAGAAATGTAGCAGTTTAAATCTAGAGTATAGGATGAAATTTTCCAAGTTATGAAGCCTAGAAAAGGCACAAAGTAAAGCGAAATACAATATATCCCTGAAAGAAAACATTTATCATTTGTTCCAAATTCAAAATAGTTCCAGTCAGACATAGGCCTAATTGACAGTGAGTCAATTTCAATTTAGTAGCTGATAGAGCAAGAGACATAGGATGTTAGGACTCAAAAATGACCTTAAAGATTATCTGGTGGTTTATTGATTGCTGGAAAAGCAAACTAGAGCCTTCATGCTTTTTCTTAGCAAGTCTATGTGACCTTTGAGGAAGCTGCTTTTCTCTTTAAATTTCTATTTCTCCATCTAAGAAAGAGAAATGATGATAATCTCATATTTAGAACCTCATCTGTTCCATAGGCGCAAAAGGAGAACTCCGATGAGAGTCTGAGTTGGGTTTTCCTCATTTAATAGAGTTTTTGAGCTTTTGATGAAAAATGTTTTCATCTAAACCCAATTTTAGCAGAATTGCAGAGTTATAAGGGCCTCTAAAGATTACCACTATTCTCCTAGGCACCTATGCTTGTAACTTCAGTAATCTTTGACTGTTTCTCTGTTTTCTGTCACATATTCAACTTATTATCAAATTTGTTAATTCTATGGTCAATATTTTTCACATGTTTCACTTTTTATTTCCATTGCTATAGTACTTCATAAGTATTTTATTTATCTCTCACTTAGACTACAGAAATAATTTCCTTAATTAAGTCTCCTCAAATCTAGTCATGACTTCCTCTTCCCCATTCACCTCAATATCCATCTTTGTATTAAAAAGAAATGATGTAATCATCACATTAAAAAAAATCAAATTTTAAAAGTTCCTAGTTGGTATTTGAACAGAATGCAAACTCTTTATCATGCTTTTGAGGCCCTCCAGAAACTAGTGCCATTCTGTATTTCCAGCATAATCCCATTAACCATTTTAATACACTCTATGTTTCAGAAAAGTTGATTGAACTATTTATCCTTCCTTGAACATGCCCCAAATTTTTCCTTATCTACAAATTTCATTCAGTCCCCATAAATGCAATGTTCCACTTCTCCTACTTCCACTTTGTGATACCCTACCCATCCAATAAGAAACAGTTCAAATATCAAGTGATGAAACTAATTGATTCTCTAAGCTAATCGATTCTCCGTCATCTGTTTTTTTTTTTTGTCATAGGATCATTAATTTAAAGCTGGAAGGGAACTTTGAGTCCATCCAAGGCTTTCATTTTACAGATGAAGAAACAAGGATAGAGAAAGGGTAAGTAATTTGCCCACAGTCACATAGCTAATAAATGAGGTAGAATTTGAAGTCAGGTCTTCTGAATCGAAGACCAGAACTTGTTTCACTGTGCCAATTATACTTTATACTTATGTGCTTGTGTTTTTCTGATTTTTTATTACCTCTTTTTTTTTCTTCATATATGTTTTAGCTTTCTCTAAAAGACTGCTTTAGGGACTAGGACAATATCTACTATATTAGTGTATCTGACCCCATTATCTAAGAGGCTATTCCATATAATGAACTCTCAATAATGAATTTAGTTGATTCTTTGATTCACTGATCTTCCAAGAAAAGAAAGAGATCAAAAAAAAAAAACCTCCTCCATTCTTTTATCTGTCCATTCATGGAATTCTAGATTATTTCCAGGGGTTTGAACAATTTCGTGATACTAATCTATTTGCCAAGATTCTCTAATATAAGTCATAGCCATCTTCTAGCTCTATTATTAGGACACAAATGAAATCTAGATTAGAAAATATGAGGACCGGGGCAGCTAGGTGGTGCAGTGGATAAAGCACCGACCCTGGAGTCAGGAGTACCTGGGTTCAAATCTGGTCTCAGACACTTAATAATTACCTAGCTGTGTGGCCTTGGGCAAGCCACTTAACCCTATTTGCCTTTAAAAAAAAACCTAAAAAAACATGAGGACCACTGAGAAAGGGAACAAGATCAAACAGATACTTGCAAAATAAACTAATACTAAGAGGACTATCTGACTAATCACCATGCAGTCTAGTGAGAGAATGTTGTCAGAAAAATCAAGAGAAATAGAGTAGTGAGTTAAGAAATGTGATTTTTTTTCAGCTGACCTCTAAAAAGCATCACAACCATGGTGTGAAAAAAATTTAAGAAAAAATTGAGAGGAAGAAACCCACTGGCTATTTCAGATATTTTTATTTTATGCTGAATAGGTATCAGAGACAAATATAGACTTTGGATGACCTAAGAGAAATAAACAGATCTCAGGTACCTTAGAGGTTACTTAAATAGACAGATAATTTAGAATCTGCTTCTCTTTTTTGACATGCCTGCTATATCCATCAATCTATAGACCACCAAAAATACAGAAGAAAGAGAAAATGCTGAGAAAAGAGAAAAAAAAAGACTACATTAAATTTTAAGTGAGCAGTGAGATTCATGCCCAGTTGATGTTATTTACTTTTTCCTTTGCTTAATGAAGGAATACTAATATATGACTCCCCCTTTTTGAAGCTCTCTCCACCAAAATAATTCTACTATTGCATATAATAGGTGTTGATAAATTATTTGTTGACATCATCTATTACTCCTTTTTCTTCCTTGTCAACTCTATATGGTTTAATTATGCATATTTTAAATTTATCAGCTCTATTAGATCACAAAATATTACCTAAGATCTGCTTTCAGGAATTCCAAAAATCCCCAAAATGACATTCCTGTCAGGACAAAATTTATTCACAAGCAATAGGGGAGCAGTAGCCTGGTTGAAAGATAATGGTTTTTGTCCAAAGGAATTAATCTCAGAGAGTACAGAGGAAGGCAAGGTACAAGTTTGCTAGATGGGGTTATCAAGGAATTTTTCACCTGGTAACTGCCTTGCAGAGAGATTTGTAATCAGAAGTCTGAGTTGAATTTTGGTACTGCTCCTCATTATGCATATGATCTTGAATAAGCTACTGGACCTCTATGGATTTTTCATCTATAAAATGTTTAGGAACAGTAATCTCTCATAAACCTTTGTAAAGCAAATGATTTGCATCTGGATGTGAATTTTCCTTAGTCATAGTAATAATAACATTACTGGACATGACTCCAATGTATGGACCAAGATGTGGTCATAGTTATGCAATTTGTTTGTGCCTTAAGATTTTGTCTATGTCCCTCTAAAAGCTTCCCTGTGGATGATTGGATGCTGATCAGTGGATATCTGTGAGCTGATTTGTGTTTGAACTTGAGGTACCTGTACCCCCTGCACTCCCCACACCTTAGCTATATAATTAGCAGTATAAATCGCCTCCCCCCCCCATTTTTCAGCAGCTCTTTCATCTTTATGAATCCCAGACACCTGTAGTCAGGGAAAAATATTCTGATTTACAACCTTTTAACTCTAAAGATTTTGAGCCTATAAATTAAGGACTAGTAAATTCTGAGAAGTTGGTGGTAAATCAGAAAAGAATCTCTGCAGAGTTTATAACGAGGGTCAAGGAAAGTCAAGAGAAATCAATAAGAATTTATTAAATGCTTAATAGGTATCAAGTCCTGGCTAAATGCTGAGGTGATAAAGGCAAAGCAGTCCCTATCCTCAAGGAACTCATAATCTAATCTGAGGAGAAATCCTACATATAAGCTGTATGGACAAGATAAAGTGTCTACAAATTAGAGATGATCTTGGTAGGAAAGAATGATGTGGTTACTCAGCTGCCAAGGACCTGGTTCTTGTTTCAAGGGATGTCTCTGCCTTCAAAGCAATTAAAGTTGGATAGTACCAGTGGTCCCATGGAATACAATGTTCATGGGTTATTAAGAATTATAAAATTTCAGATCTCAAAGAAAACTCAGTGCCTTAAAAGATATCTCATCCAACCACTGACTGAGCAAAATTCCCATAAGCAACATAACATGAAAGTGGTAATCCAGAATGTCTTTAAAAACCTCTAAGTGGTTGAACCCACTAGAGCCCATTCCTCTTACAAATAACTCTAGTTTAGAATTTTCCTCAAATCAAGCTTAAACTTGTCTCTTTAAAAATTCCACTCACTCTTAGCTTAGATAACTTTTAGAGATGATAAAAACAAGACATACAGGGGTGGCTAGGTGGCATAGTGGATAAAGCACCTGCCCGGGAGTCAGGAGTACCTGGGTTCAAATCCCATCTCAGACACTTAATAACTACCTAGCTGTGTGGCTTTGGGCAAGCCACTTAACCCCGTTTGCCTTGCAAAAACCTAAAACAAACAAACAAAAAAAACAAGACATACAATTTTCCATAACATGGCCCTTTTGACACCTGAGGTTAGATATCACATCACCCTATATCTTGTTTTCCATGTTAAAACTTAGCCCATTTCTTTCTTTAGTTTTTTTTTTTGCAAGGCAAACGGGATTAAGTGGCTTGCCCAAAGCCACACAGCTAGGTAGTTATTAATGTCTGAGACTGGATTTGAACCCAGGTACTCCTGACTCTAGGGCTGGTGCTTTATCCACTATGCCACCTAGCCACCCCCAGCCCATTTCTTTCAAACAAATCTCCATATAACATCTCAAGGACCTTAGCTATCTGGTTACTGATTTCTGCAATTTCTCTAGTTTTCCCATGTCTTCCTAAATTACTAAAATTGAATATTATAGTCTAGATGAGGTCTGATCAGGGCAGAATAAAATCAGGCTATCACATCTCTATGCCATTCTTAAAGAAATATAAAATTCAATTGACTTTTTTTGGATGTTTTATCACATTTTGACTTATGCTGAACTTACTAATAATGGCCTCTGTTTTTCATCCATCTTGCTATTATTTTAACAGCTTCCAAAAGGAACCAAATGAATCTAAAATTCATTTTAGTTTTCAAGGAATATAACTGAAATCAAGCACTGCAAAAAAAAAGAAAAGGAAAAGACTATCAAAATATTTCCTTTTTTTAGCCTGTGAAATGAAAATAGATATTCTAATAGTATGTCCAATAACATTGCAATTTTTTAAAAATTAATTTAAAGACCAAAATATAATGAGGGAGGAGAAATGTTATTCCATCATTCAAGACTAGATAAGCCATTCTTCAATAATTTTTAAATCTCAGAGTCAATATGAATGTATCTGAGGAGATGAATTTAAATTCTATCAAAATCCATTTAGTCCTAAAACAGAAATAAGGATTTATGGTAGTTGAGAAAATAGATTTAAAGATAAATGGTGATTAAAATAGAACAAAGTATATTTGATAACACTTGAGATGCCTTATCTTAGGCATTGAGAATACTGGTGGCAAAATGTATGTGCTCAGAATTCCAGTTGATCAATGTGCCTCACTAACCTAGTTTAAATGATCATATATTATAAAATATGAAGCATAAAGCTAAAATTTAATTCTCTTCCCCCTCAAGTAACATGCATAAAACAAATCAATTTTGATTCATCTTCTAATATATACATTTTCCAAATTCATATAGCCATGGAAATAAAGAGCTTATTTGACATTTACTTCACAGGCCAAAAACTAGATAATGAAAAGAAACATTTAAGATATAATATAAAGATACTTCTGTCTCCAACCAGCCCCATATATACACATCTGTGTATATGTGGATATACTATATCAACATATAAAAAAGGTACACACACACACACACACACACACACACACACACACACACAAACAAACAGATACACCGGTGGCTTCTTCAACCAATTTGCAGATCAAGATATAAAGGGGGGAAATAATATTTCATTATTCCAGCCTGAACAACCTTTCTGTTTTAATGCACACCTTCATTTTTAATCATGCCACAATTTTACAGCAAGAAGCAATTTTTATTGTAAAAAAGTCTAAACTTAATATACTCACTTCTACCACTGAGAAAGGATTAGAACTCAACTTACTCTATAGGAAAGGTAAATGTAAGAAGACCATTTCAACCTTTCCATTACATCTGTTCTAATTTATTGGGGAAGGAAGGAAACTGCTGATTTTGAGATAAAACTTCTTAGGATCTAGACCAAAGCTTAAAACAGAGAAATATAAAAAAGTAACACTCATTGCATTGTCTCCAAAAAGGAGGAAAATTGTTTCATAAAAGTTTTCTCTCAAATAGTTTGAGTATTATATAGTGAGATGAGTGCTACAAGCGTTTAAACACACACATAATCAAGAGCATTAATGAATATTTCAACAGGTATGCTGTTAATTAAAATTAGTGGGGCTATTGATATTGTAATGTCTCAAAGTAACATATAGGTATGTAATCACCTGCCTCCTGAGTGGACTGAAATACATGCAATTAGTTACAGAGGATGTTGCAATTAGAATCACCTTGGGATCGCTGAGAATTGAAGCAAAAGACTGCCTATAAGTACAGAGCACAATTCCAATAGCCCAGCCAGAAGATTAAGTATTTAGTGCTTTCTAGATATCATCTCTCTCTCTAGTTTTCCTGGCACCCAAAGGCTCACACCAAGCTTTGCTCATATTTTCTAGAAGCACAAATATTTATTTTGTTCCTCAAAGGTAAACGTTTCTTTTCCTATAGAATGGTTGTTACTTGCTTCTCGGTCTATTCATACTTTTTTTTTTCAGCACTTCAAGAATTCACGATTTCATCCATCTGGGTGGATGATTTCATCCACCTCTACCAATGTAAATCAGACCCACTTTTAACTCAGAGGATAAGTTACATGAAGTAATAAAGAAAAAAGAATCATTATCACCTGGTGTCCATCCTAGTGAGGAGTCTCTCAGAACTGTTAGGAAAACATCCAAGGACCAATCAGTAGTGCCATTGCACTGACATAATCTTAAGGCATCTAGAGTCATTTACCTCTGTGTTATGATAAGGCATTAGAGTAGAACATTCATGTATTTACAAAGTTACAGTTCTTAAGGGTAAACTACCTGGTGAGTGGCAACAATCTACCATATAAAACTTATACATAGAATTTAATTGTAGATTTAAAAAAAAGTTTTATTGGTGGTTCAATGTGGCATCCATCTTAAGTTTTAGTTTATATAGTCATAAATCACTGAAAGAAAATCTGTTGCTTCAAATGAAAGTAATTAGAGAAATTAGAGAATGAAAGTCATCCACACAATACTATAATCTAGAAAGATTTAGCATGATCTTCTAGAAAGAGAATTAAATTCAGAGTCTCAACTTCCATACCACTATGTTCCCAGTTACCAGTTCCTCCCTCTTACCTATCACATCCAATAAATTCCTTTTCATATATCCCCTATGCACTCCCATCTCCCCTCACATTATCTCAGTCCTATCATTATGAGGATATATATAGTCCCTCATCACCTCCTGCCTGGATTGTTGCAATGGTCTGACTTTTGATAGCTCACCTCAAATCTTTTCCCACTACAGTTTAAGTTTCCAAACTAATCATGTCACCCCTGCTCCCCACACTCCAAGTCTTTCAAATTATAAAACTTTTATAAGCTGGCCCCTTCCAGTCTTTTTCCTCTAACTCTCTGATTCAATGATATTTGTCTCCTTGTTTTCCTCACACAAGATCCTCCATCTCCCCACAATGTACATTTTCACTGACTATGTCCCTCATGCCTGGAACACTCTTCCTTCTTATCTTTGTCTCCAAGTTTCTCTAATTTCCTTCAAGTTTCAGCTAGAATCACAACTTCTTTGAGAAAGTTCTTTTAATATTCTTTAATGCTGCTGTCTTCCATCTACTGGTTATCTCTTTTACCTATATATCCTGTATATAGCTTGATTGTACATAATTGTTTGCATGTTTTCTCCCCTAAATAATGTGAGCTTGAGAGGAGTCTTTGGACTTTCTTTGAATCCTTAACCTTTATCACAGTAGGTATTTACTAAAACTAATAAATATTTGGGGCGGCTAGGTGGCATAGTGGATAGAGCACCGGCCCTGAAGTCAGGAGTACATGGGTTCAAATCCGGTCACAGAGACTTAATAATTACCTAGCTGTGTGGCTTTGGGCAAGCCACTTAACCCCATTTGCCTTGTGAAAACCTAAAAAAAAAAAAAAAAAAAAAAAACCTAATAAATATTTGACTGAGTCAGATGATAAAAATTTGCAGACTAATCACCAAAAACATAGAAATAAAATGAGTTATAGCCTTCTAGCTTATCTAGGAGGATATCAGAATTCCAAAGTTCTTTTTGACTTATAACCTAAACTCTACAAATAATGCTATAATCTGTTGCCTTTTTTCTTAATCTCCAAGGTCCAGTATAGAGACTTGCATATTTTTAAACATTAATGGCTTCAACTGTACCTTTGCTTGGCACTTCTCTTCTACAACTCATAAAGTAACTTTCATTATAAACTTCTCAAGGACCCAATATATTCATATATTCTGCCTCTTCAATCAAAGACCACATCACCAAATTTACAAATCCTATAGACCTATAAGATTTATTCCCAGTTTCAATTCAAACCAGTCACTGCCATAAAATCAGAACTTTAAACCCATTTATCCAACTCAGAAAATTTGTTCTTTCAATGTTCTTAATTGCTTGAGCATATTTTACCACTCAGTGTACTCTAAAACACTCCTACTCCTGCTGCTATGATTCATAGTAATGACTTACATTTTTTACAGAAATGTTCAATTTGCAAGATGCTTTCATATATATATATATATATATATATATATATATATATATATATATATATATATATATATATATATATATTCCTGAGTTGAATTGCACAAAAATTCTTTGAGGTAAGAGAAACAAATTGATGGCCTAAGTTTTCAGGTAAAGATATTAAGGTTCAGGGGAGTTATGTGACTTACTCAAGCCATACAACTAGGTAGTATAATGAATAAAATGTTTTACTTGGATTTAGCAAGACCTGAGTTGTCTCAGGCAAGTCACTTGAATTCTCTCAGATTCAGTTTCATCATCTGTAAAATAAGGATAATCATTAATAGCACTTACGTCCCAGTATTGTTCTGAAGTTCAAATAAGGTAATAGGCATAAAACATTTTGCAAAGCTTAAAGTACTATATAAGTATCATTTACTTTTACTATAAAACATATATTAAATGGCAGAAGTGGGGATCTCACTCAGAGTTAATGATTTTCCATAGTCTGCATCTTCTGTTCCAATTTGTTGCTGTTCCAACACTCCTCCAGACCACCCCTATCTGACAAAGTTTGGATTTTATTTCTAGGGAGTTTGTCAGAATTCCATGCTTGTTTGTACCTTCTAAATGATGTTCTTAGTTCATTTGACAAGTTAGAGAAAACCCCTGGGACATGGCAAAGTTTCCTCAGTCAATATAAACAAGCTATTTAGGCAAGATTATTCCAAGATTATTCACATTTAGACCATGAGTAAACTTAATTGACTGACCTCTTATCTCTTACTTTCAATGGAATGGGGGTAAGAAAATCCAGTCATCTCATTCTTGTGAAAAAACAAGAGTAAAATATGCCATTGAACTAACACATGATGAGTGATGATGATCTAGTCACACTTTGAGGAATGATAGATGGACTTCCCAACTGCTCCAGTGGTGCTCTCACAACATCAGGAGAAAATGAGGAAAACCACCAAGGCTGTATGGCTAACTTATGGAAAGATAAAGAGTAGGATGGACAAGTATAGATGGGCTCTGAACATCCAAGATAATGTAATCAAAGATCCATTGGAAGATTTGAGAATTGTATATGATATTAAGATTACAGATATAATTAATGTTGTCATTATATTGTTTTTTCTTTGTTCAATGAAATTCAAATAGAAAAGTTGTTATCCTGCTAATTATTCTTTCATATTAAATAGTTTACAGGCTTTTATGCAGTGATAAAATAAATATTTCTTATAATTGAATAAAATTATTTACCTGTACACCCTTCTGTAGTCACACTGAAAACATTCCTGATATAACTAGTAGTATATCTGGTAGTATATATAAGCTGGTAGTAAACAGAACAATGAGGATACCATTAATCTTATCCTATTCCTATATGTCTCTATATTTTGAGAGCTTTCAGTTCCATACAGCTTAGATATCATGACTTTTCAGTTTGGAAAAATATATCTGAAATATTATTCTTAAGATTTTAGGAATCAGGGCAGCTAAGTGGCACAGTGGATAAAGCACCAGCCCAGGAGTCAGGAGTACCTGGGTTCAAATCTGGTCTCAGACACTTAATTACCCAGCTGGGTGGCCTTGGGCAAGTCACTAAACCCCATTTGCCTTGAAAAATCCTAAAAAAAAAAAAGATTTTAGGGATCAATTTTATGTCCAGGTAATAGGAAGCAACCATTCTCAAAGTTGGTCTGTTATAAAGGTTTAGTTTCAGGATATTTTATTTAATAATAGAGCCTCAATTATGCTCTGAGTTCTTTATATCATGAGGAGTTGTCTCCTGTTCATGAAAGTGGAAAGCTTCTACTGAAAAATTCTAAGCATAAGGTTATGTCTTTTTTGTTGCCTTTGTTGTTTCATTTTGTTTTGCAAGACAGTGGGTTAAGTGACCTGCCCAAGGTCACTCCAGCTAAGTAAGTATTAAGAGTCTGAGGTCAACTTTGAATTCAGGTCCTCCTGACTACAGGGCTAGTGCTCTATCCACTGTGGCACTTTAGCTGCCTGAAAGTTATGTCTTGATTAGATGGTGCTAAATTTTAGTAGTTTTTAATGGCATGTTGCAAAGTTTCTACCATTCTCTTGAATATTCTATATTATTAATAATCCATATTAGTAATTAGTAATTACTAAATTTAAGCTCCTTTAGACTAACCCTTCTTCAGTTGATGGTATCAATGATCTGTTCTAGAACTGACATTAATGCCCATTCCATTTCCATAAACAAATTCACAACATATAGCTGGTTTTCATGCAGATCTCTTAGAGTGGCTGCTGTGTCCATTTGGGGATCTTTATCTTTTCATTTTGGAGGAAAAATAACTTTGATTTACATTTGCCAAATCCAATGGTGTCTTCTTTCTGAAATAATGGTATCTTGATCCAAAAATATTTTGTAACTTTTTAGCATGGTTCAAAATATGTTCTGATAACTTCTGCCAGTCCCCCATCTCTTTTTTAATGAAGTTTTAATCTTTCCACAACTCCCTGAGGGTAGCAGGTCCTCTATTTTCTTAATATTTTTGTTTTATTTTTGGCAAGATATTTTCCTAAACTGGCATTGTCTATTGTACAAATTCAAAAGTCTTTATGAAGATTAGTATATTACATAGATGTTGATTGTTTAAAATGTATTATTATTCAAAATATCATTAGTATTGCTTTTGTTCTTGGACATATTCTGTGTTAGTTCCAAGACCGTTCTTAAAAAGACATAAACATGTTATGGGGCTGAGACTTTAGGAAAATCCTGTAGTATGATAGCAAGATTATTTAAGAGAAAAGGAGAAGAAAAGAAGTATCAAGAATAACTTGATTTTTCCCAAGGAATTCTGTAGCAGAGTTAGGAAGCATAAGGTCTATGCCAATCCAAATTGAAGATAGATGCATGATATATATTATTTCAGTACCCAGGGTCTCATCTTGTCATCTATAGATAAAGGGGCTACTGTCAGCTCATAAGCTTTTTGACCCTAGAGTTAAATTTCCAGCATGAGTATTCATATGACAGATATAGATGAATGATAAAAATTAGGGATTGATTTATAGTTTTGTTGATCAGACTTCAACTTTATTTTTTTGGCAAGGCAATGGGGTTAAGTAACTTGCCCACCGTCACACAGCTAAGTAATTATTAAGTGTCTGAGGTCAAATTTGAACTCAGGTCCTCCTGATTCCAGGACCTGTACTCTATCCACTAAGACACCAAGCTGACCTGACTTCAACTGTAAAAAGTATTGTGCCTACTTGTTTTGTTTTGCAGAACACTGATTATTAAGCAGTCTTCACTTTTAATATTGCATAACTTCTCTGATTCTAGAATTTATTATAGGTCTGTGAGATAAACTATCTAATTGAAAACAAAACATGGACAGTCTTTGAGCACAGTGGAAAGATTGTGAATGGACCATGAGTCAGGATGAGGGGAACTGTAGGCAATTAAGCAGTGCAACAGATAGAACTCTGTATTTGGAGTCAAGAAGATCTGAAGTAGAAGCTGATCTCAACACTAACTAGCTACATGACCCAACTTGATCTTTGCCTCACTTTACTGAACTATAAAATGTAGATAATACTATCTACATCACAAGGATTCTGTGAGGATCAAATGAAATAATATTTGTAAAACAATTAGCCTAGATCTTGGCACAGAGTAGGCACTATACATTCTTATTCATTTTTTTTTCAATTATGTTCAGTCCTTCATGACTCATTTTGGAATTTTCTTGGCAAAGATACTGGAGTAGTTTTTCATTTCCTTTTCAAACTCATTTTACAGATAAGGAAACTAAGGCAAACAGTGACTTGCCAAAGGTCATATAACTAGGAAGTGTCTAAAGTCAGATTTGAAGACAGAAAGATGAGACTTCCTGACTGTAGTCTGACACTCTATACACTATACCATCTAGGTACCCCTTGCTATTATGTAAATACTATTAAGATTATTATTATTATTATTATTATGAATATCTTTAATAAGAAACATAGAACTTGAGAGATATAAGTATACATGGAAACCCATAGAATCCATGCTTTTTTTTTTAGGTTTTTTGCAAGGGAATGGGGTTAAGCAGCTTGCCCAAGGGCACACAGCTAGGTAATTATTAAGTGTCTAAGGTCGGATTTGAACTCAGGTACTCCTGACTCCAGGGCCGGTGCTCTATCCACTGTGCCACCTAGCTGCCCCCCATGCTTTTTTTTCTAATGAGGAAATTGAGATCTAGCCTAATGAAGTAATTTGCCCACAGTCAGCTAGCTCATTAATAATAGAGTCAAAGTCCTTCTAACTCATAGCTCAGTGTGTTTCCCTTCACTGTGTTGTTCCCTTCCATGCTGGCTATGAATTCAGGAGGGAAAAGGAGTCCGTGCATTGGGTACACTTTCATAAGCACGTCATTTTCACCTCCTGGGGTTTTTTTTGTTTATTTTTTTTAATGCTGATTGTATCTTATTTGCCTACTCATGTAATATCACTCCATTTCCTTTTCATTCATTTTTTCCACCTGCTCAGCACTAATCCATGATTTTGCTGTGCTTTATTCTAAATGCAATTGCCTATTCTCAAGTGAGCACTTCACTTCCAGGTACCCCCAATCCGTTGTTTAAAAACAAATCAGGGTCAGGCTCCTGTGGTGTTCAATACATGTTAATTAGGTTGACTTATCCAAGACTATGCCCTAGCCCACAATCTGTGTTAAGTATAAGCTAGGTATGAATCTGTTACCAAGTTGCATCTCAAAAAAAAAAAAGGGGGGGCACAAGGCATCACTCATGTATGCCTACCACCAATATCTATTTGAATATGGACAATGGGTCCAGTATAGCAATCAAGAAATTGAATTGAAAGATCTGACCACAAATTTTTGCAAACCCAAAAGAAAGGCAAGGCAAGCTTCAGTGCTGTCCAATCACTTTTTTCAATCTGTAAATGCCACTAGAACATTGAATTCTGTTGTCAGTTCATTACAAAATGACAGTAACATCTAACATTTAAATAGCAAGACAAGACCACCATCTCTGAATCTGGAACATAGAACTAGAGTTGTTTGTCATGGCCACTTAGAAAACATTAAAGATACTTCCCATGCTAAACCATTTACTGCCTGGCAAATAAAGTCAGAAAGATTTTCAAGAGCATTTGTAGAGGAAGAGGCTTTACTAATAAGAATGATATGAGAAGAGCTTCCTTACTTTACATTCTAGAATAATTCAGAGTCAAATGGTAAAAAATTCTAGTGACTCCATATTATCTTCAGGATCAAATAAAAATTCCTTTATTTGATCTTTAATGCCCTTTACAAACTGACTTCTTCCTACCTTTTTTATTTCTTTTAATCTTTTTTTTCCCATTTTACTTCATCTCCTATACTCTACTGTCACTCTAGTGACATTACCCTTCTTGCTACTGCTCTGACAGAATACTCTGGACTTTGTCCTGAGTGTCCCCCATTCCTGGGATGCTCTGCTCTCTAACCTCTGTTTCTTGGTTTCCCTGGATTCCTTCAAGAAATAATCAAATCCCACCTTCTGGAAGAAAATTTAATGCCTCCCTTCTGAGATTATGTTATATAGGTTGCATGATAAAAATTGTTTTCAGTTTTTCCTATTAGAATGTGAACTCCTTGAGGGCTGGGACTATTTTTGCTTTTTTTTTTCCCAATTAAAAATGCTTTCTGATTTGAATTTGATGTAGAGAATTATAAATGCAGCAGAAACAAATTCTGTAACCTTAAAGACTGTTAAATCTTGTTAAATGGGTAGAGGGTCTTTGCTCTTGAGATGTAAATTGACCTCTATTGTTTCATTGTTTAATGTTAAATCTGTATCATGTCTCCTCATTTCCAGATCCCAGTCTTCAACTCCCTACCTGGTTCCAGTCATTTGAGGGGAACAGATTTGTCCTTCATCTCACCTTCCCATAGACGCTGGCTGGCATGACCAGAAATGACATGTTGAATTTAGAGGTTGCACAATTTAGGACAGGAAGGACCAGAAAATAGCTTGCCAGGGGAAGATACCTGTCCAAGGTGCATGGTCACTCCTCAAGGGCCACCCCTTGCCCAACCTACCCACAGAAGGGTATTTAACAGGCTCTTCTGAGCTCTTCCTCTTTTTTTCTTGATTCTATCTTCTGATCCTGTGGGATGTCTACATATCTCTTTCCTTCCTGGGCCATGTGTTCCCATGCCACATGGTCAGGGCTGTTTCTCTCTCTCTCTCTCTCTCTCTCTCTCTCTCTCTCTCTCTCTCTCTCTCTCTCTCTCTCTCTCTCTCTCTCTCTCTCTCTCTCCCCCCTCTCTTACTCTCACTCAAACTTCACCTAGCCTATTCTTAAAGTGATTACTGCTTTTCTGCTTTTCTAGGAGTTTTAACCTGTATATTTGTAATAATTTGCTATAATAAAATCTGAGCAGTTCTAACATCCCAGAGAGCATGCAAATTCTTTTGCTTTTCAGTGCCCCCACAATGTTTTGTGTTTTTTTTTTTTAGGTTTTTGCAAGGCAAATGGGGTTAAGTGGCTTGTCCAAAGCCATACAGCTAGGTAATTATTAAGTGTCTGAGACTGGATTTGAACCCAGGTACTCCTGACTCCAGGGCCAGTGCTTTATCCACTGTACCACCTAGCCGCCCCCAACCCCCAAATTCTTATGCTTATATGGTAACCCCCAAAATCCCAGTGACAACAAATTGACTGCCTATAATAAAGGTCCAATAAGCTATGTTGCCTGATGCTTTCTTTCAGTTTTCCCCATTCTCCCAATAAAGCTAAGCTGAATATTATGTTACTACAGAAGGGTAAGAAATGGGAATGGGTAGGGAAGAGATAGAATCTCATTTTAAAGTGACAACAGAATAATCCTGTATCAGGTTCCTTTGTTGATTTCAAGTTCAGTATTCTATGCCCCCCAAAGTGGTAAGGAACTGGGTCATCAATTTTAGAAAATACCATTGCACATAGATCAAAAATATTGAAAAGAAAATTTCAACATGATAAGGAGTAATTCCTCTTTTTTACCCCCCAGATTTTCATGACCACTCATCTCTTCTATTGGAGGCCAGGTCAGACTGTAAAAAAGGATTCAGCAACCTTTGAGGTTAAATATATTCCTCTTTTTTTTAACTAAACCTGCCAGAGAATTCAAGGTAATATTAATTAATGCTATAATGTACACAATTCTAGTAATTCAGGTATCTGCACAAGGCTTTAGAATGTTATATCAACCTTTGAAACAAACAGAACATTTTGTTTGCAGATTTTTCACTGCTGATAAGCTTAGAGAAGAGTTTTCTTCCACATATACAATTGAGTCAAATACTTGCTTCATTACACAAAAGAATCTTATAGAGGTTATCCAATTATACAAGGAACCCATATATGTTATAGGCATGTCTGTGCTAGGTTGTAAAGGAGTGCAAACCAGAAAAAAGGGTAACTTCCTGAACCTGTCCTCTAACTGCAAACTGAACAGAAATCAATTGTTTCTCTAAGAAATCCCGGTTTATACCAGCAATGAATAATCACATGTTAAATGGCATCAGAAATTTGAATTTTTAAATACCCACGACCAGTACCATGTAAGTCTACCTGTGGCTGGCCCTATTAAGAAGTAGGCCAAATAGTAGGAGTTTTCTAAACATAGTTCTTGAACAAAAATTACAAACTACAATTCCAAAAGAGCTGACACTGTCATTCATTGTTAAAGTTTTTCTATATAACTAAAGAAGATTCAAGAGAGAGATGGTTAAAGGTCTGTGATGGAAGTTAAGGCAACAAACTCTATAATTTAATGGCAAAAAGAATTTATTTTTTAAAAAAGGGAGAAAAGATCATATGCTTCCCATTGCAGTAAAAATTGATTAGTAGAAATTGATAAGGTGTCATTCAGAATGAATGTTGCCACCAACCTATTTTCAAATGTTTCTATCAGGCAGCAATACTAGGTAACCTAGTAATCTCTCAATCACATTAACTTTCCTAAACTATAGAGACAGGATGATCTAGTTAATTGTATCATATATTTTAATGGAGATTAAACATGCTATAAAAGTTTTTGGAGTTAGAAAGTAATGAAGAAACCCAAAGAATGCCTCAAAATTTCAAAGAAAAAAACATTAGCGCCAATGCAAAGCATTTATCATAAGGATTTTTATAAAGCCATTGGTGCTAACCACAATTTTATTGCACTATTAGTTCAAAAATAAGGCTCTCAGATGATCATTTAATGTGAGAAGCTCTTGCATTCAATACACTTTTTGCTACTTGGACATGTAAAATCCAAGTTGTTTCAATTGAAATAAACAGGACATACTAAGCATGATGATGAAAAATTTATTTTCAAATTTGACTATGTAAGCTTTTATATATTTAGTCCACACAAAGTTTAAAAAGTGGCCATGTGCGATAGTTGATAGAGAACTTATCTTGAGTCATGATCCAACTAGATGTGTGGCCACAGGCGAGTCACTCAACCTCTTGGTTCTTCAGATAATTCCTCTAAGATAATCAGGAGAGGGAGGGGAGGGGAGGGAGAGGGATATATAGATAAAAAGATAGATAGATAGATGGAAAGATGGATAAATACATAGATAGTTACAAGGATGATAGAACCAGCAAGCATTCATAAAGTTCCTACTTGGCACAAGACTAGTGATAGAAGAAAAGTCAAAAGAAAAAAGAAAAAAAGCTCCTAAATTACAGGAGCTCTGATTCTAAGGGAAAGACAACATGCAAATATCTATGTGTATATGTTTTTTTTTAATCAATGTAGGAAGTTTCCTCTGTATACAGAATGTCTACTATGTCTACTATACAATCTATATTCCTTTTTTTTTTTTTAGGTTTTTGCAAGGCAAATGGGGTTAAGGGGCTTGCCCAAGGCCACACAACTAGGTAATTTATTAAGTGTCTGAGACCAGATTGGATCCCAGGTACTCCTGACTCCAGGGCTGGTGCTTTATCCACTGTGCCACCTAGCTGCCCCATATATGTGTATATGTTTATAGGTGAGTGCATATGTATATACATACATATTTTCATTTATATGCATGTTGGATAAATTGGAAACAATCTCAAAGGGAAAGTATTAACTACTAGAGAGAAAGAGAGAAGCCTCTTTCAGAACATGCAATTTAAGGGGGCAGTTAGGTGGTTTAGTGGACAAAGCATGGGCCCTGGAGTCAGGAGGACCTGAGTTCAAATCTGACCTCAGAAACTTAGCTGTGTGATCTTGGGCAAGTCACTTAACTCCATTGCCTTGAAAAAAACAAAACAAAACAAAACGGAATATGCAATTTAAGTTGAAACCTGAAGTAGGAGATAAGAAGAAAGAACATTCCAGAAATGGGGGGAGGGGGACCAATGAAAAGGCATAGAATCAATACTTAGATTAGTATGTGAGAAGACCAGCAAGATGACCAATGTTAATAGACCAGAATAAATAAAGGGGTGCAAAGTATAAAGAAACTGGAAAAATAGAAAAGGCTAGAACCAAAACAAAAAGTTTTATATTTTATCCTATTGATAGTAGTGAACCACTGGAATCTATTGAAAAATGGAAAGGAGAGGAGTGATGACATGATCAGACTTACCCTTTCAGAAGATCACTTTGTTGGCTGAGTGGACTTTGGCCTAGTTTGGGGAGAGACTTGAGATAGGCAGACATCAGAATTCTGTTACAATACTTCGGAAATGAGCTAAGTAAGGTCTACAAAAGACTGACTTGTCTGACAAGAGAAAACAAAATAAATATTAAGGCTGTATAAAACTTGGCAGCATATCAGATATAAGGGAGAGGGATGGAGGAGAGAGAAAGAAGTTGAGGAAACACCTAGGTAGTGAGTCTGAGGGACAAGAAAGAGGAATGTAATATTTCATTAATATTACAGAAAAAATAATGAATTTTCTTGGATATATTGAGTTAAAGATGTCAAAAGGATAGTTCAAGATAATGGTTGCACATGCAAGATCTAGAAACAAATTAGGGTATGATAAATGGATCTGATAATTATTTCCATAGATAAGATAACATGATATTATGATAATAACATGATAATAGTCCTTGATGGCTGCTGACTTCTCAAGCAAAATAGTAAGACAGAGAAAATGATCCAGAACAGAGCCTTAGGATATCCATGACCAGTGGACATGGCTTGACTGAAGATCTATCAAAGAAAGAAATGAGAAGACAAACAGAAAGAAAACCAGGAAAGATAAGAGAGTATCTTGGATGAAAAGGTACTATTATTGCCTATTGCTTAAGGGAAGCATATGGCTTGGAAGAGCAATTTAGGAACTCTTCCTTAGCAATATGTCTCATTCATATGATGAGATTATATATGACTTCTAGTTAGCCACAGAGATAATGATTTTCAGGAATAAATATTAGTTATCAATAATCAAGCAAGGCATAAAACAATGAATATTTATTCTCACCTAAACTATTTCTAGTGTTATAAAGAATATACTACAGGGGCAGCTAGGTGGCTCAGTGGATAGAGCACTACCCCTGGGGGTCAGGAGGACCTGAGTTTAAATTTGACCTCAGACACTAAAATTACCTACTTGTGTGACTTTGGGCAAGTCACTTAACCCATTGCCCTGCAAAACCAAAACCAAAAAAAGAAAAGTATATACAACAGAGAATCTGAGTAGAAAAGGTAGTCCTGATTAAAACTAAAGTGTTTCAGATGTTCTTAGCAAATGATATTGTGCTACAGGACTTTCTGAGCAAGCTCACAGTCACTCAAAAGAGAGTTGCTAAAAGCTCAAATGAATGAAGACCTATTAGCCAGATAGTACTAAAAAAAAGATGGATGGATAATCTAGTATGTTAGTACACATACACACACATATATACACATATGCCCATATTCACACTCACAAACACACGAGGTACGCAACCAATCACAGTAGAATGTCCAACTAACTCTACAGCATGATCTGGAGTAAACATTCTCTATTCATTTCAGATGGCATTACTAGGCAACTCCTCTTTGAAACATGTATATACAACTCTTTTAAATAAGTATGCAAATGTCTAACTTAGACAAATACTACTAGAGTGGAAAAAAGATGATGAACTGAATTCAAACTTTAAGAGAACTTAAATTCAAATTTTAATAGTTTTTCAGTCAAAATTTCAATTTTCATGATATCTTCTGGTTAATTGTGAGCTCTGAGTCCAAACATGAAGATCCTTAAAATACTTGAAGATTATTTCAAAACTTTCTTCTCTTCTCTTCTCTTTCTCAAAACATCCCCAATTTCATCATCAAAAAATTTTCAATGTAATAATTTAAATTATTTTCAACATCATCGCTGTCTTTCCCTGGACAAAAAACTTCTTAATGTGAAGAGTGTGAACAAGAGAGAAAGGCAGAGAGAAATAAAACATAATGTGATAGATTTATAGCCAATCAGATAGACAGACAGACAGACAGACAGATAGATAGATGCTTATTTCATTATAACTAGTTTTCTTTGTAATTCTGTGCGTTTTATTTTATGCAGTTCAAAAATATTCTGAGAAGTGATCAAAAGGTTTCCTTAGCCTCACAAATTGGTTCTGACACATGCAAAAAAAGTTAAGACCTCTTGCTCTAGACCCACTCCATTTAATGAATATTCTTCAAAAAAACATGCTACCCAAAAGTGTGCACAATATTCTGCACGTGATGTAAACATTTTTGAAACTATTGAGCCATCAAAGTAATTTGGGGCTTTAAAAAAACTTTTTTTATTATTTCCAAAATCATTGCCAATATAAATCTCAATTTACTCATCAGTAGCATGCTATAAAACTGTTTTAAAATTTTTAGAAGAACAAACATACACATTAAATTATTATTACTAAAAGATATTATACCAGAAGCCTGTATCAGTTTGCAAAATGCCCAAGTTGCATCACTGCAATAATGTAACATTTTCCATTTATCAAAAGAAAAAGAAAAGTCAAATTAGTGAGATAGTATCTATTGCTTTCAAAGTTTTTTCATGGTTGAAAGGAAGCTGTAGGGAAGAGTGCCTCTTTAGGATATGCAGAGGTGCTGGATTTTATTCAGTTTTATTTTTCTGAGCTTGAAGAGAAAAAGAATAGACAACCACCATATCACACAGATGTCAAAATCTCTCTTCAATGAAAAGAAACAGAGACAAGAGAAGAGAGGACATGAAGCGCAAGTCAGGAAACAGGAGACATTCAGGAATACACACCACATCAGTGAACTGTAAAGACAGAATATAACAAAACAAGGATCTCTCTGAGGTTTCCTTTTGATAAGGTAGTAGGGTGTCCCACCCATCTTTCTTTTTTTCATAGAGATGTGATCCAGCAATTAGACAACACAATTCATCATATGAAAGAGACAGGATTTCTTTATTGATTGTTAAATTGGTGAGAAGTATGCACTTGTTGGAATTTATCACTACTGCAATGTCACAGCTGTACAACAAGAAAAAATAGTAGCAAGGTACAGAGAATATGAATTCTGGCAAAACTAAGCATCTCCATTGACTGGGTGTTCAGTGGAAGTCAGATAGAAATATACAAATATATAGAAAGAATATTTCCATATGCAAAATAAAACAAATAAAATGAGCATCATATGTGGAACCATGCAACTTTATTACTAAAAGATTGTTTTTAAGTATATAATGAATTTAAGTGTAACCTTCATGAACTGGCAGCTTTCAGAAAAGAAAGCAAAACTGCATATGGTCATATGAAAGAATACTCAAAATCACTATTTATTAGAGAATTGTATTTCAAAACAGTCCTGAGGTATCACCTCACAACTATCAGACTGGCTAATATATGATAGAGAGGATGTAGGACAACTGGATTCCCAATTCACTGTTGGTAGTTTTAAACTGATTCAACCTTTGTATCTCTGCCCAAAGGACTATGAAACTGTTATATCCTTTGATCCAGCAATACCACTACTAGATCTGTATCCCAAAGAGATATTGACAGTAGTTCTTTTTGCAGTGGCAAAATAATTGGAAATTAAAGGGATGTCCATCAACTGGGGAATGACTGAACACGTGGTGGTATAGTTATAATGTAATACTATTGTGCTATAAGAAATAACAAGAAAACTCATTTAAGAGAAAACTGAAAAGACTTACATGGAATGATGCAAAGTAGACTGAGTGGAACTAGAAGAACTTTGTACAAAGTAACAGTAATATTATACTATGAGTGACTATGAAAGACTTAGCTCTTCCCCTCAAGACAGTAATCAAAGATCCAAAGGCCTCAAGATGAAAATTTGTATCTATATGCAGGGGGAAAAAACTGATAGAATCTGAATACAGATCAAAGCATACTACTTTTCCTTTTTTTTTCTGGGGGGGTTGCCTTTTTCTTTCACAAGATGATTAATAAGGAACTATATTTTGCTTGATCACTCATTTATAACATAGCAAATTGCTTATCATCTCAGTAACAGGCAACAGAAGGAAAGGAGAAAATCTAATACTAAAGAATGTTTTATTATGATTGTTAAAAAATTGTCTTTATGCCCCTCTCCCCTTGACACAGGTAGTCTTTTTGTTAAGATCCTTAATAAAAGCCATTTTAATCACTCTGGGGAAAAATTGTCTTTACAAAT
Source organism: Macrotis lagotis (assembly GCF_037893015.1). Taxonomy (NCBI): domain Eukaryota; kingdom Metazoa; phylum Chordata; class Mammalia; order Peramelemorphia; family Peramelidae; genus Macrotis; species Macrotis lagotis. The sequence continues at coordinate 534,716,448 of NC_133658.1, forward strand.
AATTGGGGGGAAAAGAAAATACTATTTTTTTAAAAGTTTGTTTCCACTGACAGAAAAAAGTTGTCTTTCCTGTTTCCCTCTGTATTAATTTCTGTACAATATTGACATGTTTCAATGATCCTCTTTTGTTTTTCTTCATTTTTAGCAACATATCACTTTATCTTCATTTCCCACCCAAAATATTCCTACTAATTAAAAAAAAATTTAAAAAGCCAAATTTTGTTAACAAAAAAGCATAATCAAGGAACAAGACCAAGATAGCAGGATCAAGGAAAAGAATGAGCTCATCTATGACCTGAAATATAATTAAATTAAAAAGCAACTCACCTCTGTGATCTTAGGCAACCCTATTTCCTTAAATAAATAAAATTAAAAAGAAAAAGAAAAACAACTCATTTACAAGCAGTAAATATGTATCAGACCACAAAGGAATAAAAGTACAAAAAAAAAAAACTGCAACTAAGAAATCCCATCAGAGATAAAAGCAAAAATGAAAGGAGAAGATTTTCATGCTGTTTTTTAATTGAAATTTTTTTAGAAAGACTTTATTTTGAGTTTTGCAATTTTTCCTCTAATCTTGTTTCCCTGCCCCCCCCACCCCCACAGAAGGCAGTCTATTAGTCTTTACATTGTTTCCATGGTATGCATTGATCTAAGTTGAATATGATGAGAGAGAAATTATATACTTAAGGAGGAAGAATAAAGTATAAGAGATAGCAAAATTACATAATAAGATAACTTTTTTTCTAAATTAAAGGTAATAAGTTAAGGTTTTTTTTAAATTAAAGGTAATATCTTTCTTTGGATACAGATGGTATGTTCCATTACAGATACCCCAAAATTGTGCCTGATTGCTGCACTGATGGAATGAGCAAGTCCAATGAGGTTGACATCACCCCCATGTTGCTGTTAGGGTGTACAATGTTCTTCTGGTTCTGCTCATCTCACTCAGCATCAGTTCATGCAAATCCCTCCAGGCTTCTCTGAATTCCCATCCCTCCTGGTTTCTAATAGAACAATAGCATTCCATGACATGCATATACCATGGTTTGTTGAATCATTCCCCAACTGAAGGACATTTACTTAATTTCCAATTCTTTGCCACCACCAACAGGCTGCTATGAATATTTTTATACAAGTGATGTTTTTATCCTTTATCATAATTTCTTTAGGATATAGACCCAGTAGTGGTATTGCTGGATCAAAGGGTATGCACTTTTTTTGTTGCCCTTTGGGCATAATTCCAAATTTCTCTCCAGAAAGGTTGGATGAGTTCACAGCTCCACCAGCACTGTATTAGTGTCCCAGATTTCTCACATCCCCTCCAACATTGATCATTGTCCTTTGTGGTCATATTGGGCAAGTCTGAGAGGTTTGAGGTAGTATCTCAGAGATGCTTTAATTTGTATGAAAATTTATTTTCACAAATACATGATATGGAAGTTTTTTCTATATACATCCATATGCATATGAATATTTTTAAGTTAAAAAATGTCCTTCCACCCTCTCTTTCCATCCCCCTCCCCCAGTGATGAATAATCAAGTTAACATTGCATATACATATTTGTGATAAACATGTTTACAGATTAGTCATTTTCAGTATGGGTATGACTAAGTGAAAGAGATGCATAAAAGATATTTTTATAAAGTGTTCATCAGATTCTGTAGAATTTTTTTTGTTTGTTTTGGTTTGGTTTGTTTTTTCTTCCTCTGAATAGGAATAGGATTGTCCACAGACAATGTGGACAGTTGTACTAGCTCTCTGAATTGCTAGAGGAGCTGCTTCCATCAAGGGTAATCATCTCATAATGTTATTGTAAATTTGTTCATTAGTCTCTTGGTTCTACTCCCTTCATTCAACATCAGATCTTATAACTCATTCTTTGCTTCTTTACAGGCCAACCATTTACAGTTTCTTATAAAGCAATAATATTCCTAAGTATTCATGTACCATAACTTGTTTAGCCATTCCCCAATTGATAAGCATTTTCTCAATTTCCAATTCTTTGCCAATACAAAAATTGCTGCTCTGAATATTTTGGAATATATGGTACTTTTCCCATTTTTTATGATTTCTTCTACATAAGGGCCTAGAATTGTATCAAAGGGAATGAACAGTTTTACTGCTCTTTGGGTATAGTTCCATATTGCTCTCCAGAATGGTTGAAACATTTTACAACTCCACCAGTAATGCATTGTTCCCAATCCTCCCACAACTTCTCTAACATTGATCATTTTCCCTTTTTGAGATCTTAGCCTATCTGATAGGTGTGTGAGATGATACCTCAGAATTGCTTTAATTTGCATTTCTCTAATTAATAAAGAGTGGGAGCACTTTTTAATATGATTATATGTAGCATTGATTCCTTCATTTGAAAACTGTCTATTCATAACCTTTGACCATTTATCAATTAGGAAATATGCTGAAGGTATTTTTTCATTTTTTATTTTTTCATTTATTGAAGACAATGGGGTTAAGTGACTTGCCCAAGGTCACATAGCTAGGCAATTATTAAGTGTCTGAGGTCAGATGTGAATTCAGATCCTCCTGATTCCAGGGCAGTGCACTATCTACTGTACTACCTGGCTGCCCCTATGCTGAAGTTTTTACAGGGTATTTTGTCATTATTTTTAGAGGGGGGGAAATGAGGGAATGGGTTTTAGATGGTTATAATAGTTAAGTTAATAAAGATTAAAAAGTCTCTCTTCAACTTTTTTTTTAGTTTTTTTTCAAGGCAATGGGCTTAAGTGGCTTGCCCAAGGCCACACAGCTAGGTAATTATTAAGTGTCTGAGGCTGGATTTGAACTCAGGTACTCCTCACTTCAAGGCCAGTGCTCTACCCATTGTGCAACCTAGCCACCCCATCTCCTCAACTCTTTAAGGAAAAGTTTTCAACTAGATCTACTCAAGCTTGAAATAAGCTCAAAATTGAAGAACCCTACTTCTTGTCACTCTTCATTAAAAAGCTTCCAAAAGGCAGATCCTAGGACAAGAAAATAATGGTATCTCTAATGAAACTACAGATCAAAGAGAAGGATAAATCTTTCTCCATCTACCCTTTCCCCCAGTATGGTCCTCAATTTGATTTGTTTTCTGGAACTCAGTTCTTCAGGGCTGAGCACGAGTTGTTGAAGACTTGCACCAGAGGAATGAAGGAAGTATATAAAGAATGCTGCAAATACAGAATCAACAAAACTTGGCAACAAATTGAACATGGGAGAACAAGAGAGAGATAGAAAGTGAGAAGTCAAAGAAGACACCTAAGACACCTAAGTTTGTGAACCTGAGTGACTTAAACTGATAATACCTTCAATAGAACTGTGGAAAAAAGAATTAGTTGTACTTTGGATATTGAGTTTAAGAGAAAATAAAAATGGGTAAACAATTTTTGTTGCTTTCTTAAAAATGAGTGAATAAAATATCAAGGATGACCAAGGCACAAACGTGCCATAGGGAAATTATTCAAAAATACCCACAATCAAAAACTACAAAAGAGGGGGAAAAAAGTAGGTTGCCTAAAAGTGCAATTAGAATTCTTTTAAAGAAATTACACAACAGATTTAGAAGATTTTATTTAAAAAAAGCCATGGAAAATTTTGAAGGCAAAACTTTAGTAAATGATCCAAAACTTTAAAAAAGAGAGTCAAAAATTTACCCTAGTTAAATAAAAAAAAGTTCTAATAATCAGAATGGATAACATAAAAATTAATGTTTTATGGATACAAGAATTCTTAAGTCAAAATAATGAAAAAATAAAGTAAAATCTAAAGATAATTCATAGAAAAAACTGGAAGAAAGTAAATCAAGAATAGATAAAAAAAATCAAAGGATTACCTGAAATCTGTGACTGAATATAGAACCTGGTAATCATATGTCAAAACAAAATTGCTCAGACATTTTAAAACAAGAATGTAAAGTGAACATCAAAAGACCATTGATCACCTTCTGAAAGAATTTAAAACTCCTAGGAATATCATTTCTAAAACTGAGAGCTTCAAGGAAATAAAAATATTTAAAATAATGAAAAAGAAAGTTTCTCTAAACATCTAGGAACTACATTCAAAATCATACAATATTAAGCAGCTATAATTTTGAAGGAATAGAGAAGGTGGGATGTGGTATTCCAGTATGCAAAAGATAAAGATTAACAACCAAAAATCACAATCATAAAAACTGAGTATAATACAACAAAGAGCAAAAAAAATTATCATTTGTGAAAAAGTTATTAAATAGTGACTGTTCGACTAAATTATAACATTGCTCTGCCTTTACTTTAAAAAGATAAAAGAAATATTAAAAAGGTCCTACCACTATAAAAATATTTACAGAAGACTTTTTGGTAGAGGGAAAAATAAAATTAAAACTCTAAAAACTAAAGGAATGATAAACAATTGAAGAACTGTTGGATAAGTTATAATACATGAATGTAATGAGATATATTTAAGTAATAAGGAACTTGATAATTTCAAAGAAATAAGGAAAGTCATGTGTACTGCTATTAAGTGAAATAAGCAGAACCAGAAGAAAAATTTCTATTTTAACATCAGTATTATAACAATGGACAATTTTGGCGATTTTTATAAAGAATGTAATGAGCAAAAGCAGATGGAAGATATTTTGTTTAACAAGAAAATTTGACTCTTAACTAGAGAGTTTTAACTAGTTCCTTTTGACCCTGTCTTCTCCATTCAACCTGATGAAGACATCTTTGGAAGTTATAAGAAATATGTTTAGGGGGCAGATAGGTGGTTAAGTGGAGAGAGAGAGTGCTGATCCTAGAGTTAAGAGGACCTGAGCTCAAATATGCCCTCAGACACTTAATACTACTTACTTGTGTGATCTTGGGCAAGTCACCTAACCCCATTGCCTTGCAAAAACCAAAAAAATAGTGTGTTCAATATATTGACTATGCATGATTTTGGGAGTGGGGGTTGGGGGAGGGGGCAACATGATGTAACATACTAATGAGAGAGAGAGAAAGAGAGAGGAGAGAGAGAGAGAGAGAGAGAGAGAGAGAGAGAGAGAGAGAGAGAGAGAAATGAAAAAATCAATGAAAGAATTTGGAATTTTTCTTGGTTGTAATATATATATATGTACATATATATATATTATATATATATATATATATCTTATAAGAAATTTTTTTTCTCTTTTTTTAATAGAGTGGAATGGGAGGGAGAAACTGTTAAAACTTTAAAATGAAGAGATGAGAGGACTTCTGGACAAGATGGTGGAGAGAAGCCAGGCATTGTCCTAAGGTCTCCTGCCTTTCCCTGGCAGAGAGCAGAGATACAGCACAGGGGCAGTGGGGTGAGGCTGGTCTCAAAGACCAGGGCCTCGAGCCCCTATTTTCAGGGGAATCCCTGTGTTTCCAGTTGAGTCCCCTTTACCTCATCCCTATGGAAGAAAGTGACTCTTCCCAGAACAAACACAGTAACAAACCCGTAACCCCATAGCCCTAGGCTCAGGAGTGGGAAGCAGAGCTCTCTCAGTACTGAATGAAGAATAAGGAAACTAACTACTTAGTCCAATGGTCCAGCCCGCATTATGCAAGAACAGTGCAGATCCTTGCTGCAGCCTTCACACACACACCCCCAGGCCTAGGGAGTGGGTCACAAATCAAGATACTCCAGAGAAAGCAACCAGCACCCCCTACTGGCTGGCCTATTTGGAATTACTAAACCCAGTGAGCAAAGCCTCTAGGGATTTCAACACCAAAGTGTTTCCTAGGAGAATGAAGAAAAGCCAATGGAAAGGGGGATCCATTGAAAACTAATTGAAGTCAAAGATCATAACTCAGAGAGAACTAGAACTTCTACGGAGAATATGAATTGGTCTACAGCCTAGAAAGACTTCTTAGAAGAGATCAGTAAGGAGTTTAAAAATCAATTGGAAAAATTGGGAAAAGAAACACAAGGGAAAATTAATACCTTCCAAGAGAAAAATCAACACCGTGCAAAAAGAAAACAAATTCTTGGAAAATACAATTGGACTAATGCAAAAAGGAAAAAATTCTCTCAAAACCAGTCTGGCAAATGGAAAAGCTCTTTCAAAAATACAATTGAACAATTGGAAAAGGAGTTGCAAAAGGTAAATGAGGAAAATTCTTCTCAAAAAAATGCAATCTGCAGAAACTAATGACTTCATGAGACAACAAGAATCTGTTATCAAAAATAAATAAATAAATAAACAAACAAATAAATAAATAAGTGAAAAAATAAATGAACGAACGAATAAATAAATAAATAAATGAGTGAATAAATGAATGAATGAATAGATAGATAGATAGATAGATAGATAGATAAATAAATAAATAAATAAAGAGAAAACATAAAATGCCTTTTTGACAAAATAACTGAACCTAGAGAATGGATTCAGGAGACTTCTTACAAATATTGTGCATAAAAAAAAGCCTGGCTCAATATTTCAGGATTTAATAAAGTAAAATTTCCCTGATATTGTGGAACCAGAGAACAAAATAGTTATTGAAAGAATTAATCAATTCCTCTGAAAGGACTCCCCAAATGAAAACACCAAGAAACACCAAGGAATATTGTGGCCAATTTCTAGAACTATCAGATAAAAGAGAAACACCTGCAAATAGCCAGAAAGAAAGAAATTGATACCAAGTAGCCACTGTAAGGATTAAACAGGAACTGGCTGCATCAACATTAAGGGACTGAAGGACCTGAAATGTTATATTCCAAACAGCAAGGCAGCTTGGAATGTAGGCAAGAATGCACTTTCTGGCAAAACTAAACCTTCTCTTCCATGGGATAAGATGGACATTTAACAAACTAGGAGACTTGCAATTTTTCCTGATGAAAAGCCCAGACCTAACTAGAAAATTTGGACTTCAAACAGGAGACTCAAGAGACACATGAAAAGGTAAAAAGGGAAAATAAAAAAAACTATTATCTAATAAGATGAAACTGGCTATATCTCAAACTAGGAGGAAGATGCTCATAACTCTTGAGAATTTTAACTCTAATACAGAGAATATACTTAAGCAGAAATAATGGACACTCATGACTCTGACAGAATGATGTAAAAATAATATCTTCTTAAAAGGGAGGGACAGTAAATAAATAGGAAGATAGAGGAGATTGAATGGGGTACACCACATTACAAGAAGAGGTACAAAGGACCTATTGCAATAGAGGGGAGGAAAGTCAAAGATGAGAACCACCTGAGTTTTACTTTCATCAGATTTGGCTCAAGGCAGGATTAACATAAACAAACTCAGTTAAATTAAGCCGCTTATCTTACCTTTCAAGTATTAAAAGGGGAAAAGGGGAGGGGGCAGGAAAAGAGGAACTAAGAAGGAAGGGAAGGAAGAAGGGGCAAAGGGACAGGGGAAAGAAAGAGGAGGGGGTTGATAAAAGGCAGCAAACACACTGAAAGAGATGATATTCAAAAGCAAAATACTGGGGAATATTGATAAAATGAAAAGGAGGAAACACAAACAGAGGGAAGATAGCATGGAGGGCAATAAAGGCTTAGCAACTATAACTTTGAATGTGAATTGGATGAACTTTTCCATAAAACAAAAGCAGATAGCAGAGTGGATTAAAAACCAGAATCCTACAATATACTGCTTATAATAAACTCATCCAAAGAAGAGGAATACATTAGAATAATGGTAAAAGGTTGGAGTAGAATATATTTTGCTTTGGCTGAAGTAAAAAAGGCAGGGGTAGCAATCTTTATCTCAAATAATACATTTGCAAAAATATATTTCATTAAAAGAGATAAGGAAGGATATTATTTCCTCTTTAAAGATACTATTGACAATGAAGCAAATTAAATACTAAGTATGTATGCATCAAGTAGTATACCATCCAAAAATCTTAGAGGAGAAGCTGAATGAGCTACAGGAAGACACAGACAGAAAAACTCTACTGGTGGGAGACCTCAACCTCCCTCTCTCAGAATTAGATAAATCTAAGCACAAAATAAACAAGAAGGAAGTTAAGAAGGTAAATAGAATATTAGAAAATCTAGACATGTTAGATCTTTGGAGAAAAATGAATGAGGATAAGAAGGAATATACTTTTTTTCTTCAGTACATCACAAGCAAAAATTGGCCATGTACTAGGGCATTAAAAAAATCTTATAATCAAATGCAGAAAAACAGAAATAATGAATACTTCCTTCTCAGATGATAATACAATAAAAGTCATGAGATAGGCCTAAAACTAACTCGAAACTAAATAAGCTGATTTTAAAGAATGAGTAGATCAAACAACAAATTATAAATAGAATTAGTGATTTCATCCTAGATAATTACACGTATGAGAAAATATACCGAAATTTATGGGATACAGCCAAGGCAGTGGTTAGAGGATATATTATATCTTTAACTGCTTAAATGAATAAAATAGAGAAAGAGGAAATCAATGAACTAAGTATACAACTAAAAAATATAGAGAAAGAAGAAATTAACCCACCAAGTAAGTACAAAATTAGAAATTCTAAAAATTAAAGGAGAAATTAATAAAATCAAGAGCAAGAAAACTATTTATCTACTAAATAAATTGATCTGCAATAAAATTGATAAAGCTTTGGGTAATTTGATTTAAAAAAGAAAGAAGAAAACCAAATTATTAGTATCATAAATGTAAAAGGTACACTCACCACCAATGAGGAGGAAATTAAAGTAATAATTCGAACCATGTTTGCCATTAAATTTGATAATCTAAGTGAAACGGAAAAATATTTACATAAATATAAGTTTCCCAGGTTAAATAAAGAGGAAATTAACCTAAATAATTCCATCTCAGAAAAAGAAATTCAACAAACCATCATTAAATGTTCTAAGAAAAAAATTTCCAGGGCCAGATGAATTCACACGTGAATTATATCAAATATTGAAGGAACAATGAGTTCTAATTCTATACAAACTCTTTGGAAAAATAGATGAAGATAGAACTCTGGTGCTGATAACAATATGAAAAAGAGTCAAAACAGGGAAAGAAAATTATAGACCAATTTCCCTAAGGAGTACCAATACAAAAAATCATAAATAAAATCTTAGCAAAGCTATTACAGCAAGTGATCACTAGGATAATACACTATGAGCAGGCAGGATTTATCCCAGGAATGCAGGGTTGATTCAATATTAGGAAAACTATAAGTATATTTGACTATATATAAATAACAACCCCAACAGAAATCAGATGATTATATCAATAAATGCTGAAAAAGCCTTTGACAAAATACAGCACCCATTCCTACTAAAAACACTAGAGAGTAAAGGAATAAATGGATTCTTCCTTAGAATGATAAGCAGTATCTATGGGAAACCATCAACAAGCATTTTATGCAATGGGGATAAACTAGAGGCATTCCCAATAAGCTCAATATTGTGTTAGCTTCAAAAATAAGAGAAGAAAAAGAAATTGAAGGAAATACAATTGGGAAGGAAGAAACAAAACTCTCACTCTTTGTCAATGACATAATGGTTTACCTAAAGAATCCTAAAAAATCATCTAAAAAACTAGTAGAAACAATTAGCAACTTTAGCAAAGTCTCAGAATATAAAATAAATCCACACAAATCCTTAGCATTACTATATATATACTAGCAAGATACAGCAGCAAGAGCTAGTAAGAGAAATCTCATTTAAAGTAACTTCAGACAATATTAAATACTTGGGAGTCTACCTGCCAAGGCCAACTCAAAAACTCTATGAAAACAACTTTAAAACACTTTCATATAAATAAAATCAGATTTAAATAACTGGGCAAATTAGAACTGCTCATGGATAGGCTGAGCTAATATAATAAAATGATAATTCTACCTAAATTAAACTAATGATTTAGTACATTACCAATCAAAATTCCAAAAAATTACTTTAATGAGCTAGAAAAAAAATGTACCTAAATTTATATGGAGAAACAAAAATTCAAGAATTTCCAAGGATTTAATGAAAAAAAAGAGCAAAAGAAGGTGGCTTAGTCTTACCAGATCAAAAATTATATTATAAAGCTTCAGTCATCCAAACAATCTAGAACTGGCTAAGTAATAGAATGGTGGATCTGTAGAATAGACTAGGTGCAAAAGACACAGCAAGAAATGACTATAATGGAGGTGGCTAGGTGGCACAGTGGATAGAGCACTGGCCCTGGAGTCAGGAGTACCTGAGTTCAAAACAGGTCTCAGATATTGAATAATTACCTAGCCGTGTGGCCTTGGGCAAGCCACTTAACCCCATTTGCATCACAAAAAAATGACTATAATAATCTGCTTTTTGATAAACCCAAAGAGTCCAGCTTCTGGGATAAGAACTCTTCCTTCTTTAAAAACTATTGGGAAAATTGGAAGTTAGTACAACAGAATCTTGGATTAGAACAACATCTCACAGCCTATACCAAGATAAAATCAAAATGCATACAGGATTTAGACATAAAAGACAATGTTATAAGCAAATTGGGAGATCAAGGAATAGATTATCTGTCAGATCTGTGGCAAGAGAAGCAGTTTATGACCAAGGACAAAATGGAGAACATCATTAAAACAAACTAGATAATTCTGATTACATTAAAGTAAAAAGCTTTTGCACAAACAAAACTACTGTAACCAAGATCAAAAGAAATGTAGTAAACTGGGAAACAACTTTCATAACTAGTATTTCTGACAAAGGACTCATTTCTAAAATATATATAGAGAACTGAGTCAAATTTGTAAAAAAAACAAAAAACAAAAAAAACAGGCCACTCCCTGATTGAAAAATGGTCAAGGGAGCCAAGATGGCGACATGAAGGGATGGAGTCTTAGGAGCTCTCTGATAAACACTCATAAACTAAGGACTCTAACTAAACTTTCAAGAGACAGAACCCACAAAGGGACCCAGTGAGGCAGTTCTCCTACTCAAGGTAACCTGGAAAAGAGCAGAAAGGCTCTGCTCCCCGGGGGTCGGAGGGGCGGCCTGCTGGAGGGGTGGCCTGAGCGAAAGAACTTCAGCCTCCCGGAAGCAGCCCCAGGGTCCTGGGAGCCGTGGCTCACAGGAGCAGAGGAGTCTCCTGAGCTGCACCCCAGGGAGCACCGGGCACAAAGTGGGGGAACAGTGGGGGACCTCTGCCAGAGCGAGCATGTGGAACCCAGCCCTCAGGGCACACAGCTAGCAGCTTGGTGTTTCACCAGCCCAGACCCAGAAACAGAAGCGGGAGCCCCCAGGGCATGAGCCCATTGAGCAGAGGGAGGGGAGTGAAGAGAGAGAGACTGCCCATCTGATCTCTGTCCTCTGCCCCTGGAACAGGACTCTGGGGCTCTGACCACATTCAGATCCTGATCCCAGTCTAGGACCCCACATAGAACAACAGGGCCCCCCCACCTCAGCCCCGTGGCAGAGGGGGGCGTTTATGGTCATTCACAGCCCTGGAGGGAGGACAGAGCCTCACAAACTGAGACCCTTGTGGGAGTGTCCCAAAAGCTCAGGAAGCACGCCAAAAAACAGGCTTAGGCTGGGAAAATGAGCAAGCAAAGAAACAAGAGGAAGACCATTGAGAAATATTTTGCAAATGAGCCCAACAAGGATCAAAATACTCAGTCTGAAGATGAGGAAGCACAAGCTCCTGCATCTAAAGACTCCAAGAAAAACAGAAATTGGGCTCAGGCTATGACAGAGCTCAAAAAAGACTTTGAAAATCAAATGAGGGAGTTGGAAGAAAAACTGTGAAAAGAAAGGAGAGAGAGCTGCAGGAAAAACATGAAAATGAAGTCAGCAGCTTAGTCAAAGAAATCCAAAAAAATGATGAAGAAAATAGCATGCTAAAAACCAGCTTAGGTCAAATGGATAAAACAGTTCAAAAAGTTATTGAGGAGAAGAATGCTTTAAAAAGCAAAATTGGCCAGATGGAAAAAGAGATAAGAAAACTCTCTGAGGAGAACAAATCCTTCAGACAAAGAATAGCATTCAGGGAGATTGATGAATTTACCAGAAATCAAGAATCAAAACTTCAAAACCAAAACAATGAAAAATTAGAAGAAATTGTGAAATATCTCATTGAAAAAACAACTGATATAGAAAACAGACTTAGGAAAGATAATTTAAAAATTATTGGAATACCTGAAAGTCATGATCCGGAAAAGAGCCTTGACATCATTTTCAAAGAATTACTACAGGAAAATTGCCCTGATATTCTAGAAGCAGAGAGCAAAATAGAAATGGAGAGAATCCACCAATCCCCCCCAAGAAAGAGATCCCAAAAAAACCAACCCCCAGGAATATTATAGCCAAGTTCCAGAACTCCCAAGTCAAAGAGAAAATATTACAAGCAGCCAGAAGGACACAGTTCAAATATCGTGGAGCTGCAGTCAGGATCACACAGGACTTAGCAGCAACTACATTGGAAACTCGTAGGGCTTGGAATACAATATACCAGAAGGCAAAAGAGCTTAGAATGCAGCCAAGAATGAATTACCCAGCAAGGCTGAATGACCTCTTCCAGGGAAAAAGATGGACTTTCAATGAACCAGGGGAATTTCAAAGGTTCCTTTTGGAATGGCTAGAGCTGAACAGAAGGTTTGATCTTCAGATACAGGACTCAGGTGAAGCATGGAGATTGGAGGAGAGGAGGGAAATATGAGGGACTTAATGAGGATGAACTGCATGTATAGAAAAATGATACTGATAATATTCATATGAACCTTCTCAGTTAATAGAGCAGGTAGAGGGAGCTTTTATAGTTGAAGCACAGGAGAAAGCTGAATTTGAAGATAAAATATGGTGTAAAAATGGAGTCAATAGGAAAAAAGGGAAATGGAATGGAAGAAAGAAAAAGGAAAGGGGGAATAGTCCAAGATATTTCACATAATAAGATTTTTTTTTATTACAATGAGCTATTGCAATGATATGGAAGGGAGGAGACAAGGGGGAATGAGTGAACCTTTGCTCTCATCAGAGATGGCTAGGAGAGGAAACAGCAAATATACTCAATGGGGTATAGACATCTGGAGTAAGAAGGAGGGGGGAGCAGGGGGAAGGGGTGGGGATGTGAATAAAGGAGGAGAGGATGGACCATGGGGAGAAAGTGGTGAGATATAACACATTTTCTTTTTTACTTCTTACAAGGGGCTGGGATTGGAAGGCCTGCCCAGGACCATAGGGCCGGATGGATTCTGGGCCTAAGGGGTGGTATGGGGGCTCAGGGCTTCTTGGTCCTAGGACCAGGGATCTGTCTGTTGCGCCACTCAGCAACCCTACAGCAGAGTCAGAGTGAAAGGAGAGAGAAAATGTAGTACATGGTAGTGGAGAAATAAGAAAGGAGGGAGTTGTGATCAGCAATGGCAATGTTGTAGGGAGTTGCGATCAGCAATGGCAATGTTGGAAAAATATGGAAGTAACTTTTGTGATGGACTTACCATAAAGAATGAGATCCACCCACGACAGAGTTGTTGGTGTTGGAACAAAGACTGAAGCACATTTTTTGTTATTATTTTTGGGGGGAGGGTGCAGGGCAAGTGGGGCTGGGTGGCCTGCCTGGGGCCACATAGCAGGGTGATCTTTGGGTGTCTGGGGCCGGATTTCGACCTGGGTGCTCCTGGCTTTTCTTCTTTTTGGTTTTTATTTTGGGTCTTTTTTTTTTTCCTTCTTTTTGGTTTTTGCAGGGCAGTGGGGATCGGATGGCTTGCATGTCACATGGCTGGGTGATTGTTGGGTTTATGAGGTTCAATATGGACTTGGGTGCTTGTGGCTCCAGGGCTGGTGCTTCGTCCATTGCACCACCTGGCCACACCTACAATTATTACTATTATTTTTTTAATTTTAATTTTTTGTCTCTCCCCTTTACTTTTTTCACCCAAGCAAGTCTATCTGTATTCGTGGGGGAGGGGTATTTTGTTTACTTGTAAACAATAATATTTTATTAATGTAAAAAAAAACATTTGTACAAAATGAGAATAAAAAATAAATTAAAAAAGATAAAAAAAGAAAATGGTCAAAGGATATGCAAAGATAATTTACAGATGAGGAAATTAAATTTATCCATAATCATATGAAAAATTGCTCTAAATCATTACTGATTAGAGAAGTACAAATTAAAGCATCTCTGAGGTATTACCTCACACATCTCAAATTGGCCAATATGACTAGAAAGGATAGTGATCAATATTGGAAGGGATATGAGAAATCTTGGACTCTAATACATTGTTGGTGGAGCTGTGAACTGATCCAACCTTTCTGGAAAGCAATTTGGAATTATGCCCAAAGAGCAATAAAAATATGCACACCCTTTGATCTAACCATACCTTTCTATATGGCGTCTATACCCTGAAGAGATCATGAAAAAGGGTAAAAACATCACTTGTACAAAAAATGTTCATGGCAGCTCTGTTTAAGATAGCAAAGAATTAGAAATCAAGTGAATGTCCATCAATTGGGGAATGGTTGAACAAAATGTGGTATATGTACATTATGAATACTAGTGTTCTGTTAGAAATCAGGAGTGATGGGATTTCAGACTTGCATGAATGAGCAAGATGAGCAGAACCAAAAGAACATTGTAACACCATAAGAGCAATATGGGGTTGATGATTAACCTTAATAGACTTAATCATTCTATCAGTGCAATAATCAGGGATAATTTGGGGTTATCTGTGACAGAGAATACCATCTGAATCCAGAGAAAGAATTGTGGACTTTAAACAGTAACCAAAGACTATTACCTTCAATTTAAAAAAAGTTGTCATTTAAGTACTACATAATTTTGTTATCTCTAATATTTTATTTTTTCCTCAAGGATATGATTTTTCTCTCAAAACATTCAATTTTGACCAATGTATCACATGTAACAATGTAAAGATTAACAGTCTGCCTTCTGTGGGGTAAGGGGGGAGGGAGGGAAAGGAGGGTGGAGGAAAATTATAAAATTCAAAACCTTACAAAAAAGTGATAGGTAGAAACTACTATTGTATATAATTAAAAAACAAATGAAATATTTATATTAAATAAAAGAAAAAATAAAGAGATGAGAGAGTGCTACAACTGTCAAAGATGACATGCATTCTCAAATGAGGTCACTATTTTGTTAGTTTGTTAGTTTTATTTAACCCCTTACAGAATGGGAGTAATCTGTATTTTTTCATTGTAAAGGTAAAACAATAAAATTTTCAAAGAACATTCATGCAAAACAAATCCACCTCTCTGCCATGTCCAAAACTGTAAATCCCATTCTGCACCTTGGATCATCCCCACTGTCAAGGAAGCAGGTTGCATGTTTAATCATCAATCTTCTGGAGCTATTACTGATAATTGTATTGACTAGAGTTAGTATCTCCTGTTTAACTTAGATGTTTGTGCTAATTACTTGACTGATAAGATTCCTGCCTCCTCCAGAGACCCTGGGTTGATTTCTGTTCCTATTAAATTGTCTGTGATACCTTCCCCCCCCCCCCCAGTATAACCTTGTTCTCTGTAGGACTTTTTAAAATCTGTACTAACTTAGGTAAGATGCAGTCATAAATATCTTCTTACAACAAGTCCCTCTCATTAGCTTGAGAGCCTCAACACCACTCCCATAGTCCAATCATAGCAACACAAAACCATAAAATCATCTCCAGAAATGAGGAAAATGCCCTTAACACCCATAGCAACACCTTTTGAGGGAACTATGTTCTAGCCATGTTTATCATCCCTTGAAAACAATCATAAATAAAAGTTTCAGAGTTTGAAAGACTTATTCACCATTTCATTTTCATAGTATTCAAGTTTTCACTTAACCAACACATCAACTGAGATAATCCTATCAGTTTTTTGCCCTAAAAAATGGAAAACATAAAGGGTAATGAAATGGATCAAAACATAAAATAAAAGAATTATGAATTACAATATAACTAAGTTAAACCTTTATAGATGAGCACAGAAGTAATAGAATGATAATAGCTAATAATTATAGAGGGCTAACTATGTAGCATTCTACTAAACACTAAAATTTATTATTTATTTGATTTTTACAGTATAAAAAACTGAGGCAAATAGAGTTCAAACATTTGCCCAGACTTGTTAGTAAATGTTTAAGACTGAATTTGAACTCAGATATTCATGACCCCAGACCCAGTATTCTATCTACTGTGCCACCTAGCTGGGAAGACACCGATAGGAAAACAACAATCATATATAGATATAAACAAGGCAACCCCTGTCTTTGCATGTTCTGAAGGATGAAAAAAGACTCGAGATTTAAGACCAAAGTTCCACCTCATCTATGCTCAGTTTCTTAATCTATTAGCTCAGTGCTTGAAATTGGTCAGAAAAAGTAATTAAATAGTTATTCAGCAATGTTATGTGTCCTATATAGATATGTGTGACCTGGGGAGCAGAGGTGGAAGGGGGAAGAAAAAAGATGAAGTCAGTGCAGAGAATGTCACCCTCTACAGATGCTATTTTTGATAGTTATATTTTGATTGAAAGTATAAAACATAAAAAAGTGTTTACTTAAATCTGCAAATATATATTTTATGATTTTTCTCAGCTGTCCACTTCTAAGGTAAATGACCATGCAGCCATATTCAGAGAACCACTTTCTTTTTTTCCTAGATTAAGTTACTAGAAATTATGATACAGTGTCTTTGACCAAAACCTTAATGGGTAGATAAGATGTGCAGAAATATCTCAGTGTAAATTCAAGCCTATTAAATGATATTAAGCATAACCCTTGTCTCAATTTTCTCATTCATTATCTCTTATCCTGCTCAATTTTTCTAAAACAGGTCTGAGTCAAACCAAATCTCACAGGAGTTGTAATCAGTCAGTCAATACTGATTTATTAAGTGACTATTATGTTTCACACACTCTCCTAAATACTAAGGATATCAAAAAAAAAGTTCAAAGACCTCATATTCTTATTGGAGAGACAACATGTAAATAACTGTGTAGTGATCCCATTAATAGGGTAAATGAGAGGTAATCTCAGAAAGAAGACATTAATATGGATATAGTACGGAAAGAATAGCTTCTTGCAGAAAAGTTTGAATATAATGCTGAATGAAAAAATAAATGGAACTGAAAGACTTCCAGGCATTTGTAACAAAAAGACCAGAAAAAATAATGGAAAATTTGATATAAAAGTGATATAGAGAATTGTGAGAGAATTATAAATGAAGCAGAGATTCTGTTAATTTTTCAATGTTGTTAAAATCTTGTTAATACTGGAAAGCTTGTTTGCTCCTGAGATGTAAACTGACCCCCTTTGATTGTATCCTGTCCCCTATTTTCCCCTTTTACCTAACCTTGACCATAGACCTGGCATGACAGAAAATGACATGTTGAACTTGGAGGTTGCACATTTTGGAACACAAAGGACCAGTATGTAGCTTGCCATTGGAAGATACCTGACCCAAGGTGCAAGACCATTCCTCAGGCACCACCCCTTGCCCAACTTACCACAAAAGGGTATTTAACAAGAAGCACTACCCTTTCTTGCTTTCTTCTTACCTCTGTCTTCTACTTTGTAGGATGTTTGCATCTCTCTTTCTTTCCTAGGCCATGTGTTCCCATGCTAGGACCCCATGCCATGTGGCCAGAATAAACCAAGCCCAATCTCTCTCTCTCTCTCTCTCTCTAACTTGATCTGGTCAATCCTCTTTCTCTGACCCAGTCAGCTCTCCCTAACTGTCTTGCTTCCTCTAACTTTAACTGCCTGTCTTTGTCTCAGTTCACCAAGCCTAACCTTTTGTTATTCACCCCTTCCTAAAGTGCTTGTTGACCCTTCTGGAGGAAAAGGTTTTTTTTTTTTAATCTGTTCACTTTTGCTATATTTCATAATAAAATGCTGAGCAGTTTTAACATATCAAAGAATACTCAAATTCTTTCACCTATTCAGTGGCCTTAAAATCTTCTATCTTCTATCTCAAAATCTTTATTAGGCAGCAGCAAAAGATCCAGAGGAAATATAAGGAAATAAATAAAGACTAATTATAAAGGACTGATAAAAGTTAAATTCTTTCCCTTTGCTATATGGAAATGTTATAAATATTCTTAAAACTGTTACTGTAACTAAAGGCAGTTTGAAAGAAAGATAGTGGCTGAGTTCTGTGTGAGATGGTGATTATAGCAAAAAAAACAAAAAATAGATAGAAAAAAATAAAAAGGAGCAATTATTTCATAAGAATGGAATGTGAAAGGAAGAATTAATACTGAGCAAAGAGGTGAGGGTGGAGAGCTGGTAGTGATTGAAACCTCTCTGCTATCTGGATTAAAGAGGAAACAAAGTCTACACCTAAAGAAATTTAGAGGACTTCTGAATTTCTAGAGAAGTGAGAGAACTGAAGGATAGGCTAAGAGGAGGGGATTTTTGAAGACTGTTTAGAATAAGATTAGGAGAATGGGGGGGGAAGATAAGGGAGGGAATTTTAAAGGGACGAATAAAATAAAGAATAAGAGGGTAGGGAAAAGATAAGATAACAGAGATTGGGTAAAAAGACAGGCTGTAAGGGAAAATAGTGAGTAAAAATAAATTAACAAATGGTCATAAGAACTTTGTCAAGAATGAATCATTCCCCAATTGATAATTAGTTAAAGAATACAATTTTCAATGAAGAAATTAAATAATTTATAGTCAAAACAATTTATAAAACAATTTATAAATATGTATTGTAATTAATATTATAAATACTATAAATAATACTTATACATTTATAAATGTTGTAAATAATTATTGATTAGAAAGATGAAAATCAAAATAAGCTTAAGATATCATTTTAAACCTACCATATTGGCTAAAACAATAGAAAGAGAAAATGGCAAATGTTGAGAGAATGTAAAAAAAATACGGACACCAATAGATTGTTTGTGGAATTGTAAAATGATACAAATATTTTAGAGAGCAATCTGGTATTGTGCCCAAACTGTTAATAAATTACGTTTACCATTTGACCCAGCAATATTACTACGAGGTCTATTTCCAAAGATGATTATTAAAAGAACAAAAGAACATATATGTTCTAAGATGTTTATAAGAGATCAATTTGAGATAATAAAGAACTGGAAATTTCATAGAAGCCCATGACTGAATGTTATAGTATATGATTGTGATTAATATTATACTTTAAGAAATAATAAGCTCAATGATTTTAGAAAGAAATAATAAAGAGTAAAATAACCTAAACCAAGAGAATATTGAATATAGAAACAGTAATATTGCTTTAAGAATTACTTTAAGCAAATACCTATTATATATCTAAATTAATAAATTATTTTGCCTATTATGTATACCTAAATTACCTAAAATATATGTCTAAATTAAATAAAGGAAGATACAATCTGCACCTAGAGAAAAGAACTGCTAAATAGAATATGGGGGGTAGAGAGGAGGATTTATATGATCATTTTGTTGTTTACTGAAAGGATTAGCAAATTGTGCATAGCAGATTTGCAGTTTATTATACTATTATAAAAATACTTGTTTTATTTCATAAATTAAAAAAAAATTTAAAGGACAAAAACCAAGAACATTCCAAGTATGGAAGATAGCCAATCAAAATCAAGAATTGGATTGTCATGGGAGCTAAAAATCAATGTCTCCAGATCATAAAATATGAGGAGGGAAATAAGTTGTTAGAAGTCTGAAAAAGTAGGAGAGGACTATGTCTTCAAGGGTTTTTTAAAAAGGAAACTATTAGAGTTTATTGAGGAGGGAATAACCTCATCAGAGCTACATTTTGGAAGATCACTTTGACAGCTGAGTTGGGAAGAGGCCTGAGGCAGATATAAATATTAGAAATCTATTGCACCAATCCAAAAAGATATAATAAGTACTTGTAACCCAGTAGTAGTAGCATGAGTAGAGAGATGAGTTGAGAGATTGTTGCAAAGTTATCAATAATAGGATTTGGAAATAGATTAGATATTTAGGGTTAGTGTGAGTGAGGGTCCCAAAAAAATCTTAGAGAGGAAAATATCAGGACAAAGGGGTGATCAATAATGCTAAAGGCTGCAGAGAGTTCAGGGAGGATGAGAATTGAGAACTCATTGGATTTGGCAATTAAGAGATGTCTGGTAATTTCAGAGAAAACAGTTTAAATTGAATGAAGAGATCAAAAGCCAGACTACAGAGGGTTTTAAGAAGAGAATAAGAGTAGGAGAGAGTCCTGCAATTTTCTGAGTTTCTGCAGAAGCTTGGTCACAAAATAGAGGAAATTCACAGGACAATATCTATAAGATATGATTGAATCAAAGAAGGGATGTTTTTAAGGATCAGAGAGTTATGAGCATTTGGGTAGGCATCAGGAAAGTAGTCAATAAAAAGAAGAGATTGAAGATTAGTGAAACAATAAGGATGATAAAGTGGGGAATCTGCTAGAGAAGATGGTATAGAAATGGGATCAAGAATATATGTAAAATAGGGGTGGCTAGGTGGTGCAGGAGATAGAGCATGGGCCCTGGAGTCAGGAGTACCTGGGTTCAAATCTGGTCTCAGACACTTAATAATTACCTAGCTGTATGGCCTTGGGCAAGCCACTTAACCCCATTGCCCTGCAAAATCCTAAAAAAAAAAGAATATATGTAAAATGAATGAGCATTCACAAAGATAAGGGTCACCTTTACACTTCAGCCAGTCAATAAACATTTATAAAGTATGTGTCAGACACTGTGCTACATGAGACAGAGATGAAGGAAGATAGAGATAGTGATAAAAGACAATCTAGTATGGGAAGGATATAAAGGTGATAGCAAGGGAGTGAGTGATGGAGGAATCCGCTTTCAGCAACTGGCCTCAATTTTTTCAGCTAATTGTGAGGAAAGGTTCTCAAATAAGAGGGTAGGTGAGTTCTGAAGAGAGAAAAATCACTTTAAAATTGTGTATTAGGGCAGTGTAAAAGATAAATCATTTTGTGGTTAAGATGCAGTTGAGATTATGTACCTTAGTCAATTGAGATTATGACTTAGCTTGTTTTCATAATTTTCTTTAGCTCCAATCAGTATATGAATAGGAGTGAAGGCAATAGATGGCCAAACTAATCTGAGATTAGAGTCTGGAAAGATCAATAAAAATCAATAAAAATCAATAAAAACGTGAGGGACTCAAATATGGAAGGTGGTGTAAACTAGTTCACCAGTAGATTTGGGATGAAAGTCAAAGCAATACAGGAATGATTACTTGAAAAAAAATTCTGAGGGGTAAAGAGATGAAAGAGAATGCTTTATGTTGTTGGTCTGTCATTCTAAGAGAGGACCTCAGGAGGGTGATGTTAATTGAAGGAAGAGGAGCAAATAGCAACACTGACCAACTGGAACTAACTGGTTAAGTACCCAGAGCCCAGCTATTGCTACTCACAGATCATGGAGCCTCCTTCATTCTTGAAGAGGACCAAGGACATCCAAAGGATGAAGTCTTAACTTGCAAGTGAATTACTTTTACTTGAGGCCAAATTAAGCAGTCATCAACTTCACTCTCTTCTTCAGAGTCATCACAATACAGTGATAAGATAAAGGTCAAGATGACTGTTGATGGGGAAGGCTAGGTGGCTCAATGGATAGAGTACTGGCCCTGGAGTCAAGAGGACCTGAGTTCAAATCCAGCCTCAGACACTTAATAATTACCTAGCTGTTTAGTCTTGGGCAAGTCACTTAGCCCCATTTACCTTGGGAAAAAAACCTAAAAAAAAAAAAGATGACTGCTGATGGATTGACAGAACAAAAATGAAGGTCGGGATGAGAGGTCTTAAGGCAAAAATATAATCATAAAAGATTATGATAAAATAAATAAATTTCATGATTCAGGAATATAGAAGATGATGCAAGATTAAACATAATCATCAGTCATAAGAAATTAGCAAATTGAGGAAATGGGGAATTAGAGGGATTGAAGGATTATCTATCTATGTATATATATATATATATATATATATACACACACACACACACATATATATATACATATATGTTGAAATCATATATTATAAGTGCAATATTTGGGGTAGAAAGAATTAATGTGAGGCAGGCCCTGAAAAATTTTTATTATCTTTTAAGGTATAAAATTATCAATAGCTATGGGTTAAGAAATTCTAATACCCAAAATGATGTACTTCCAATACATGGTCATCAACAAAAAGATAAATATCATCTAGTTATAAATGGAATAATATTAGACAATGCACAAATCAGTTACATGTGGTCACTGATCTCCAAGACATTGGAGTGAATTCTAGTGAATCAATGATTTGAAATATCATGAAGTTCTCTTTAAATATATTTTCAGAAAATTATGTATTAGTAAGCTTAGTTTTAAAATAACAAGCTCTTTCAGAAAGAGTATTTGCAGACCTCAGTGAGTGATGTAAAAGAAATGATGTAATGTCAAAAATTTTGTGTTCCAAAGTGAAAAAAATGTTCCAGGCAGAGGGATTAGAGTAAGGGAAACAATCCTATTTTGAAGGATGTGTAGAGGGAAGGGTGTGACCTGTAAATTAGAATATTTACTTAGAAATTCTACTCAAGTAGTAGAAGAAAAGGAATAGATAAGTTTAAAAGCAATTAATGAATTTCTAATAAAAGGGACTCAATTGTAATTTTTATGGTTCTTTTAAAATCTTTTCATAAGTGCATATGCTATCTAACTAAAATAATTAGAAATATTAGTCAAAGTTTATGTTCATTTGTGTTAACAGTAATTTAGGAAAATTCAAGTATAATTTAATGGAAATGCTTTCTCAATGATTTCTTTTAATTAATTTGGCCTATAGGCCATTTGAAATTATTTGAAATTAACCTTTAAACTTTAGCAATAATGGGCCCTTTCCTATTATCAGACATAGGAGGAAAAGCATAAATGAATGAATGAACAAACTGGCAAATTGTTAAATATGTTAAAATACAGAGTAATATACAAAATGCCAGAGATACAATTACAAAAAATTAAGAGTCCTTGACCTCAAGGATCTTATATTCTAATAGAAGACAACAAATTTAAGGGAGTGGTATTAAGGTAAGATTGTTCTGATCTTAGTAATAACAAAGATAGTAGAATCATAAAACAATTAATTGATATGCCTTTCTGGGAATATGTTGAATTGATTATTGTTATTCCTACAAATTTAAACATAATATGCATGCTCAAGTTCTTCTCATTTCTTCTCCTTTCCCAATTTCCACTGTTCCTCCTTTTCTCCTACTTCTAATGAAAAGTTGAAATAATACTCTGGTATTTCCTATATCTGTTCCCATAAAATGTCTATAAGCTTCAGTTTTCTGACTACCTCCTTTGCAAGAATATTGTAGAGAAATATTTTTGTACACTTTTAAAATTAAATCATAAAAACTTAAATTTCAACCTAAAAATCTGATACCTGTCCCCTATGCTACAATAACAATGATATCCCCTACTATAATAAAAAAATAAAATGTTCCAAATAAAAAAACAAAGTATTAAGCTGATTGAGACACATTTATGTGGTCATATTTTGATTTCATGTTCTTCATATATCTGTATAACTAAAAACTACTGAAATCTCTTTACCACTATGTAGAACTTGCTTGGCAGGTATTGGAATCCACTAATGGATTATACTTGCCTCTATGGTATCATTGCTTAAAAAGAAATTCCTGCCAAATTACAATTACTTCTTGGCAATGGAACAAAGAACGAAGTGTGAAATCTGGAGCTGGACACTAATAACAGGAAGAGCATCTTGATAGAGTCTGTGGTAACCTCATGAAACTAGCCTCTACCTACAAGCAAGATACTGAGGACAGATTCGCCTTCAAAATCTTCACCATGTTTTTGACTTTGAATCCCAGCATCTACTGCAATACTTGAAGAATAATAGTTGATTAATGAATTCTTGTCGAATTGAACTGAATAAATTATTGAACAAAAGGAGGAAAAAACTATCAGATTATACCTTACACTTTCTTAAAATGTAAACTTCAAAAGGGCAGAAATTCTCTTTTTAAAGTCCTTTCCACATATGATGGTAGCAATTATCACTCCATCCACAAGTAAGATTTTATATAGCTAAAAGCACAGAAATTATCTCTTAAATATTTCCTCTAATTGAAAAATGTCCTTTTTGTATTTTCCCAATTATTAATTTCAAATAATAATCTATTTAGTGAAAGATAAATGTCTGTTGACCTGAATTGATTTGATTACAGGTTCCACATACTTTATTGCTTAACATTTCACCTCTCTGTAGGAAGGATAAATAACTGCTGTGCTTGGGTGAAGGAACAAGATATTTTTCAATTCTATTATTTTACAAAGTAGTATATTTAGCCTTAACAACAACCTGCAATATACCTCCTTCATTAAATTAGCAATGTGCAGGGCAAAGCACTATAATATATTAAATACACAAGATCAGCTGCATTGCCTGACACCAACAGAGTTGTAATAAATTTCACTATGGTTGCAAATGTATAATCCCTTGTACCAACCTAGAATGGAGTTAAAGCCAAATGCAGCTCTTTATGGACACCCAATCCAAATAATTCAAATCCATTTGGAGCATTGCAATTTGCATTGAATGCTCATTTATTAACCTTTACCTTCATCTACTTGGAAATGTAATCAACTATTACAGATTCCTGCCTGTGATATTTTCTAGCTGTGGGACCGTGGATGAGTCACTGAAATTCTCTAAGCCTCAGTTTCTTTATCCATAGAATTGGAATAATAATATTGGTATTATCTACCATAATGGATATTATAATAAAAGTGACTGGAAAACATAAACGTATTATATAAATATGAGTTAATAGTGTCTCCCAATGGTTGGAGAAAATGGGTTTTTTATCTGAGCCTGCAATTACACAACTTCTTTGTGTAAACTGCTTTCACCAATTCAGTTAGGCAAATCATTTATAATTTACAATCTTAAAGAATTTCCTATAAGCACTGAGAGACTACAGGGTGTGTACATGGCCATATAAGAAATGTGTATAGGAGGCAAGGGTTGAACCCAGGTTCTCCTGACTCTAAGGCCAGTCCTCTATCTTTTATACTACCCTGACTCTCACTATCATTTTTATCAGCTTTATATTATCAACATTAGTGGAACCTCACAATAAGAATTTACTTTAAAAAGTAAAATACAAGAGAAAAATAACAGATCTAATCTGGACCTCATGGAAGAGACTTAAGTTACTGAAACACTCAAAGCATCTTGTTAAAAGGCATTCTCATCTGTAAGGTGTCCCCTATGGCATGTGTCCTGAGAACAGTGCTCCAATGAGGTATCATTATGATAGCAATAGTTTAAGCAGCAGACATGGTTAAACCAAATTAATTTAACACACCTGATACTTAAGAATGCAAGGAGAGGGTGGCTAGATGGAGCAGTGACTAGAGCACCAGCCTTGGAGTCAGGAGTACTTGGGTTCAAATCCAACCTCAGACAATAATTACCTAGCCGTGTGGCCTTGGGCAAACCACTTAACCCCATTGCCTTGAAAAATCTAAAAAAAAAAAAAAGAAAGAAAAGAATGTAAGGAGAGCCAGTAAAAAAAGATGCCCACAAGAAAGAAAATGGATTCATTTTGATACTACAGATGCCAACTGCTAATTCTTTGGTTATACATTTTAGTCTAAACTGAACAGAATCACAGAGATCACTAATGCTGATGACAGGGCTTTATACAGCCCACAAATGCCAAAATCAGACATTTCATTAATTTTTGAAACATTCAAATTTGGTTGAATAAAAACAATGATATTTTAATATTTGAAGCTTTAAGCAAATATTAGTGTGAATGAAGTATGTTACAAGACAAAGCAGATGAATCAACTTATAGTACATTCTCTTTTAAATGAAAAACCCCATAATTCCATGCAGTATTTCTCCAAAACAAAAAAGATACCTTATGGGGAGGGTGGGGGGAGAGGAAATGATAGAAAAGAAAAGGAAAATTCCCAATTGCCAAAAAGACAAGGACAGAGCCAAAGTAATAATATAAATTCAATTGAGTGAGATTGATTCTGTAACAACTTCTGGTAAAGAAAGGTCAGAGATTTTGTTGCAAACATACAGCTAAACTTGAATACCAGAAATTTGTGATCCTTCATAAAGTTTTCTACCCAAGGTTGCTAGGTAGCCCATTAAGAGAAATACTTGAATGATACCTCCTATTGCCTTTTCTTATTACATTTCATTATGCTATAATTTAAATAACATGGTAAAAATTCCTCCATTTATTTTACCCCAAGATCATCTTTGAATTTGGCCAGGAAATACTACATATTTTCCCTAGCCCATTTTCATGGATGTCCAGAATGCCTATTTGGCAGCATATAAATCCATGATTAGAGATGTGTCTAAAACCATGATGACAGATTCCTACACCCACAACTACTCTGAAATCATAACTAAAGATGGATGGACCAAGCACAGACTTTGTAGTTATGAGGGGCACTGACTCATTCCATTAAAGCAAACTCTGGTTGACAATTTCATTCCATTACTTTCAAGAAAACTGAATTTATGGCAGCCACTCAGTATCAAAAGGAACACAGGCAGAAAGAGAAAGAAATAAAGTTGGGACTTTCCTTTTTTTATAAGTTACTGGTGAAAGAATTTTATAAAGCAAAATCTGGCTGTAAGGTAAGAACTATGTTCTCTAGATTACTTTACCCTATGCTTTGCTGGAGGTACTGAATCACTTCTGCAGTCTGCCAAGTCAGGGGCAGAGTTGCTTTAGACACTGATGAAGAGGAGAGAATATGAATAATAGCTGATGGTAGGATAGTTGAACTGGGGAAGGGGGGAATACAACCTGACTAGATGCTATAACAGCAGTTCTATTTCATGATGTAATTTTTTCATCCTCTTCCTCAGTCTCAATACAGAATTTTTTGAACTTATTGTGAATAGAGTACTGGACTTGGAGTCAAAAAGACTTGGATTCAAATCTAACCTCAGATGCTTAGTGACTGTGGGACCCTTGGCAAGTCACTTAGCCTCTGTCTGCCTCAGTTTTCTCAACCATAAAAGGGGGTAATTACAAATCTACCTCCTAGTTTTGTTTTGAGGATAAGGAAAAAATTTGTTAAGATGACACATATTAGGTCCATCTTCTGGGTCTATGGAGAAAACACAGACCAACAACATCTATGAACATCTGCAAAAAGCATGTCATTTCCAAGAATGACTTAATATTATAGTTGAGGACACTTCTATCCCTTATGTCTTTTATTATTATAACCCTCACTTCTTCAAAATCCACCACAAAGGATCATGAAACATCCCTCTTGATTGAGAAGTTGAAAAAGGACATGGCTCAGTCTGTGGATAGCTTTCTACTTTACTACATACAGGACACAAATGGACCCTTTAGCTATATGGGCTTTTTATATATCCTCATTTTTTTTAAACTTACAATTAGTTCTACCAGATAGTCCTCTTTAGTAGCAAGAGTTTTCTATGAAATTTTGAATACAAGAAAAAAAAAAGTGAAGTATCTCAATATATTCTTTTAAATAATGTGAAAGCATTTCTGTCTTTACTTTGGGTCGTTTATTCTTTGTCAAACATAAACCAAACTCATAGTTAAACCAGATAATCACTAACTTGGCCTATAATTTGTACCACCTTCTTTCTGTATTCTATGCAAATAGTCTAGGAAAGTTTCACTTTCACCAATTTTCCCTAAGACTTATAACCTTATTGAGCAGAATAAATTCTGATGTTAATATAAACAAATATTAGAACATAGACAGCCCCTCTCAAAATTTTAATCTCAGTCCATCCCATCTGTATATTTGGATTTCCCATTTCAAACTTTAGTTTGAACATGATTTTGTTATCCTGTGTGTCTAGAATACTGAAAGCAATTAATTATTGCATTTTGAATGTGGTAGATGAATCCCAGCTACAAATTCAGTAGATTTCTTCCCCCAATCATTTTTGTTGTTCAGTTGTTAGTCACATCTGACTCTTCATAACCCCATTTGGAGTTTTCTTGGCAGAGATACTGGAGTAGTTTGCCATTTCCTTCTCTAGTTCATTGTACAGATGAGGAATTGAGGCAAACAGGGGTAAGTGATCTCCCTAAGGTCACATATAAGTACTGGGTTTGAACTCACAACAGATGATTTTTTTCCTGATTCCAAATTCAGTGCTCTCTTATTTGTGTCAATAGCTACCCAAAGTATCATTTACATAGACTAATTTTTTAATGCATTCATAACAATGACCTTTAATATAGATTGCCTATGCAATTCTTGAATTTTGGAAATGTAGCCTATTATATAATCAGATTTGTCTTGTAAACAGCTCTCAAGAAGATTATAAATGGCCTCTTTTTCTAATTGTCTTAGACTTCATTGTCTTTAACATCCATGGCATTTAACACTGTAGACCAACCCATGCTCACTGATTCCCTCTCTTCCTTTGTCATTTCTGATAATGTATCTCAAAAAATTGGAGGTCTCTCATTTCTTTTCAAATGATTTCTTCTCTGTAGCTCATTATGACTACTTCTTCTCCCTCTCAACTTTTAAACACAGGCATTCCATGAAGTTTTATCCTCTCATTCCCTTGGTCACTCATCTATTTCAATGGTTTTGACAGTCATTCAGAGCTCCAGTCCAGTATTACTAACTGCATATTGGGTATTTTCTTCCACCTGGATATACTTCTAAATACTTGTAGCTCAAAATGTTAAAAATTTAATTTGTCATCTTGTCAGATTGAACCCTCCCTCCATCATCTCTATCTATGTAAATAAATCATTCTCCATGTTCTAGGCTCATAACATTGGAGTCATATTTAACTTTTTCCTTATAATTATAATATAGAATAATATCAACATAAAATATTATAATATATGAGTAATTTGCTATAATTATGATTTAATAAGCTATATGTGCATATAAATATATGTGTGTACATAAATATATGTGTATATATAAATATATGTATATATATTTGTGTATATATACATATATATATATATATATATATATATATATATATATATATATAAAATAAAATGTGGGAGAAAATCTAGCCTTCCTGACCTCTAGCTCCTTTACAAATTAAAAATGTATCCTGAAATTTATTTTTTTTCAGAGAACTAGTTGTTAAGCATTTACCAGAACACTCTTGAACAATAATGTGAGAAAAGCTACATTAGATATATTGTGGGTATTTTGGAACACAGCAGCAAAGGAAGTAATTTCTTTATGTGGAGTTCCTCTTTTGTGTTCTGCTGCAATTAAAGTAGGACTTCAAGTAAGACTTTGAAGAAGAGATAATATAGAGCTAGAGTTAACAGTCAGTTACATCAACGTAATATAACAGTGTGGTAGGAAAACTACAAGAAACTAATGTCAGGGAGAAAAATTAGGAAACATTAAGAGTGAGGGATGTTTAAAGATAATCCTAGTAGCAAAGTTTAGAAGTGATTTTAAGTGTAGGATCAAAGGAAGATTCCAGGTAGAGTCAAGTGAGGTACACAAAGTCTGGCAGGACAAAGTAAAGTTCAGTCACTAGGGCTAACCACATTCCCATATCTATAACTTACTTAGCAGAATCAATCTAAGCAGTTCATTCAATCATCCCTGCCCCCATTCCATATTCATTCTAAATGATTTAGCAGTAATTTGGTTGGAATTAGGGGGCTATCACATTGGCAGATAAAAATGTACATGTATTTTTGGTGAGTGGAATTGTCATGCACTTAAGGGGATATAAACCTCAGAATATATGTTCAACCTGTTCCTTGATTTCAAGAAGATACCTAATGATTCACAGTTCAATTTTGCTTTCCATTCTGCTTTGTAAAAAAAAAATTAAAGGAGTATTTCACTTTACATTTATAAAGTGAAGCTTTTTATCTTTCAGTAAAGATATGAGAGAGTGCTAATGGTGTTAGTGACAATTTATAGATTAAATGAGACTATATGAAGATTGAATATTACCAGACTCTAAGATAGAAACTGTACTGTCTACATTTTCCATAAAATGTTCAGCATAACACCATCAAGATAATGGTGCTCAATAAATAGTAAGTGATGAACATACACATAAAAATTTTAAAGTTAAGTAGAAAGTAAAGAAATAGGTAAAAAGAAAAATCTACCACTTTAACATAAATTCAGTAAGGTATAGGCAAGACATCAATAGCTTCAGGGATGGATGGATGCAATATTTCTTAGTGCTAGAAAATATTTACTTCTCTTCCCTTCTTCATATGAAAGGACAACTTCCCATTTCTCTTCTAACAAATCTTTTAGACCTTTTCTCACTGTACAAATCAACATTCAGGGAGAAACAAACTTAGATCTGCAAACCATAAGTTTCCTAATTCAAAGAATCTTAGAGATGGGAATAACCTCAGAAATGATCTAGTTCAACACAAGCCCAATTCAGATCTCCTCCACAACAAATCTGACAAGTTTTCTCCACTTTATGCTTTTTGGGTTTTTTCCCCTAAAATCTAAGCCTCTTCCTAAATGCCCTTTATATGTTGTGGAGACTATCATCCCATATTATGCAGATTCAAACCTTAAATAGAATATGATCATAGATTTTGAGCCAGATGGGACCTTAGAAGTGCATTTAAGTTCAACTCCCTCATTATACAGAGATACTGAGGCATACACTTACCTAAAGTTACATAACTAAGAAGTGTCCAAGATGGTATTTCAAGTCAAGTCCCTGATAACTACACCTAGGCTACCTCTCATCTTTGACTTATTCTTTCCTTTATCCAAGAACATATTCACATAGTATTCATGGCCTCCACAATTTTTTTTCTTTCTTTCTTTCTTCCTTCCTTCCTTTCTTTCTTTCTTTCTTTCTTTCTTTCTTTCTTTCTTTTTTTGGGAGGGGGTTGCAAGGCAATGGGGTTAAGTGACTTGCCCAAAAACACATAGCTAGGGAATTATTAAGTGTCTGAGGTCACATTTGAACTCAGGTTTTCCTGACTCCAGGACCAGTGCTTTACCCACTGTGAAACCTATCCACAATGTCTTTTGAGATCTATTCCCTTCTCTCCACTATATAGAAACTATGCTGATTCAGACCTCTTTTCAACTTTTCTGGACAATTTTCACACCCTCAGAATTGGTTCCCCTGCTTCATGTCTCTCCTAACTTCAATCATCCTGCAAACAACAATACAAATAACTTTTTTTATAGCACAGGTTTGATTACGTCAATCTCCTGCTCAAAAATTTCCATTGCTTCCCTATTAGCTGCAGGACAAAAATATAATCTCTTCTATTTTAAGAACCTTTATAATCCTATTCTATCTTTCTTTCCAGGAAGATAATTCATTTATCTCTTTCATAAAATCAATGGTCCAGCCAACCTGGCCTACTAGCTCTTCCTCAACAAAGGATATTTCACTTCCAAACTGCTATTATTTCATAATTGAAATTTAACACCCAAAATTCTCAGAATTCTTGGTTTCTTTCTAAATTCCAGCACTATCTCCTACATGAGGTCTTTTATTATCCCTGAACATAATGGTATTTCTCCATTGCCACCACAAATTATTCCATTTTAAATTCATGTTCTCTATTTATTTATAAAGGGTGTCTCAAAAGTCTTAGTGTGGTTTTAATTTATTAATGCTATTAAGTGTTTGAAATGTACTAAGACTTCTGGGATACTCTACTATTGTATATATTATTTTCTCCGATAAAATATAAGCTATGTGGAATCAAGGGCTATTTTGTTCTTACAGTCATATGCACAGTATCTACAAAATCTCAGTTAACTGGAATTAAGTGTCTAATTTGTATATTTTTATTTATTAGAATAAATTATATATATGCATTATATATAAATTATATATATATATATATATATATATACATATATATGCATGCAGATGGTGAATTTGCTTGAAAATTTCTGATGAAATAAAATCCCTACTTCTGGGCAGCTAAGTGGCCTTGGAGTCAGTCTGGCCTTAGACACTTGATTATTACCTAGCTATGTGACCTTGGGCAGGTCACTTAACCTCACTGTCTTGCAACAAAAACCTACTTCCCCTGGACAAACATCCCACCTTCAGATGGCTCTCATTATTAGAAACTTTAGCCAATGTCAAGTCAAAATAGACTTTTTAAAAAAATCTTCCCTACCATAGTTTTACCTTCTTCAACTAGAGAACACAAGTCTAACTTTGCATCATGGCAGGTTTTCAGATTCAGGTTATTCCAAAAATCTTAGTACAGTACAACTTAAATTTTTTTTTATATTTCCTCCAAGTTAAACATAAGTCCCTTCCACCAAACCTCAGTTTGAGGCTTTTCACCATTCTAGACACCTTTCCAAGGACACTTGCCAGCTTATTAACCTGTTTCCTAAACTATGACTCCCTGAACTGAATTTCCATTCCAGGGTGGTTGGACCATGGAAGACTCTAGAGGGATTATCACTACCCCAGTCCTAAAGTCTCTCTCAATGAACATAAAATTGAATTAGTGAGTTTTTTTGGTTACTATATCATCCTATAAACACAAAATAACATTGTGATCCATTAAAATCTTGAATACATAAGCTCAACATTCACAGAATTTACAAGTTAGTTAGAAATACAATATATGACACTTTGGTGAATACATGATAATATCAGTGTGGCTACTCCCTGGAACAGTGTAGATCACAGTCTCTCCATACCCTCTTTACATGTTCATAAACCTATCCAACAAGGTGGAGGTATTCTTCTATAGTTCTTGTATGATTTCAAGGGAAACAGTGAAGAACCTGAACTTTTTGTCTATATCTCTCTAATACCTCTTCAAACAAACCAGAACATTTATTAATCATCTACTTATTAAATCATACTTATTAAATATTGGGGGAATGCAAAAAGAGACAAAAAACTAGCCCCTGCCTTCCAAAAGTTTATAACCTAATACAGAAGATAACATGCAAATAAATATATACAGAGCAAACTGAATACAAGATAAATTAAAAGTAAAGTTAGATGGCAGTGAATAGAACACCAACTTGGAAATCAGGAGGACCTGAATTCAAATAAAGTCTCAGACTCTTGATACACACAGTTGTGTGACTTTAGGCAAATCACTTAATTCCATTACCTCACAAAAACAAAAATTAAACCAAAAAATGAGTATTTCTAGCTATCTCTGACACCAGTGATCTTATTTATATTTCTTACAAATTACATTGTCAGGCTTATGCTACAGCTATGAAGGGATGATAATTTTAAATGAAAATTTCTGAAGAATGGGTGAAGTAGCAGGTGAAAAACAGTAGCTGGGAAAATATTATAAATTAGAGAAGGGCAATTAAGGGGATAAATGTTGGAGGGACAAAATAGCATCCAGGATACAAATAGAGGGTTTTGGACTTGGTGAAAAGAAGGGTTGCCTCTTTATCAAAGAACAGAGCAAAAAAACATAGATAACATCAGATATAGTTAAGGGATTTTGAGTATAGGATAGGGCAAAAGAAAGATTTCACAAATAAATAGACATGCAAAGTTCTCCCCACCTCAAATGGAGGATAATGATGACAAAATATGTAGCTTGTTTCTTCCAAACAAGAGACTTTCAAGGTGTGCTTTATTATATGTGTAGCCCATTGTCTAAAAGAAATCATTTTTAAATTTTTAAATTTCTTTTTACAACTTTTCAACTTCTTACAACTTTTCAAGTTTATTTCATTCATCCTTATTTTCCCCTCAGAAATCTTTGCTTAAACTATGCTATTCCCCTTTCTTTCTGTATTTTCTTCTCTCACCTTCCCTCTATTCCATGGCCAAGGAGCATTCTTCCGTCTCTTTTCTGCCAGTCATATACTGTTCTTCTGTTAATGCCTAATCCAGTATTCCTCACGAACATTTTTCCTATCTATATTAGTCTACAATAGTCATTCCATTCTTTCAATTCCTATAGCAACTGCACATTTCTCCTCCCTTGAAATCTTTCCACTTACCTCAATGTTCAACACAAACTGCTCTCTCTAAAGGGACCAATGTCCACTTAATCATGAAATCTAATATTCTATTATCAGTTTTCATCTTTCTTGAGCCCTCTGAATCATATGACATTTTTTCATTGTCCCTTCTTGCTGGTTAACATCGTCTCCTTGGATTTTCATGTCACTAGTCTTCTGTTTCTTCTACCTGTTTCACCATTAATTTTGTTTCATTTACTAGATTATTATTTATTTTCTCTCCTTAACCAAGAATAGCATATAGGACTTTCTCCTAGGCTTTCTTCTTTTTCTCTATTCATCCTCACTTTTGTTGTTCTTATTAGTTCCAGTGGGTTTAAGGAAACTTATAAATAGATATATCTGACCCTCATTTTTCATCTGAAATCCAAGCATACTTCAATAACTTTCTTCTAGACAAATTTAAGTATTTATCCTTCCAATATGAAACTAACCCTCTTCCTTCCCAACCCTCCCCAGCACCTCCCCCCAAAAAACTTAGTCATTCCTCAAAATTTTAATTTTTCTGCTGAGTTTTACTCAGAGTCACATCTAAGAGGATGATCTACTAAAAATCAGAAACAGATCCCTAGTCAATCAAATACACTTCTTTTGTCACATCATCTCAAATACTGCCTCCTCCCAGAAACTTTTTCTAATATCCTCAGTTGTTAGCACTAATACCCTTGACATCACTTTGTATTTATTGTGTATATATCTTTTTTCTACAGTGCCTAGCATAGGACCTTGAATATAGAAGAAAAACATAATTTTTATTAATTTGAATCCTGAAAAGCAAATGTGACCTACCTTTCTACTTTTGTCTTAGCTCAAGTCATTCTTTTTCACTTTCACATTATAAATGAAAAAATCCAGCTACTTTTCAATTCTGATACCTGAAACTATTCTATTTAAACCTCATCTGCTGTGATGAAGTAATCAGTTCATCTGCTCAGGCTAATTTCATAACAGATAACCTGGAGTCTTGCTTTATAAAGTTTCTCCTCCCCTGGTGAGAAGCCCATCACAACATTGCCCCCCACACTCCCAGAATTTTTGAGTGTTCAAAACTTCAAATCTAACTGTGTCTCAAGGTCTTAACATTCTACCAGAGTGGTAATTCCTTCATTTGTCACTGTCAAGCAGCCTAATTTATTTAATGTCCATCTATTGTTGTTCTGTTCTGTTGTTTCTCTGGACTCAGTGACTTGTTAATGCAAAAAAGCATGCTGGGACTCTACACCCACAGACATCTACTCCAGCTCATTACCCTGAATATCCAACTGTTTAGTCTGTCCAAGTGAGAAGGAGTAGACCCTGGTAAGAGTATTTGATGGGGAAAGAACTATCCAACTACTACTGTGGTCTTTGCAGCTATGCCTCAGGGTATGATCCTGATAAGCACAGATCTAAATTCACTGTCATGGCAAGATTTCATTTAAAATATTAATTTGCATTGTATGAAACACTTCATACTTCTTTCCTGTTAGGTGATCTATATCTTCTCATCAGGCCCAAAAGGAATTACAACATGGGCTCAGAATGAGAAAGAATTTTTCCTGACATTTGCCATCAAGACTTCTTTTCACAACAGACATAGGGCTAATACACACACACACACACACACACACACACACACACACACATAATCACACCTGTGGTTTCTAATGTTTTTCATGTGACTCAAAGCACCCTGGATCAGCTAAGAAAGGCAAACAGAGGGAATGTGATCAAAAACAACAACAACAACAACAAAAAAGTAAATTAAGCTCAAACCAATCCCAGACATGCATGCTTTCTCCTCTAGCAATTTTCTTGCTATTGATCAGGATCAAGAATTTTTCACTGCAAAACAAATCCAATCCAAGATTTAGTCTGGCTTTTTGAAAGCCTATCAAGGAAATAATATTTAATTCAGGTTTATGATGAAGGGAGGGCTACAAAAGGACAATATAGAGAATAGCCAGTTGTGACAAAAAGGTGAAAGTCACAATTAATGTAACCCTCAATATTCATGTTAGGAAATCAGCATAATTAAGGAGTGTCTTACTATACAGAACATTTTGGTTCTTTGATCAACACATAGAAAAGCATCAGGCTCAAATATGATGCCTTCATAGCCATCAAAGGTTGTGAAACATTTCCTATAAGGAGCTTCCCCCTCCCTCATTTAGTAATAAACAGAGATCATTTAGCCATCTTAGGCTAGCAGTCTAGTCTAGAATTACTATAGCAGAAGTTCAAGAATGCAGAAAGATACAAAATACTTTCAAATAGGTCTTTCCAGGTAGATAGAACTTAGTCCAATTTTGTCTGTTTCTGCTTTTTTTTTTGACCAAAATTCCTTCTTCACCTTTGTAATATACCTTCAGTCTCCATCTTTTCATTAAGTAACAGTGGCCTACCAAAGTGTCTTATATATTGTGAGCTCTAAATAGATGTCATTTAAATTAATTACTTTTTCACCATTCTAATTTTTCTTGATTACTCTGCTATGTATTTGACACCAAAGATTTCTTTCTGACAATTACTTCCTACTTTGGCTCCTATTACGTTATACTATCTCTAGGTCTTCATCTATTTCTCTGACTATCCTTTATCTCCTTTCCTGAAGCCTTTTCTTCCCACTCTTTACCTGTAAATGTATCCCAAGGCATTTCTAAGTCTCTCCCTAAGAAAGTATACCCATTCTCCCAATTTCAATTATTATATCTGCATTGAAGAGATAGATATTATATATGTATATACATACACATATATGTCATCCAAGTTCATAATCCCAATCACTTATATCTCCTAATTGTTTAGTGTGGTCTATACTCATTTGAGGGACTTTCAAAGCTCTTCACAAGTGTGGTCCTCCTTAGAAAATCTTATTTCCTACTATTTATTAATACATACCACCTAATTCAGTCAAACTAATTTAAAACTAACCCTGTACATACCTTTGCTAAAGTCCTCTCCCTTCACCAATATCTATCCTGTGCAAATTTTTCAAAGCTTTATTCAAAACTCATTGTTTTCTCCAAGTATACACACTCATATATATATACTTGCTTCTCCTTTTTTTCCTGAAATTCTTTTCTTTTTTATACATTTATATTTTGCATCATTGCCTGAATCCTGAAAAATAGTAATTACTCATGTCAAGGAGTTATAATCTTCATCAGAGACATATGGGTAAGGCAGAGGTCTCACACTATTGAAATTATTGAACTTTTGAGGGATTAATATATAATGTATTCACAAGATGTTATTATTTAATCATTGCTTATGTTGATTTGCCTTAACCTATAATTGTTTCCTATGTGATTATCTACTTTCTGAAACTAAACTGAAATTTGCCTGAGGTCAGAAGTTATGTCTTATGCTTCTTTCATATCTCAACTAATGTTTAGCACAGTGATTGGGGGGGGAGGGGAGTCACCAATCAAGAATTGATTTGGTGACCATAAGATTCGGATGAGCTCTAAATTTATCAATTTTTGCAATGAAATTTTCTCCATAGAAATCAGTGTTGTAGTCAGCAAAATTGGAATCATCCCTATCTGTTCATTTTCCCTTTTAAATTCAATTCATCTCCACAGGAAAAAATATTTTTAAATGCTTACTTAAAAATAGGGTATAGCCTACCAACTTTGGTGCTTTGAAAAAGTATCAAGAGCTGGAAAACAAAAAGTCATTCAGAGTCAAATGTCATGCTCTTATTTATTTAAATTATTTCAAAAAAGCTATAAAATTATTGATTAGTTAGAAAATGGAGCCTGAGCTAAATATATCTTAATCACTCTGACCATATATATATTATATATAATTTGGAATATGAGCAATATAACCTCTTTAATAAAAAAATAACAGAATTTGATCAAAAACTAAGTAGTAGAGGTATGAAATAAACATATATATATCATTAGCATTTCTATGCAATATTACAAAAACTAGAAATCAAATTTTTTGAAAATTCTTTTGAAAAGATATAAATTATCTGTGAATTACCTAACAAATCAAGATATCAAGATCAGTACTTAAATAAATACAATTATGAAACATTCTTTATAATAATGATAACAGTAAAACAATAACAGATAATTAGACAGGTATTAATTTCTCTCAGTTGGGCTAAACGAATCCATCAATAAACATTTATTAAACAACCACTATGTTCCAGACATTTTATTAAACATTGGGGATACAAAAAAAGGTAAAAGAAAGTCCCTGTTCTCAAGGAGCTCTAAAGGGGGAAACAATATGCAAATAATATATACAAACCAAGCTAGATACAGGAAAAAATAGGAAATAATTAGCAAAAAATAAAGGAAACATTGGATTAAAAGAGGTTAACAATGGCTTCCTATAAAAGGAAAGATTTTAAGTGGGACTTAAAGGAAAGCAAGAAAATCTTGGTCTCTAGAGAGACAGCCAGAGAAAATGCCCAGAGACAAGAAATGGAGTGTAAATGGAGTGAAAAGTCAGGTCTGGAGTCACTGGATCAAAGACTACTTGTTGAAAAATAAGGTCTAAGATTGGAAAGTAGGAGAGAGTTATGAAGCACTTTGAATACCAAACAGAGCATTTTCTATTTGATCACAGAACCAATTGGGAGCTATCACAGTTCATTAAGAAGATTGATGTGGTCTACACTTTAGGAAAATCACTTTCATGACTAAATGGAGTATGGATTGGAGTAGGGAGAAACGAGTCAGGCAGAGTCATCAACAGGCTATTTCATCCAGGTGTGTGATGATAAGGGCCTGCTTTAGAGATGTTGCAGACATGAAATCAGCACTTTGGCAACAGATTGTATTTGGATGGGATGAGAGATAGTTGAGAAGTCAAGAATGATTCATAATTGTAACCCTGGGGAACTTGGGAAATTGATGTTGCCCTCTGTTATTTTTGTTATTTATCCTTTGTTCTCAGAAAGGACCAATGACATCAGAAGAGTGATGCCTATTTCCCTCTCTAGTAATACAGAATACAATAGTAGGAAATAGACAGGGAGGAGAGATAATAGCTCCTACTTTGGACATGTATAGCTTATGGTGTCTATTGGTCATCCAGTCTGAAAGGTCTAAAAGGCAAAGGTAGATGCAAGATTGAAGGTGAGCATAGATTGAACCAGAATAGGTAGATTTGAGATTCACCAACATAGAAATTGTCATTAATCCTTGCTGATGAGATCATCAGGAAATCATTAGAGAAGGAAAGGAGAAGAGTGTTCTCAGGAGGATATCCAGGAAAAAAGTGATATAATAAAACCTTAGGGAAAAGAAAACATCAAGGAGAATAAGGAACATAAAAGGCAACTTTGGATTTGGCAACTAAGAGATCATTAGTAACTTTGTAAGGAACAGTTTCAGTGGAATGATAAAGTCAGATTATGAAGATTTAAGAAGAAAGTGGGAGGAGAGAAAGAGGAGTCCTTTATTGAAGGTGACCTTTTTGAGAAACCTACTACAAAAGACAGAAGAGATATATAGGACAATGATTCGAGGAATCGAAGGATCAAATGTGAGAGGTTTTTTCCAGGGTGGGGAAGATATGTTTACAGAAGTAGGAAATGTAGAGAGGGAGAGATTGAAAATAAGTTAAAGAGGGGAATCAAAAAGGGAGCAATGTATTAGAAGAGTCGAAGTGGAATAGGATCCTATGGGTTAGTCTTGGTAAAGATTAAGGCCATTTTTTCATGTAAGACAAAGATGAAGAAGAAGAAATTAACAAAAGAGCACTCTACACCAATATAATGAAAATTATAATACTGATCAAATTAATTTACTAGTGTTGTGTTGGTAAAAACAAGCTTTTGGAAATATTTAGAATTATAGAAAAATGATAAATTTCATTTGAAGAAACAAAAAGGCTAAAATGTCAAGGAATGAAAAATATTAGGTATTTAAAAGTCCTAGTATTACCAGAAGTCAAGCTAAACTTTAAAACACTGATCGATAGAATACTGATTAGGAAACAGAAAAATCAGATCAGTGGGACAATTGGATAAACAAAACACAGAAGCAATTGAACAATTTTGATGAACCTAGGAAAATCAACAACTGAGAGAAGAAATCCAAGTCTGAAAAGAATTGCTAAGATTTTTGTAAAGTACTTTGGTTGAAATCAGGTTCAAAATAGGATCTTGCACCATATACCACAATAAACTCCAAATAGATAGAATACCTACGTATATACGGTCATTAAACTTTTGAAAAAATTAGAGAAGATAGTTTTTAAAAACCAGGATTGGGGATGTGGAATTCTTAAAGGAAGGAATGCAGAAATCATAAAAGATAAAATAGTTTCAATTACATAAAAACAAGAAGCTTATATGGGAACAAAATCAATACTTCCAGAATAAGAATAGAAATTGCCATTGGACAGTCTTTAAATTAACTTGAGCAAAGATAAATGAGGTTGATTTCCCTTCTCTGGAAAGGAAAAAAATTCTGATTTATTTTTGTTTACCTCCTGACATCTGGACACAAAAGGTTATTCTCAGATTTTTTGACCAATGACAAGATGCTTTGTTATCAGTTAGGACACCTAGTAATGATGGTGACTGTGCTGATGGACATGGACAAACTTAAAAACAAAGTAAAAAGCAAGGAATTACATTTGCCAGAACTTTTTGTAAGAGTTTTTTCACTAGTATCTCTAGGTGTCAGTTCCTCCCTTCTCCAATCTATGTTTAACTTAGCTGCCAAAATAATCTTGCTAAAGATTCTCCTACTCAGACAAATTCAGCAGTTTGTTGTGGTCTATAAAACAAAATAAAAATAACAACACAGAATTTAAGGTACTACATCTGGCTCCAACCTATCTGTTCAGTTTTCTTTCATAATGCTCCCTTCCAGATATTCTATTTTGCCCAACCTAGAATACTGTTTACTGAACCCAATCTTCCTTTTCCCATCTTTTTTTGTAATCATGTGGCCTATTCCTCATTCTTAGGAAACATTCTGTGAATATTTGACCATTAAATATGTCTTTTTCAAGGTTGAGTTCAAGTAGGATCTCTTTAATGGAACTTTCCTGGCCCTGCTTCCCAAGCAGAATAAACTTTTCCCTTTCTTTTCCTAAAATACTTTTATCTGAATATCACATTCAACTATGCATTATATTTCTGCATAGATATGTAAAGATGTTTAAGATCCCTGCTAGGTGGTAAACTTTTTTCTGGCAAAGAATCATTTTTTTCTTCTTTGGTAATCCAGAGTCTAGCAAAATGTTTTGCATATTGAAGGAACTTAATATGTAACAGTGAAACAATTAATCTTCTCCTTTCCCTTATTAATTCTAAGATGGAGGAAAGAAAGCTTCATTTTAGTGGATATGTCCTATATTTCTCAAAAAACTATGACAGCGATGAACAA
Source organism: Macrotis lagotis (assembly GCF_037893015.1). Taxonomy (NCBI): domain Eukaryota; kingdom Metazoa; phylum Chordata; class Mammalia; order Peramelemorphia; family Peramelidae; genus Macrotis; species Macrotis lagotis. The sequence continues at coordinate 534,757,671 of NC_133658.1, forward strand.
TTTTTTTTAGGTTTTTGTAAGGCAATGGGGTTAAGTGGCTTGCCCAAGGCCACAAAGCTAGGTTAGTTAATTATTAAGTGTTTGAGGTCAGATTTGAACTCAGGTGCTCCTGACTCCAGGGCAGGTGCTCTATCCATTGCACCACCTAGCTGCCCCATTGTGATGAATAATTTCAAGCAGGTTTTGCATTGGAAAGTTTTCTAGTAAAGTCTGAGCAATGGATTGTGCTCGCTTTCCCTTAAAGCATGGCTAAGCACTAAACTTCAAGTCAGGCAATAACTGGATTTAAATCCTGCCCTCTGATACTTATTAATTGTATGGCCATGTCAAAGTTCTTTAATCCCTTTTAGGCTCAATATTCTTAATTATAAAATGGGGGATATACTCATAGCACCTACCTCACAGAAATTTTGTGAAGACCAATTGAGATTCCCTTTGTAAACATCAAAACTCTATATAAAGGTCAGCTCATAATAAAGATAGCAAAGTTCATCACAAATGGATTGACTGCAAAACAATTATTTGTCTATAACAATCCTCAAACTAAAAAAATAATAACTAAAATGCTTCTATTTTCTGCCATTTTTCCATGTTTTCAGTAGTGAAGGTGGGAGGGGAAGTACAAAAGTACTAAAAATTGCCCTGCATTTAGATAATCTAAACTGAAATGTGAAATCTGAATGTGGGATCCTTATTCAAAGACCAAAGAGTTGACATATTCCTGAAAAACTGAGCCAAATTGATATTGAAATGTTTGTTAAATAACACCAAAAGATATGATTGTAGTTAAATGTAAGAATGGCTCAGAGGTTCTTCTTGTATTTAAATAAGGGACATAGCAGAGAACTTTTTAATGAATATAATGCTCACATTTCATGGGATTATTGCAGGTCTTACCATGGAGAGAACGCTTGAAGAGCATAAGCAAAAAGACCACTATGAAGATAATTTTGGCTTATGTACCAATTTGTTGCAAAGGATATAAATTCAGGCAAATCACCTAGCAAGTAAAGTTAAATTATTGGTTCCAGTTCACATGGGTAGTAAGTTACAGAGAAAGGATTCACACACATACAACCTCTGATCTCAAATCCATCCTTCTTTCTATTTTACAACATAGAAAAGTTGACTTACTGTTTTCCAGTAATGCCATCATTAAACCAAATAGGAACTAGACATTCCTTTAAGCACTAGAGGAGGGATTGAGAATGAATGGGCAGATATAAAAGACAAATTTCGCCAAAATACAAGAGAAAGCTATCAAAATGGAATAACTTGTACAACTAGGTAAGGCATTCTTCTTTTGCAAGACGTCTTCATTCCATTTGCCAGATATGTATTGAAGATATTCTTGCTTCAATGAGTAATTAGACCAGAAGAAAATTAATAATATCTAACATTAATATAACCATTTAAAGTATTTTTTCAAACATTATTTCATCCTGTCTTCACAAGGACCCTGAAAGTTAGGTGCTGTTATTATCCCCATTTTACAACTAGGTAAACAGGCTGGCAGAGATCAAGGGATTCATACAGACTGACTCCAAGTTCAGGGCTATATTTATTATATCACCCTACCCTTTGAGAATTTGATTCTCCTGTCAATTTTTTATTTTCTTTGCTTATTTTAGATTTGTCTGGTTCCATTGACTTTCCAGTAGTCATTTACATATTTTGCTACCAATAAGTTCATTTGTTCCCACTAGTCTTTGTCCATTGACCTGTCCCATTTCAACTGAAAATCTTAGAATACTATTCATGACTTTCAAATATAGAATGATTATTTCCTTTCTGGAAAAGTTAATTATTCCCATAATGTCAACCATGATCAATATAAATTTTTGGTCCATTATGTTAGGGTCATATAGAATTCAATACTTTTCTTAAAAAGTACTATACTTGAATGGTTTCCAATGTTATCACAGGAGCCAGGCACTATTTATCATTATTTTGCTATGCACAACTTTTCTGGCTCCTTTTTGTCTTAATCAGCATGTCACAGTTTGGCAATATGAGACCTTCCAGGGCGAAGAACAGAGAGTTGGTTTTAAGACTTTTTCCCCTCAGTCTTCCTGGGAACCTTTAACCCTTTGGCATTGAATGTGCTGATGTTGAGAAAACCTCTTCAAGAGCTGCCAGCTCAGAGGGGAAATTACAGCTATGATTTTTAAAGGCCAATAGACAATGCTGAACCAGTAAGAATCTGAGCATCATTCTCATATAGATTCATGTATTTATTTCCCAGAGCTGTCCATTCATCCACAGGATAAATAAAAACATTGTCACTTAAACTAGACTATAATAGTAATCATTTCTATTAACTATTACCAAGCAGTACGCTTCTTTATATATACTATGTTCTAACCATCAAATATTCTGTCATATGTGTCTTTCTTCTCTATTAAATCGAAATACCCCCAGAGTTCCTTTCTCTTCTATAGTTCTGGCACTAATAATATCCCAAATTATTCATTTTATTCACTGGTATCTCATTAGCAAAGGTAATTCAACTAGTGAGTAGCAAAGCCAAGACTAGCCTTCTGGTCTTATAATACTAAATCTAGAGCTCTCTCCACTATGTCATACTTCATTCCCCTAAAAATTTTCATTTGCTACTATATTTGCCTCCCATCACCCTATAATACCCTTCAGCTCTCAGGTTGCTTTGCCAGAAGAGAACACAAGTATGTGATCAGTCCATACTAAGTACTTTCAGAGCTGATCATCGAAGATAGAATACAATAAAGGTAGCATTACATTTGGTTTTCTGTCTAACTTTTCTTTGCATAATCCAGATTCATAACTACATCTCTAAACCATAGAATCCTAGAACCAAAAATCACAGGTATCATTTTGTAGTTGAAGGAATATCAGGGAAGGTAGTTTATTTACGTGATGATATTCACAACAATAGAAAGTGTCAGAGGTAGGATTTGAATTCTTTCTATCAGTTACACACTATCTTTTATTCAGGTGTTTTATTGGCCTTTTAATACCACAGCACAGCTACCCCATTACCACCACTCTGAGGATTCAATTTCCTTGACAATCCTATCCCATCTGCTTTCCCCCCAAAACCCTAAAAAGATATAGTCAGATTTTCTTCTGACAGACAGATGCATCTACAATTAAATTTTCTTTGCTATACCAATATTGCTACCTCCTTAACAATTTTGCCCAGTTTCTGTTCCAAGTTCACCCTAACTTTTTTTTTTTAGTTTCTAAGGAACTAGGTCTATCTGTTATCATTGCTGCCTTTTTTGTTATTATTAGTGGCATGCTAGGTCACTAGTTCTCTATCAAAAATAACTGGAGGGGGGGACTAGATAGGAACATTAAGAAATAGTTTGTACATATGCCTGGTTCTCAGTCATCACATGCAAAAACAAATCAGATAAATCTTTCCCTCCCAGGATAAAATATAGTTTTAGTAAGATAAAAATAGTAACAGGTTTTTGTAGATTGAAGAACCCCAATCTCCACCACTCCTAATTAAAAGAATGAAATAAACTTGAAACATTTTGAAAGATATTAGTATAGTCAAATTGCTTATAGTCCCTTTTAGTAGTGTATGAAGAAATGGAAGGATATACAGAGAAGCAGAATACGAATATTCAGAAGCCACATAATGGAAAAATAAGTAGGAAATTTTAGAAATGAAGGTCATGAAGAAATGGTTCTGGGGAAATGGGAGAAGGGAGTTCTATTACTATCACTGCTACAAACCCTGTCATTAACTAGTTCTATGACCTTTGGTAAGTTATTCACCCCCTCTGAGGCTATTTTTTCATATATAAAAATGATAATAATAACTCTCTGTTTATGTCACACCCTCATCTCAAGGATCAAATGAAATAATGGATGTAGAAGTGCTTTGAAAAAATAAAATGCTTTACAGAACAGAGAATTAATATCATGCTGAAAGTTTAATGATTTTTGCTAACCTATTTGCAAGATGGATATCAGGCCTCCCAACATTCTACTAAATATAGTTGCTCTTTCCCTGTGGCAAGGGAACCATTATCAATAACTACAGAAAATAAATTAAGATACTACAGACAAACCAAATTGGAAGAAAAATCAAATAAAACATGATACTGTCTAAGTCCTATCAATATCTTAAACTATTTTTCTTTTACTCTCTCCTTATACCCCTCCCCTTAATTTCTTCCTCCTCTTCCTTCCTCTCCCATTTTTCATTCTATCAAAAGGGCATTTATAGTGTTCAGGCCATAACTTAAAAATGGATGAATGCCTAGACTTTCTCATAGGGAAATAAATTCTAAGGAGACTTTTCCATATTCACCCATGGAAAGTAGAGTCTTTTAATATCTTGGATTTTGTAGTTAGCATTAAAAATAGTATTATACACCTGAGAGTAGAGGAATATACCATAACATACTATATTTGACATAGTTGCTAACTAGACAGGTATTTAGACTAAGTAGGACAAAACTAAGACATCTGCCACAGTGACTATGTTTGAAGTAAAAAAGTTACTTGAAGTGTTTGAAGTAAAAAAAGTCAAAATTTCAATAAATATGGTTCAAATATCATATGTTACATAATTTTCTTTGCCAAACTTTATTGAAATACCTTTGGCTATTTTTTTCCTTGGAAGGACAATTGGGTTTCCACAAAATGATACAAAATCTGGAATTATTTGTCTAGTAGAATTGGAGGCATAACACATTAATACTGAGTGGTATTCTGTGACCTGCAACTGTGATTGTTGAAGTGATCAACAATTCAACCTGAATTCCAAATAATAGCCTAATGCTTGGGTGGAGACTGAAAGACACCTTAGAGATATGACCAAATTACTTGTCTCCTCTGGAGACAGTAAATTGAAAACCCTAATAATTAAACACTCCTGCAGAGTGCTGGATAATAAGAAGCAGCACCTTTCATCTTGAAAAGTCTCTGAACCACTAATGCATTCAGGTTAAAAGTAAGCCATAGACCTAGACTGGCACTTTATGCCAAAAATGACATTTCCAAAAAGTGCATATTATTAATTATCAGATTCGACTGACATTTATCAAGTGCCTGCTGATTCAGATACCATACTCAAATTAAACTAAAATAAGGCGATTTCTGCTCTCTAGGAATTTAAAATATAGGGAGAATAGCTTATATGGAGAGAAGTGACATGTATATAACATATAACTAAAGATTAATACAAATTAATAAAAATATTTCCATAACTTGCTGATGGACATTGGGGGAAGAGGGACAGCAGGGAGGAGTATTAAAGGCAAAAAGAAGGGAGTCAGTAAGTCAGTAAGGATTATAATGTGACAGCCTCTATGGGGATGAGGAGGGTGAAAAGACCTTATATAAGTCACTTGATCCCACTGTCACTCCGTCTTCTCATGGAAAATGAGATCAGAGAGATGGATAATCTCAGATGCTTCAGTTGGAAAGTAGATAAATAATAAATTTGCGTAACTTACTCATTTTGCAGAAGGAAAAATGACCAACTAACCAAGCTTACATATCTTTTAAGTAGAAGAGGTCAACTTTGAATTCAGTTCTTCCAGCTAACTCTAATCTCCCTTTCTAGTTCTAAAACCTCAAATATCCTATGATTTCATTACATTGAATGAATGAAGAAAACCTAGAGCTATCACTTCTCATAGAGCTGTGTTTGCTTAGACAGCAGGTTAATGAAATGACCGAGGAATTTTAGTCACTGCCAAGCATTCAGGGATACAAACAGAAAGAGTTTAACCAATAAGATGGCAAAGCTCATAGTGTACCACAAATTGGCAACCCGATATAGAACTGACTAAGCAAAAGCTCTAAGGAAGGTCACAAAACACCCTAAATCATTCAGACTTCCGTAACTACCAAAAATCTCCAGTCTTAGATAAATTATATTCCAGGGATCTGAAGGATCTGGCATCTGTAAAATCAGTCAATGACTTTTCTTAATGTGATGGAGGAAACCTATGGCTATAGATTCTCAAATAATACTGAAGGTAAACAATTAAATATGTCTTTCATTCTGGAACCTGAATATGACTTCTCAAAATAAGCATTTAAGTACACAGTCTTCTTATAATGCCTGATTTTAAGGTACATTGAAGCATTTCATGCCAGCTTCTTAGGATTCCATTGCAGAGGCACTTCTATTTTAAAGTAAGCAAACCTGAACAACAGTATGCAATGGATATGAGAGTTTGGGATCCTAATATTTGACATATTAAGACTTTTCATTTTTCATTCATTTGTAACTAAGATTACTGAAGAATTATTGAGATTAAGAGAGATAGGGTGAAATTGAACAAAATGCATTGCATTTTGAATCAAAAGACTCAAGTTCTGATTCCATTAATAATAAGCTGTGACCTTGGGCAAGACTTTTAATCTGAACCTCAATTTTCTTATCTATAAAGTATTATATTTTAATACTTACATTTAATAGATACATATTTTAATACATCGTCTATCTCACAAAATTATTGTGATGAAAGGGTACTGTGTATGTATGTATAAATGGATGGATGGATGGATGAAAAGCAATAAATGAAAGAAAGAAAAAATATTTATTAAATATCAACTATATACAAAGAATTATACCATGTACTAGGAATACAAATAAAAAAAACAAAATCAATCCTTGCTCTTGAAAAACTCATCTTGTAGTAAAAGAGAGAAAACATATAGGAACATTCAATAGCTTCAAGTCAGATGGAAAAAATGGAAAGGTCAGATGCTAATGCATCTTCTTTAATGTCAATTCTATTGACAAAACCTTTTTAGTTTTGATGATTAGACATTTGATACTAACAAGAACTTGACAAAAACTTTCTGTTATGGATGTTCAGTAGTAGTGGATTCTGAAAAGTCCCAGGCTGCAGTCCCTGCAACAGGGCCATCAAATATCTATAGAGACTGTTTTCTTGAATGATGATTCCAAGAGCTGGGTGACAAAATGTTTGGTGGAAGATAGGGCTCATTGTTGCTCTTTTGGCTTGGCCCCCATCAAATTCCATATCACTTTTTCACAAGATCAGTTGCTAGTTGCTAAGACCAGCATGCACTTTTCAAGTTTTCAGGGCAGCTACGTGATCCAGTGGATAGAGCACCGGCCCTAGAGAGTTAGCAGGACCTCAGTTCAAATCCAGCCTTAGACATTTAATAATTACCAAGCTGTATGACCTTGGGCAAGTCACTTAACCCCATTGCCTTGCCACAAAAAAATCAAGTTTTCAGTCATCTGCTAGCTAACATTGTTGAAACTTATCTTGTAATACACAGTATATAGACATTTCTATTCAATCATAACAAGGAGGAAGCACATCTCCTATGAAAGAATTCTTAAATGCTGTTAGGAGACAGTGTCCTTGATACTAAGTTATAAAACATTTCAGCAATACCCTCTCCTTGAGGTCAGGGACAAAAAATATTAACACTGGATTTGGTTTTGGAAGATCAAGGTTTTAGGAGTAGTTGTAATTAATGTTAAAAGAGTAGAATTATCAGAATTTGTGAATAAATTTTCCATGGTCCCTGTGATTCTATGCTCAAAAAGAGGAACCATTATCATCACATCTGGATCCAGCCATTGAACCAAGCCACCTGAAGTGTTTGAAATACATGTTTTGTGCTCTAAGGGGAAAAAAATTAAAGTACTTGAACATTTAAGCATGCAACATAGTCTATAACTATTTACAAAAAACTAAACTATGATGAACTGTGCCAGGAATAAAGCATAATGGTACTACAGCAATGACAACACACATTTATCAAGCACCTACCATTACCTTAGTACTTTAGTAAAGTTCAGTTGGGTGAAGGAAAAGCGAGATGCAACATTTAAATGAGATATTGACCACACCTTCTTGGATTTCGTAATAAGGTAAAACATGACCATAGTTAAATTTCATATATATAATTTTATATTATTTTCAGTACCACCCATATCCACAATCTTCAGTCAAAGTATTACTTTTTTTCTTTCTGGTTGAAAGTCATTTGAAAAATTTCACCCAGAACATGCTGTTGAATAACTAGTTGAGGAGATATCTGAAGCAATCACTATTTATTAAGGGATATTCCCAGTTGAACATCATAAGTACAGAGTTTCTTTTGACCCTGTAATTTGTCAGTGCCTCAAAGAGACACTCTTTCCAAGATTACAGTTGTGGTATTAAATATTTGACAATAAATTCACAGAAACGTTTCAAGAAATTTTGCAACATTTTTGATCTGTCAAATTTTTGAGGTAAAAGGAGAGAAACGTGAAACACAGACTTACAGTATCCTTTTTTCCCAAGCTACCCTATAAAATGCTATTGGATAAGCAAATGCAAACCAAAAGATATCTTCTTTAATAAGAGAGGCACATATTACTTCATTTGATCCTCACAACAAACCAAGAAGTTGATTCTCTTGTTATACCCACTTTATAGCTGAGGAAACTGAAGCAAACTGTGATTAAGTGATTTGCTCAGGATCATACAATTAATAAGTGTCAGAGGTCAGATTTAAACTAAGGTCTTTTTGATCCCAAGTCCAGTGTCTCTGAGTGTCACCTAATTGTCTCTAGTATAACAAGTGGTTATTGACATGTGAATATAAATGGGTAAATTATTTTATACTCTGAACTATTATTTCTTAAAATGATCCTTTCTTTAATCACATTGTAGTTAAGTAAGGTACCATATCCAGAATGCACCAAAACATCTCTTATTTCTCATTCACAAAATGAGAATGAAGTCCCTACTCTAATTGTAGGAGTCAAGAAGCTATATAGTTTTTTCTAAAACTTTGGGGTTTTTTTTCCTTTGGGGAAATTTAGATTTGTTTTTTTATTATTTTATTTTGGTTTTATGAATCAAACTGATTATAATTCTCTGGTAGGGTTCTTTCCTATAGACAAGCCTATCTCATTTATGTCATTATACAAGTGATATTGGAAGCCTTTGCTGAATATTTATGATGATCCATTTACCCAAGTTATGGATTCACTCAGTACCAACAATAATTATTAAGTACACATTATTTTTCTAGGTACTCTCCTAGATTTGAGGAATACCAAAAAAAAAAGTGTTGCTGACCTCAAGGAGTTTACATTTTATTACACTATGGAAAAACTATATTGGATGTTGACACCTGAACTATCCATCATAACAGGTCCCAGATAATATCACCTTCAAGCAAGTTTTAATGTGGAGATGCTGATAACTTGCAATTATATAGTTTTTAAAACCTTTTAAGAATTTCAAGGTTTAAGGTTTAAAAAGCACATTTTACACATTTTCCCCTATCAGCAGCTTTGTGAGGCAGGAACTATCAATATTATTACAACCACTACTACATTTTATAGATGAGGAAACTGAGATTCAGACAAAGTAGCTTAGTCCAAGTCACACGTGTAATTAAACATCAGAAGTGGGTTTTGAGCCCTAGTTTTTTTCTTGTATGAAAGTTAAGCACTTAATCCATTATACCACACTACTATAAAATATAGCTTTAGAAGATCTCTCAGATTTACCCCTTCAGGCTCATCAAGTTACATGAGTCACTGTGTGCAATTGTGGATTGACTCATACCTGGAATAAGGTGGAAAGAAATTGCCTTAGGCATTTAGTTTAATCACAAGTCTCATGGATAGGATGGTTTTTGTGAGGAGGTTATTCTGTTTTTAAAGAAAGTCATTGTCATTATTATGCTGCTTACATCACATCACATTGGACAAAAATATACTTATATATACATATAAATGTATACATATTAAATATGAAATCTGTTATGTGGCTATCTGGAATTTCTTTAATTAGTTGAAAGTGCAAGCACAGTGAACTAGCCTTACAATACAAAGACCTTGGTTTGGATACATATCCCTCAACCCATCCAACCCAGAGATGTAGGTGGAGACAGCACAGGCTGACCAAGGAAGACCCAACTGAACTCATAACCACCTGATTATACACCCAGTCAAGATAGCTCAGAGGAATTAAAACAGTAAGTAATTAAGACCCTAGGAATGGAAATTCTCTGGAAATTAAATAAATACTACCTTGTAATAATTTTGTACCTATCCTCTTTAAGTTTATTTGTTGCTGCTGCTGTTTAGACAATTAGTCATTTCCAACTCTTTGTGGTACCATTTGGAGTTTTCATGGCAAAGATATTGGAGTGGTTCCCCAGTTCATTTTACAGATGAAAAAAACTGAGGCAAACAGGATCAAGAGATTTGCTCATAATCCTACAGCTAGTAAGTATCTGAGATCAGATTTAAATTCAGATCCTCTTGGTCAGCACTCTATCCACTGCACCATCTAACCCTCCCCTTTTATTCTTTACATATTTAGATTTGAATTGGTTTTGCTCTCATTAGAATGCAAGATCTTTTAGAATGGGAATCATTCCATTTTTGGAATTCACATCCCTGGAACTTAGCACAAAATCAGGTACACAGTAAGTCCTTAAGAAATGTCTGTCAAGTCACTGAGCAATGCACTTAACTTCTCTGTTGCCCCAGGTAATTCTCTAAAACTAGTTCCAAAACAGTTGCTAATCTACAAATGCAGAGAAACCATCTTCATTGAGAGTTTCCTATACCAATAAAAACATAAGTCCTGTTAAAAAAAAACAGTAATGGAAATTAAGATGTTTATCTGCTCATCCAAAAAGGTTTAGTAAATAACTCATTACTTTTTCAGGACCATTTCAAGATATTTCCTTAATTAAGGGAGACTTCTTTTCAAAATGATTCAAAGTGCCCCTGGTTCTATCATAGACCTCTTTTGCAACGTTCAGAGTTCAGCACCAATGATTTGTAATACATGAATTTCCAGATGCTATCATTTCAGGCAATAGAGAGTAGTTAGTAATACTTCTAGAGCAATGCTATGTTTATTGAGTTAAAGGAATCTAAGGATGTTAGCCTTCTTTAGCCAATATCTTACCATTTCATCACTTCAGCAATCAAAGAAAATAATCAAACTGTAAGTGTTTTATTCTAATAGGGAATTGCCAAAGTTGATTTTTTGGAGGAGATTGACCTATTGAACTTTTCAGAGGTCCAAGATATCACTTCATCTTGACTACATTCTTTGATAATATGGGAGGGAAATCACATTTAAAAGACCAAGAACTCCTATCTCATCCAGACATCAACAAAAATCCCATTTCCTATCAGATCAGATAACAGCTCTAAAAAAGGCAATGAGAAGGATGACTTTGCACAACACTCACTATAATAAACATGGGGGAGCAAGTCATGCCATCATATAAATAATGATATGGTCTTCTTTGATTACAAAGGACAACCACTACTATTCCTAAGGAATGGAAGGATACATGGAAGATTTTTTCTTGCTCAAAATTATTACCCTATGACCTCTGTAGTTGTCCAAAATATTCTCATCAAAACATAGCAGAGATGAAAGTTGAAGACAAAAAAATACATTCTGAATGCTTCTTTATCTACATTTACAATACTCTCATTCTCACTACAAAAAAAAATGGTTTTCTGCTAGGATAGCTAACTATCATAACTAGATTTTCAGCTAGAACGAGAATATTCCTGTCAGTATTCGTGAAGTCACAAGATATAGATTGGAAGTGGACCAACCTGGCATCACCAAACTGATTGATTATGAAACCATTTTTCAAGTGACTTTGAAAAAGTAGAACAATTTTAAAAGAATGTTTAAGAACTATTTGACATTTTTCTTTTTTTTAAGTTATTTAAGGCAATGGGGTTAAGTGACTTGTCCAAGGTCACACAGCTAGGCAAGTATTGAGTGTTTGAGGCCAGATTTGAACTCAGGTCCTCCTGACTCCGGGGTCTGTGCTCTAACCACTGAAGCATCTAGGTGCCCCCATTTGGCATTTTTTAACTGAACTGTCTGAAAAAATTCTTTGGTCAAAGTGAATGATTCCTCTAGTATTCTGCCCAAACTAAGAAGACATAGAGAAAGATAAGGGATATTATGCACAGAGATTTATATGGAGGAATATTCTGGTAGTTTGTTGCTTTTTTGAATTTCTATAGTCATATTTAGTCCATATTAATTTTGAGGTAATGAAAGACTGCTACATCCATTGGCTATTTAAAGACATACCCAACCATTGGTTATTTGATGGACACAACCCATAAGGTTAAAGTTGACAACAATTTTATGATATAGTCTAGACAACTTTTTAAAGAGGCTATTTAAGCTATGTTTGATATAATGAAACTCTGAAGGAATAATAGGTCCACTGTTGGGAAACATAAGTGTAACATCAGCCAACAAAAGAAAAAGTGAATTTAATCAGCCTCTATTTTGTTTTCTTCGATAATGAGGAGAAAAATGCTTCCATAAAAGAAGCATAAAACAAACATGGTTTAAAAAAATTATTAGGGAGTAAGAGAGCAACTAGTTGCTTTTTAGTTGTTTATGTCTGAGGGCTTTGAAAAGAACTTACAAACATTTCAAGACTAATGTCAGCAATCTTTAAGGCATCATAGATGATCTGACATGTCCCAAAAGTCTGAAGACACACTATGAAAGAGTACTCCCAGAGGAGATTGACAGGACAATGAAGATTCTAAAAATCTATAAGAAGTTTCTAGAATAGATACATGGAACAGGAGATAAATTTACAGATGACCTGTTCCAAGTGGGTTGGGCTAATTCTTTTCTGTAAAAGTATTGAAAGAGTTTGGGTTTTGTTTGTTTGTTTTGTGTTTTTTTTTTATTTGGTTTGGTTTTATCAAAGAGGCAAGATGAATAGCATGATTTTGAAAATTATAATCTGTCAATGCATTTATTAATGTCAGATACTGTATTAACTGATGATGATGCAGAAAAATGCCCTAAAAATTTATTCCCATTGAAAAGGTGTCCATCAATTGGGGAATTACTGAACAAATTATGGTAAATGAATGTGAGGGAATACTAGTGTTTGATAAGAAGTCTTGAGCAGCCAGATTTCAGGAAAAACCTGGAGAAACTTGCATGAACTGATGTTAAGTGAAGTGAGCAGAACCAGGAGAACATTGAACACATTACCAGTTACTTTGTCTGAAGATCAACTATGATAGGCTTAGTTCCTTTCAACAGTTCACTGATCAAGGACAATCCTGAGAGATATGTTACAGAAAATGCCATCTACATCAAGAGAAAAAAAACTATAGTGTTCGAATGCAGAGCAGAGGATACCATGTTCACTTTTAAAAACTTCTTTTGTTTTTTTTCTTTTTCATGTTTTTCCCCTTAGTTCTAATTCCTCTTTTACAAGACAAATGTGGAGTTATGTTAAACATGATTGTACATGCATATCATGGGGAGGGGTGGAGAAAGGAATAATAATAGAAAAATATGGAACTCAATAGTTTGCAAAAGGATGAATATTGAAGACTATCTTTGCTTGTAATTGGAAAAAATAAAAGGAAATAAAAAATGTATTCCCACTGAAAAATAAAAACAAATTGATTAGTAAATACCAGCAATTTTATATACAATACTGCTTTTCTCTTATATTATGCATACAGAAACATTCATTCTATCTATTGTTTGGAAAATTCAAAACAAAAGCTAATTTTTATAAAATAAATTTACAAATTGGGAGTGACTCATATAGAGACTTCCTCCTTCCTTTCCACAAAACTGTAAATTAAATTTGATATTTGATGAGCTCAAGGGACTAAGACCCAGTTTCCAAGTCATTTAACAACACAAAATAAGTCTGCCCAAGGGCAGTTTCTTTAGACTTTGTAAATATTCTGGCTACTGGGGTAGCCTGGGTATTCCTTTCCCAACTGACCAAACATATTTCTTTATGGAAACAAAGAAGAGGAGGCCTAAGAGAACTAATTTAGGCTGTAGCTTTAAAACATTATTTTCTTTACTACTAAATGATCTACAAATGTTTATTAAGTTTCAATTCTGAATCTGAATCCCCAAGTCAAACTAAGTCAGGACTATTGTACTACAGTTAACCTGGAGAAGGAAAGATTTATATAAGATATAATAATTATATACAAATGTTTGGATGCATAATAGGAAGAAACACGTGTTCCACTGGAGGATAAGATTAAGATTTAGCAGAAAGTGGGATCCACACAAAAAAAAACAAACAAAACCCAAACTCTTTCAATACTTTTACAGAAAAGAATTAGCCCAACCCACTTGGAACAGGTCATCTTTAACTTTGTCTTAGAGGCAACAGAGAATCTTTTAAGGATTCTGACCAAGACAGTAAAATAACAATGAATACTAATTGCTGACATTTATACAGCACTTTACATAGACTATCTCATTTGATCCTCACAACAAAGTAGTGAAGTAATATGACAAGAATTAACATGACTAAAGTATCATTTTAGGAGATCAGTCAAAAATAGTCACTTAGTGGGCTGCTCTGTCTTACCTAATTATGTAAAAACCACTCAATCCTTTACCTTTCTATACCTGTGAGTCTCAGGTTTTTCATCTGGATAACTACAAAAAGAAAGAAGAAAGGAAAGAAGGAAAGGAAGGAAGAGAAGGAAAGAAGGAGGGAGGGAGGGAAGGAAGGAAGGAGGCAAGGAGGAGGGGAGGGAGAGATGAAAGAAAGAAGGAAGGAAGAAGGAAGGAAGAAGGAAGGAAGGAAGGAAGGAAGGAAGGAAGGAAGGAAGGAAGGTATGCAATGCCCTAAAATGGGAGAAATAACAGCAATTGCCTCTCAGGCTTACCATGAAGATCAAATAAGATAATATTTGTCTATCACTTTGCCAGTTTTAAAAATCTATGTAAATATCAGCTATTACTGTTTTTATTATTATATTTTACAGGTAATGATTGTAACAGAAGGAAGATTAATGTCTGACTTGTGAAATCTGTTCTCTTCCTACTTAATAAAAAAAGGATTTCATTCCAGGATCAGCTGAAGAATCACAGCAGAAGCCATCTAGTCAAACACCCTTCTCCCCATTTTATAGATGAAAAAACTGGGGCCCAGAGTGATTAAGTATCTTGTTCAAGTTCACATAGGTACTAAGCATCAAAGAATGATGGGGTTTGAACCCAAAGCCTTTGACTCAAATTACAACATCTATGTGCCAATCTGCCCTAAGTCTATGCATGTGCTGTCTGGTCACTTACTGGCTTTGATATTTTCAGTTGGTTTTAGTTGTTTATTGGATTTCCTTTATATAACCATAATGGAAGTAATTTAATGTGTGAGAAGCAAACAGCTGAAGGGATTTTCTTGGCAGAAGCAGTCTATGATTCACTAATAGCAAAAGACAAGGCAGTTTGGTATCTTTAACAAAAGAAAACAAGCCTGCATGATTAAAAAACATGCTGCAGTCAAATTTTTATTTAAAAAAAACTCAGAAGGGCACAAATGCATACTGATGACCCTCTCCTGGGAACTGAGCAAACCCCCAGAATAGACCATAACCATGAAGTATTGTTTTATCTATTGGGCAGACAAGGGGATTTATTGAATCCATTCTTACTACAGGTGAGTATCCTCCCCACAAAATACAAATATTTATCTTTGTATCAGCACAATACCTCTCTGTGACACTAATGGGAAGAAACTGCTTGAAAGACATTAATCCTTTTTCTCTCCCTGCACCCCCATAGTACCCCTCCACCCTTAGACAAGTTGCAGCAGCATCCAGAGCGACCAGGAAAGCTTAGAAGTTGTAATGGTGACCTCCAGTGGCAAACAATTGTAAATGACAATTGCTCTCTGTATCAATGCAATGGGAGTCTATTCTATTATAATGTGCTCTTTAAGAGGGATATTGGCAATTTTGTTGAACTCTAATAAAATCTAATTGCATGTTGGTTTGAAAAAATCAATATCTCTTCCTATATTTTAGTACCACTAGTTAAACGCATGGCTTTTCATTTTTAAAAAAGAGACACTCTCCTAAAGAGATTACAATTGTTGGAAGTTGGGGGGGGGGGTGTTGTTTTCTTTTTTGCAGTAGAAGGTCTTTTTTTCCTCCTTTGAGAGAGAGCTAAAAGTTTGACCTTGTTATAAACCTGTCTTCTTAAAGCACTTATATGAGCATAGTTGGAACCAAAGAATCTTATGTCGTACTGCTCACAATATTTTTTTGATAATTTACTTAAGTTTCTGTTATATCCAGCATTAACTATTACAAGGAAATACAACAATTTTTAAGGCATGGTCCTTCTCAAAGAATGTACAATTACTTATAAGCAAAAAGATACACCATACATCAATATATAAGGCTATAAAATATCTATAACTGCAAAGTCATTATTTGGGGAGGTCAATTGTGATATTGTTGGGAATACCTGGAGAGGAAAAAATTTCTTAAGATGGTAAGAGGTCAAATGATTTGTCCTGAATTAAATAATTCAGTCAGGACTATATGTGCCAGAACCTGGACTTGAATTCAGGTCTTTCTGACTCTAAGGCAAATTTTTATTTATTTTTAAAATTAATTCATGGAGAAACAATTCATCTAAAATGGAACAAAATATTCTAATATTACAAAGAGAAAGAATGATTTATTCTACAGTATAGTCCAGGGATTCCTGGGGACTCTCTGAGTCTCTTTCAAAGGGTCTGTGATGTCAAAATTATTTTCATAATGATACTTTGAGATGTTAATGCGTAACATGGTAAATATTAATAGATAGATAATAGTAGTATTATCTACTACTTGTAATTGTAGTAGTTGATTTATATGGTGCTTACTGTTTACCAATCATTGTGCAATTTATAAATATTAACTCATTTGAGCCTCACAACCACCCTGGGAGGTAGGTGCTATTGGTTTCTTCCTTTTACATATGAGGAGACTGAGGCAAACAGAGATTAAGTGACTTTTTTCAGAGCAAAAACAGCTATTGTTACTAGTAACTAGCACATACTAGTAAGATTGGACTTTAACTCAGTTCTTCCTAATGCCAGGCACATTCTAGCCACTGTGCCATATAACTCCTATAAAGAAAAGTTCTTTGAGGAATCTTCCATAATTTTTATTAGTGTAAAGGCACTTAGGAACCCAAAAGTTTGAGAAGTACTGATATAGTGTATAATGTGTTAAACTCTGAATTGGGAAGACCTGGATTCAAATCTCATTGTCAATACTTTCTAGAGTGTGAAACCAGACAAGTCATTTAACCTGCTTATACCATGAGACAAAATTCCTCTAAAATGATATATATAATTATAACCTATAGTAAAAGTGAGAGATCTCATACCAGAAGTTACCCAGGCTGCTGAATTCAAGTATTTTTTCCTAACAGGATTTGCATATAAAGAGATAAAACTGTTATGAGAAATTAGAAGAAAAGATCACTACATAAAAGAGATGAAGATGTCTTGAGAAAGCAAGACTTTGCAGGCTAAGGATTTCAAAAGTCAGATAAGAGGGAGAAGAAAAGGAAGAGGGAATCTAAGGGCAAGAAATATTTTGTAAATATTTAACAAAGGTAGTTTAAGACATCCCAGCCGACCTTGGAAGCATACATTTGGAATCAGAAAAGAGAGGCATAGACATCCAATTATAGTGGTCTAGTATAGAGTGATAATACAGTATAGCTAAGTAAAATACCTCGAGACAATGTTAATCTATATCCCAGATTTAGGGGTGCTACTTTGAGAATTTTAAAATATATATAAAATGGTAGATGGAAAAAAATACTGAATGAGGAAGTCATAAGTAGGTGGCAAAATGAGTAGACTGCTTAACGTAAAGTCTAACTTGAATACCAACATCTATGTTGAAAGCCCCTCAAGTATCCTGATCTCCAATTCATCAGTTGTCTAAAATGGCATCTTTGCTTTCCTCCTGTCATACAAGGGAATGGTTATATCCTTGATATGACCATCAATCATAATTATTCTGTCTCCATGATCCAACATTATAAAATGTCTCTTTCCAACCCAACCCTCATCCTTCAATTTTACTTTTTCTCTCACACTTCCTAAAACTTGTTCTTTATCTTCATAATGTTTCTCTACTAGAACCCTGATCTTCCAATCATTTACCCTATTCTGATATCCCTCCATTATTTTAACTTTACAATCAGTCAGTTGAACTCCAGAATGATAGCTCTGCTGAATTCCCTATCAGCAAAGATGTTCTTTCCGCCAAACTCTAACCAATCCTGGGTTACCTGCCAGAATTACACTCTATTAGTGGGTCCAAATACTCTTCTCCAGTTATACAATTCTATCAATTAAATCCACTACCAATTTATTTATCTGCATTCTCATTGCTACCCAAAAATGTTTTTATTCTTCCATGATTCCCTTTTATTCTATCCTGGTGGGCTAAAGTCATATCAAACCAGCTGTTTGCCAAGAGAAGGTAATAGTAAATTTCCAGTGTAAGTATTTACACCTCAAAACGTGACAAACATTATAAATTAAGAGTTGATTTATTGTTTTATGAATTTTATAATTTAAGAAAGTGATGGAGAAAATGCTAATGATTCAGGTTAAATGTAAAAGTATATTTTCTGGACATTTTTGTCCAGAGAGATGGTTGTTAAGTAATCCATACTAGCTATTCTGAGTTTCCTTTATCCTCAGACCTCCTACATTATCTCTTCTACACTTTATCTCAGCAGAAAATTGCATCTCCCTTACTAAGAAATCTGAAACCATATGTCTCGAGTTTTCTTTTCACCCCAATTTCATATTTCAAAAGCCCTTCTTTGTCATCTCCCACTCTCTCTTTTGTTCAAGTGTCTGAGAAAGAGATGGGTCAATGCCAACTCCTCCATTTGAACTCTTGGTCCATCCCTTCCTGTCTTTTCTGGAAGCTTGCCCTCTTAATTATCCTCTCTTCCATTTTCAATTTTTCCTTATCTAGTAGTTTCTCCCCAGCTGCCTACATATATGCCAAGGTTCAAAAAAAAATCCTTCACATAAACGTACCTCCCTCAAGCTATCAGATATTTGTATCCTCAGCACTTAAGCAGTGCTTAATATACAGCAATTAAAATTGTATTCATTCATTTTATATCTCTTCTTTTTATAGCCAAACTTCTAGAAAGAGCTATCCTATATTATTGTCCTTATTTTCCTCTCCTCCCACTCACCTCTTAATTCTTTGTAACCTGTCTTCCAATTCTAAGTCTCAACTGTAAATGTTCTTTTCAAGGCTCACTTGAATGTGCTAACTTCAATATACATTGCTCAGATTTCATTCTTCTTAACTTCTTTGCACAGCTGACATTAGTTTCAGATCCATGGGTTTAATTACTATTTAGATGGAGATGACTCTCAAATGTTCATATCTAGTCCTGTGTCTCCACCACCATCAATTCCCTATTAGATAGTCCTTGTATGTCCATTGGGTCCCTTAAATTGAATGTGTCCAAAAAGGTTCTCTTTAATCAGTTCCCCTAAATATAATCTAACTTCAAGATTCTAATAAGGGCATCATTATCCTCCCAGTATTTTGGGATTCATCCTAGGAGTCATTCTTGATTCTTCACATAACCTCAACCTCCATCACTAACCAAGCTTTACCCATTTTACCATCAAAATATCTTGTATGTCCATCACCTCATCTCTATTAATGCATGTAACAATCAAGTTTAGGCATTCATTATTTTTTATCTAGTTTATTGTAATTGTCTACTAATTGATCTCTGTCTCCTGACTTTAATGCTCCCAAACTTACATTGGTAAAACGTAGGCCTGGCCACATTACTCTCCTTTGAGAAGTTTCAGTGGTAACTATTGTCCCCAGGATAAAATGCTGACTTCTCCATTTGGCCCTTTAAGCCCTTCACACTGTGTACACAATCCACATTCTATTCTATTTTTACTTTAGTACCTATATATACCCAATGGCCCAATGAAGTTAGTTTTCCCATACAAGACATTTATTTTACACTTATTTGCCTATAATGTTCTCTCTCTTCTTACTTCTACCTTCTGGTATCCATATTCCCTTCAAGGTTCAATTCATGTTATTTACTTTAGGAAGTCCTTTCTGTTCCCAACCAGTTTTTAGTACTCCATCTCCTTCTTGTAATTACTCTGAATTTATCTGATATTCTCTTATCTATGTTCATGCTGTTCCCCTCAGGAGAATATAAATTCCTCAAGGGCAGCAGTGATTGCCTTTTTTTCCCAAAAGTCTAGTCCACTGACTTCCATGTAGTGCTTCATAAATGTTTGTTAGAATGTTGAATTATATTACCCTTTAGTAAAGTTTGAGGTTGAGAGTTCACTTTGGAAGCTCTGATTTCTTTTTTAGACAAATACTTCTTCCTCTTTAAAATGTTAATTTTCTAGTTTGCTTCTAAACTAGTTAGCTATTACTCCAAAACTGACCAGAGTATACCTTTTCTGTTGTTGGCAGCAGTCTCCAGGAAAAATTAAAGTGCGTGATGGTTACTCTAGTAACTCTTTGGAAACATGGCTTCTGTCTTTATCTAATTCATCCAGAGCTTTTGACAAGGCACATTCCCTGCCCAAGGTGGCATTAAATAACTATTGGCAGCTTGACAGTATGTTTACTTCAACCCATCATTCTTTTTCCACTGCTGAGTAATTAACAAGATTTTTTTCCCCTTAGGCCTAACCCAAATTTTGAAGGAGTTTAAATGTCAAATAAAGGAGAACTGTCAGCTCAGGAGCAGGATGACATATATTCCATCTATAAACTTGGTGAATAGTCAAGACTTATTAGGAACATTGTGGATTCTGATCTTGGCAAGCTTTAGGACAACTGATCCCCTTAATTACTATTCCTCATTCCAAAGAGATACAATTCCTTGTTTTTTTTAATTGAGTCCATGAATCTGCTAAGCAATTCAGATACTAGATGACTAGACTGCTGATCTTAATTTTATACTCTGAGTTGACTTTTTTCTAACAAACTGTTGACAAACAGATGTTTACTTTTCTAGTCCCCCCCAGTTGCTAGTGCCATCAAACCAAAATTATGTAGCACCCCCTATGACATACTCTTCTAATCTGCACTCAATCTCCAGTGTTAAGTCCACAGGGAGGTGAATGCTCCCAGAATTGAAAAGTGGTACCACCATTTAAAACTACTTGTTATAAGCTACCTCCAGTTGCTTTCCATTAACAATCTGTTAGCAGATTCAACTGGTTTTTTTGAGTATTTGTTCAGATGGCATAACAAGAGCAATAGCTAAAAAACACTTCTATAAATCAGGGATATGAACTCCCTCAAATATTTCTAGGAACCTAGGACTACTGAGTTCAAACTTAAAATAAAATGGCTTCTGAAAGTCCTTGCTCTCTTTGAAGAGAGTCCTCCAACAGAATCTACTGGGTTCAAGATCTTTGCTAAACAACCAAGTGGCTTAAGTGGATTTTCATGAACTGCTTTCCTACTCAGTACAATCTGTCTCCTATTAGAGGTTATGTCCCTTGAAGTTTCTTCTTCTCTTAGAGAGGTGTCTCTCTACATTTGTGACTGTCTGGAATATATCTCTGTTGAGGCTTTCCCCTTCCTTTATCCATAAGGAATTTCCCCACAAGAAACTCTCAGAATAACTTTTATACTTGAATTTGAAGTTCTCAGTTCACCAGAGATTAACTATTTAAACCCCATAGAAATAGGAATAATTTATTTTTATTCAACCAAGCCCTGCTGTTTCCTTTTTAATTCTGTCAGATGTTTGCTCCTCATGAAGGAAACAGCATAAGACAATATTTTACATTTAATTCAAAACAATGGATACCTTGTGATTCCCCTTTAGGCCTTTTCTGTCTGTGACATGTCCCCTCTTCTCATCTATATTTATTTCATGCGTGTGTGTGTGTGTATATATATATATATATAAATATATATATATATATATATATATGATTGCTTCCTTAAGATTTTTTTAAGTTTTTTTTTTTTTTTTACAAGGCAATGGGGTTAAGTGGCTTGCCCAAGGCCACACAACTAGGTAATTATTAAGTGTCTGTGCTGTGTCTGTGCTAGTCCCAAACTCTCATTTTGCAGATGAGAAAACAGCCCAAAGTGGCTAACTGGTTTGCCCATAGTAACACAAGAATGATAGAACTGGAATGCTCACCAAAGTCCTTTGTCTCCAAAATAAGCATTCTTTCCAATATACCCCATATTGTTTTCCTATTTTTTTTTCCTCTTGAAGCCTGCTAACCTATCTTCCCTTTCCCTAGAAGTCTTCTCATTCCAACACTCAAATATTTTTTTGAAAAGCAAATTCTTGAACTAAGAATATTTTGAACAATAACAGACAATTATTCATATTTTTAAAGGGCAATCTTTTTTTAAGATGGAGGGTTTTTGTTTTGTATGGTCTGCTTTTCTATTAATGCTTTGAATTGTAGATGAGGGCAGAGACTAGACTATGGAGTAGAGGGTTGAATTAGCCAGTTCAAGTTCCTCAATACAAGTTTTCACAAATCATTTACTTCCAAGTAACCCTAGATAGTTTTACATCTGCTTCAGAAATTGTCCCAAAGTTATGATTTTAGAAATTTGCCTAAGGGCATACAAAAATTAAATAACTCACCAATTTCCTAGCCTAGGAGTTAGGTGTTGAAGTGTCTGGAGCCCTAGATCTGGAGTTAGGAAAACCTAAGTACAAATTCAACTTTAGAAACATACTGATTGTGTGATCCTAGATAAGTCACGTAACCTCTGGTTGACTTAATTTCCTTCTGTAATGCATGACAATTGTGATTGTCATGAGGTTAAAGTAAGTTAATATTTGTAAAACATTATTTAAAAATTAACTATTATCTGCTATCATGGTGTCATGAAGACTGGAATTGAAGGCTTCTGACCCTAGGCCATCTTGCCTCTCCTAGTATACAAGTAACATTAGGGAAGTATGGTTTGTGATTAAAAAGTCCTACTAAGCTTTGAGGAACCAAGGAATGTTTAGGAATCTTTGAGTCAAGATAAGATGATTGAGTAACCATTATGAGCTTCCATTAACTAATAAAATTTTTAATAGGGATACAGAAAATCTGTCTCAGAACTGATTGGAGTTAAATCCTTTTATTTCTACAATTGAGGAAACTGAGGAAAGGAAAAATCTGATCAGTGTCATGAAGCTAATAAATATATGAGGCAGAAATTGAACCTACACCTTCCTGAGTCTGATTTCAGGAGGCTATTCACTACATACTGCACAGCTACTCTCCTCAAAAACATTCCCACAAAACACTGGAAAAGGCATTAGGATATCAAAGGACTACTTGTCCTTTGGGTGCTTAAGATCCTACAAAATGACTCTCATAATGAGTTATTATGGATGTAGCTGAAAGCCATAAACTCATTGCTAAGCAAGCTTTCTTATTTTCACTAAATTATTTCAAGTTAAGATGTTTACTTTTTAAATAGTAATGATAATATTATTTTTCCTAATATATTATTAACCAATTATTAAATTATGCTTAAGGCTGTTTTTTCTGTTTATTTTCTTATTTAGGGATCAGCTTCTATAGGGGAGTCAACTAATCTCTGAAAGACAATACTGATAGATGAAATTGCCCAAATCCTTCTTGAACATGCTTCTCAATCTTGGACAACACCCCACCCAGGTAAAAGAGTTTTACATTTGTTTTTACTTCAAACAGAATCTAATCTAGGGGAATTCCAGTCTTAAAGCATTAAGTCTATTTAGGATAACCCATCTCATGGAGGAGAAAACCAACCAAAGTGATAGAGGTAGAGCTAGCTTCCTCTGTCCAGATTGCTAGAGGAGGGTGATCAAGTCACATTCTCAGCAGAATAGACTCATTTCAGTCTGCCACCTCATTGTTTGACAATCCAGGTTGATCTCCACCTTTCAGAGGCATCTCCTTTTCCAAAGATATTTAAGCAATGAGTGATCACCATGGTTTTGTTTTTGGTTACTGGGACAAAACATTGACCATCAATTTATTATCAACTAGCCTAATTAAAAAGTTGAGTATTAATTACTTAGGAAACTCTGTTTCTTGGACTTTTTATTCAACTCAATATCTAATATTTATCTTTCATCTTGAGGTTTACAAAGTGCCTTACATGTGATCTAATTTGATCAATTTTAGCAGTTGGTGGTGAATGGATACAGTACCAGGTCTGAAGTCAAGAAGAATTGTCTTCCTGAGTTTAAATCTGACCTCAAACACTTACTAGTTGTGTGACCCTGGGTACAGTCATTTATCCCTGATTGCCTCAGTTTCCTTGTCTGTAAAATGAGCTGGAAAAGGAAATGGCAAATCATTCCAGTATTTTTCCCAAGAAAACCCCATGAGATCACAGAGAGTCAGACACAACTGAAACTATTCAACAACAACAATAACAAAAATATTTGGACAGTGTTATAAAATATTAGATTTTTCATATACCCCATAGATCAATGCAGCAAAAGCAATTATTCCCTCAGCCTCCAAAGCAATTTCAGTGTCCTTTATCAAGTGCTAAAATAAGAAAAGATTAAAGTGAATCCAGTATTTGCCTTTATAATACAAAAATGATTAGAAATCATTTAACAAAAAAAAAGTTCTCCATATTTTTTCTTTCTTACCTGATAGGGGAAAAATGTTAAGATTCCTATAGAATTTCTTCTCACTCCTCAATTAAATATATATATATATATATATATATATATATATATATATATATATATATATATATATATATATATATGTGTGTGTGTAAATATGCATATTTGGTTTGCCTAATTCCTTCAAAACAGCAGTAGCATTTGAACATAAGTTAATCCAATTGCATGACCTGCAAATAATTGATACCTAGAGCTCAGCAAGTGTAGCACACTAAGTCTGCCCAGGCACTAATGTAGGATATGTTGCCAAGCAATGAACAAGAAGGAAAAGTAGACAGACTTATCAGGGTAGAGCAAATGATCAGGGAGTGTTTCAGCCAGGCATAATAGGGAAAATTCTAAACAGGTTGTAGAGAATTGGGGGAATTTTGTAACAGAAGACCTATGCAAGTTCTATCAGAAAAAGGGTCAATATTTGGGGGATTTTACCTGATGGACTGTGTTTACCTATGTTTGTTTCAGGGGAAAAGTAGAGGAATCTGACAAATAGGACACATCAAAGCTAGAACTGTACCTTGGGTCTTGAGCTGAAAAAGGAGAGCAATGTAGAAATTGTTAAAGCTTCAAAACCTTGCACAAATACTCTAGATGCCTTCCTTTTGGGAGTGGTTAAAGGAGATTGAACCAGAAGTAGCACATAGTTGGGAAATGAAAGCAGTTCTTTCAGTAATGCTTGTAGTTCAGTCCTGTTGCACTTTTCATGACCCCCTCTATCCTCCACTATCTCTTGAAGCCTATCCAAGTTCGTGCTCATTGTTGCCTTGACAATATCCATCCATCTCTTCCTCTGTCATCTCCTATTCACTTTGCCTTCCATCCTACCAATAATGGGATCTTTTTCAATGAGTCTTGGCTTCTTATAAGGCCAAAGTATTTAAGCTTCCAATTCAGTATTTGACCTTCCAATGACTAGCTTGATTTAATTTTTTTAAAGTATTGACTTATTTGATATCTTTACTGTCCAATAGATTTTTCAAAAGTCTTCTCCAGTGCCAGAATCTGAAAGCATCAATTCTGGGTCACTCAGCTTTCCTTTTAGTTCATCTCTCACAATCATACATTGCTACTGGAAAAACCATAGCTTTGACATATATACCTTTTTTGGCAAGGTGATATTTCTGCTTTTTAGAGTGCTGTCCAGATTTGCCATAGCTTCCCCCCCCCCCCAAAGAGCAAGTATCTTTTAATTTCATGCTTGCAGTCATGGTCTTTGATGATTTTTGAAGTCCCAAATATAAAATTCAACCCTACATCCATTTCTTCTCCCTTTTCTTCCTTTGTCAACAGGTAGTGGGACCAGTTGCCAAAATGTTATTTTTTGTTTTTTTAATATTCAGCATCAAGTCACATTATAGACTATCCTCTTTTACCTTCATCAAGAAACTTCTTAATCTTCCCCACTTTCCGCCATCAAAGTTTTCAACTGCATATCTGAGATTGTCAATATTTCTCCAGCAATCTTAATTCTAACTAATAGTTGGTTAGAACTTTTCCACTTCATTTAAAAACACTAATGAGTGAGGGCAGGTACTAAGTGGAAGGTAAGGGATAGTGAGGAAGACCTGCAGCCAAGCTGAAAAACTCCAAAGGAGCTTATAAATTTGGAAAATGGTGACATGGCAACTGAATAAGGTCATTGCTCCTTATTCAGGAGCTCCCCTTCATGGTCAGATCAGTTGAAAATTATTGTCAAGGTTTAGATTTGGAGCAATTAACCCTTCTAACTAACTACATCTAACAGCTCCTAACAACTAAGTCCACTTAATTAACTTTGCCTAAGGAAACTATCAGAAACTCATTTGGCCTTTAGGGAAAATCGAACCTAAATTTAGGTGATCCTGAATTAAACTCAATCTGAATGTAGTATTACATGATTTTTGAACTTTAGTAACAGCAATCCTTGGGGAATTGGCTCCTTTCAAAGACCTTTGTCTTATATTTCAATTCTTATAACTCCATTCCTGACTTGATTAGGGAAGCAGAAGGATTTGGGGTCCTGCTTGTTCTCATTGAATACTGAAGACTTCCTTGATTTCTAATTGTGATGTATTACCTGACTGTTACTGCCAGATCTTCTTGATATCTCATCTCAGAAAGAAGAACCCCTAATAAACAAGCATCAAGTAAAATGTGGCATTGTTTGGCAGTTTTTGTTGGCAATACCTTTTCACATTTACCAGCTTAGAGTCAGAATTTTATGAAAAGCACTAAACTTCCTTTTCCCCAAAGGGAAGCATGCAGTTTATGTAACCTAGAATGCATTTAACTCTGCCCCAAAAGGGGGAAATTGGGAAAGAAAATTACATCATTAGCTAATGAGCAGAAGGATAGATTTTACCCAATTTGTAGTTCACATTCCAATCATCTCATCACTACAAACTCCCAATAGTTGCATTGTTCCCACTAAACCTCAGCAACACACAGTGGCTCTCCTCAGAAGCTACTCCCTATGGTTCCTTCTTGGGTTTTTGTTCCCTATGAGTCCTCTATAGAATCTGTTTACTTATATTAACTACCTCTTTCTTCCCATATGCCCTCTGAATCCTAAAGCAGGGTTCAGAAGTAGGTCTCTCTCTCCTCCCACAATCTATATTCCCTGTAGGCATGGTCATAGATGGGTTATATTGGTAAAGCAAAGTGCCTCATTCATAAAAATGACAGTTTTATACATTATTGCTACAAGTTCTATAAATTATTCATCTTGCTCTTATAGGAAATACTGGGCAACTAGATGGCACAGTGGGTAGAATATCGCCTCTCAAGTCAGAAGGACCTGAGTTTAAATCTAACACTAGCTATGTGAT
The DNA here is from genome assembly GCF_037893015.1 of Macrotis lagotis. Lineage (NCBI taxonomy): Eukaryota > Metazoa > Chordata > Mammalia > Peramelemorphia > Peramelidae > Macrotis > Macrotis lagotis. The sequence continues at coordinate 534,784,981 of NC_133658.1, forward strand.
CTTGGGCAAGTCTCTTAATTCTGATTGTCTCACATCTAGGGTCATCTCCAGTCATACTGATTCATATCTAGCCACTGGATCAAGTGACTCTGGAAGAGAAAGTGAGAATGGTGACTTAGTACAGAGCCCTCACTCAAACCCAATTCATGTGCTTGTCATGGCATTACTTGCTGATGTCATGGTCTTCTTCGAAAATGAAGGGCAACATTATTATAGAAAGTATTAAGGTTACCAACACTTCTACAAATAAATAATAGACTCCTCTCTTCAGCAAAGTAATAGACTATCAACCCCAAAATAATTATTCGTATTCAAAAGAACATTTTTGCCCTTGGTAATATTTTTAACCAAAGAAGCAATTGGATTGCATGACTACCTATGACTTCAATTACCCAGACCTGAAAAATTAAGGTTCATAGCCAGAAGCATCCAATTCTGAGACCTACTTCTAAGTAACGCACTACCTTTTCATGCTTTGTGGTGGTTTAGCCTCTTGATCAGGAACACACTATTATATATGATCATAGATTTATAGAATAATAGCTGAAAGGGACCTTAGAAGCAAATAAGGAAATTGAGGCACAGAGAGGTTAAATGACTTGCCCAGGGTCACACAGCTAGTAAGTCTCTGAGAATGAATTTGAACTTAAAGTCAGTTTTTCTGGCTTCAAGATTAGTACTTTCTCTACTAAATGTCATACTGTCTCTTTTTCTCTCATTCAATATTCTGCTTATTTGTAGCACCACCACTACCCCCCCTTCTCCTGCTACCTTTGTGCACTCATTAACTTCATTGTCTTCATTAGATGACTCTGTAGCCTCACCGGAATGATGATTGGTAACTGAATTCCATTAGCAATCAGTGTCTCTGAGGCTGACCCCTGCTTCCTATTTAGTGTGATCCATTTAAAGGATTGTAGGGTCACGAGGGAGGGGGTAGAGGTGGAAGGAAATGAAGCATCTCGGATATTTGTAGTAAGTACTCCCTGGGAGGGTGATGTCAAATGAAAAAATAGCTAATGCCATGTCTTCTTTTTGGTAATAGACATTTGAGGGAAAAAGTTGACTGCTTTAAAGGAATTCCAAGGAACAGGAATTTTATTTTTTTTTCTTTCCTCAGATCATTCTGTCTCTTCCAGGACTATGAAGTAAACATATGAAAAGAGTCACTTCTACTGATTGTAGGAAACCTTGAAGCATATTTGGTGTGTGTGCAGTTTCAGAATCAAGATTTAATGCATTCAAGAGAAAAGAATCATCCACTGAGCATGTGGTCATCACTAGAACTCTAGCAAAATATAAAAATCCCTGGGGTTTCTCTGGCTCACTATCCACACCAAAATCTCATAAATATTTTCATTGGCAGAATTCTAAAAACCAACAGAGAGTGCAGAAGTATAACTAGCAACAAACCTTGCCCCACCAGATAGACATTTGTTAAGTACCTGGGTTCCTTTTAATAGATCCCTTGAAGAATGATGAATTGCATATTTAAATAATAACCTTTTCTCAAATCTGTTATTTACCTTCTCTGTTATCCTTCATCTCTGTTTGGATAGAATACCAGGCCTGGAATCAGGAAGACTCATCTTTGTGAGTTTTAATCTGCCTCAGGCACTTGTGTGACTCCCGGGCAAGTCACATACACTGTTTGCTTCAATTTTCTCATCTACAAAATGAGCTAGAGAAATAGAGAAGATAAACTACTTCAGTATCTTTGCCAAGAAAACCCCAAATGGAATCATGAATAGGCAGACGTTGCTGAAAATGACTAAAGAACCACATTCTTCTCTATTTGTCTTTATCATGTCTTTCAAGGAATAGCTCAGCTGTATAATTGGTTGTTGTTTTTTCTTCATTCTCAAAGAGGACCATAACATTGGGGAGGTGTTACCATTACATGAAAGCAAACTGGATTTAAGTGAGGGGAGGCTGTGCAAAGTTACCAGCCTCATTTCCTCCTCTAGAGTCATCTGGATCCAGTGACCAGATTTGGATCATGACTGGAAATGATCCTAAAATTGAAAATAACAAGAAGAAAAGATGTCTTCTGGGAATTTGACATGCAAATGTGAAAAATAATTGTTGGAGTTGTTTCATATGATATGGTGCCATTTTAAATGAAGCAAAATGGAAGTGCTATAAGCAAACAAGAAGGGATGAAGACACAGACTGGAATTATCAAGGAAGCAAAGAAAGGTATAAACAGTTATGCCAGAATGACAAGGTATCATCAAGAAAAATGTCTTCCCGGGAAACATTATAATGGACAAACTAATAACTTCTGAGTCAGAGGGTTGGGGTTTAAACCCTGATATTTTCTATTTGTGTGACCATGGAAAAATAACAACTTTCCTTGGCTTCAGTTTCCTCCCTAACAAAATGAACTTTTTTTTTTACATTTTATTTATTTAAAGCAATGGAGTTAAGTGACTTGCCCAAGGTCACATAGCTAGGCAATTATGAAGTATTTGAGGTCAAATTTGAACTTGGGTCCTCCTGACTCCAGGACTGGTGCTCTATCCACTGCACCAACTAGCTGCCCCTTACAAAATGAACTTCTAAAGTTGGTTCCTGGGAAGACATTTTTCTTGATGATACCTTCCACAACATTAATGGAAAATAACATTTTGTCATTTTCACTGATTTTTCTATTGTATAAAATGTAAATTCCAGACTTTCTTAGGTTTTAAATCACAGAGACATTCATAAACAAATTATATTCCCAATTAATGGGGGGAGGGGGGAGGAAGACAGATAAAGTTTCCTGGGAAAAGTAATACTCAAGACTTGACTCAGAGTCAAGACCTTGACATGGCTCATCTCATTTGATTTACATAATCTGTGTAAGTATTAATTTTCCCATTTTACAGGTGAGAAACCAGTCATTATTTGAATATAAATACAAAGAGAGATTAAAACAGGACCCAAAACACACAGCTAATATTGTATAGTATATATTATATACTTCTACAAGTCAATAAGAAAAACCACCATTAAAAATTTTGACTTTTTCACATAGGCTGAAGTGATCAATAGTTATTAACCTTTCAAGAGACACAGTACTGGCTAACTATTGATAGCTAAAATATTTCCTGAGAGATACTGAAGACATGACATTTAAGAAAGAATATACTTCCTCTTCACTATGTTCATTTTTATTATTTTCATTAACAATACTTAATGATTTAGCTACACTTTGAATTTTCCATTGCAGTTTCTCAACATTTACTAATAAAGTAAGAAAAAATAAAAAGTCTTCTCATCACAGTGGAAGAGATCACCTGCTGGGTCCTAAAAATGCTCACAATGAAAATGGCTTATTTGTGGGGAATTTCCAAAGTTATTCCTAATGAAATTTTAAAATTTCCAAATGAGAATTAAAAAAGCAAACTCTAACCATTCTTAGTTCTTTGATGATTTCATTCCTGTGATATGTGTTCTACTATTTTTAGTTCTCAGCACTCATTGATCTTTATGGTTCCTTAATGCCCTATAAATTCACATTACCTTCTAAAAGCAGATTTGTCTACAGTTCTCATTTCTACATTTTTGCTGCTATTAACTTAATAAGTCTTCGAGCTCTCTATCACATGCTTTTCCCCCATACACACACACACACACACACACACACACACACACACACACACACACACACATATATATATATATATATGTATACACACACACACACACACACACCACATAAACTATAGCTAAGTGGTTTTCAACAGCACATACAAATAAATAAAAATGTGAATTTGTCAGCCTCACACAAGATGTAAGTTTATAAATAAGCAGTGATTTTTATTTGCTCTGATCATAAGAAATTTGCAAATCTGTCAGGTCAAAATACCCAGCACATACACAAAACATCTGTTATTTAGTGCCAATTTTATTATTTTTTCAACAAACATTTGAATAGATGAGGAATTGTCATTCTGTACATTTTTCTTTGATTATAGAGGGTACAGTCTACTATTATAACAGAAATAGTTAATATTACAACAGTAGGTAGCCTAGAAACAGAGTTTCCTTTTCCTTTCAGGTTTTATTTATTTGAAAAGGGTTCAGGCAGTCTGATTTATGCCAATTCTTGAAGGAGGTGTTTGAACACATACATTGAACATAACCTCTGTGAGATTCCTATGTAGAGGACTAAGAAATGATAAGAGATTTTTCCTTAGGAAATGAATTGATTTTGTATAACTTCTCCATATCAAACAAGGAATCAACAAGTCTTTATTGAAAGGCAACCTTGTTCAATATAGTGCCAGGAATTACGGAAGATACAGAAATATAAATCATGATCCCTGCCCTTGAGAAATGTTCAATATCTTTAGGGAGACAGGACCAAGTACAGTAAACAATAAAAGACAGAATATAAGTTGTAAATTACATGAGACAGACTAAATAACATAGAGAAGTCCAGAATACAGAGAGAAACCAATGAGGGCTAGAGTATTCACAAAAAACTTCAAGTAGAAAGTATATAATTGAACTAAGACACAAAACTTTTATTCAGATCATCTAATTTGAATCATATTACAACCTGTGTATTATTATTCTTATTTTCATATGTGAGAAAACTGGAACTGAGAAAGTTCAAACAACTTGAACAAGATCATATCACTAGTAACTGAACCAGAAAGAATGGAATCTTACAGTTTTCTATACTGCTTATATACTGGAGTATTGAGGCAAATAAAAATTTCAAGAATTCAAACCTTTGAGCAAAGTCTTAGAAAGTTCTTTTTTGCATATGAATAAAGTAATAAATGTGCAAAAATGTTCACACAGATAATTAACATTAATGTTCTATTTATTTTCATTTATTTTGTTAACATTTCCAAATTACATTTTAATCTGTTTCAGGCCAGAGGGAGGGAGTTGACCAGCAAGCTGAATGCCTCTACTATATATAACTCAGGAGCCACCACCAGTGTACCACCCCTTAATATTCTGCTGATAGAAGCAAATTAATTTTTTTACCAAATAATCTACTCAAATGGCATGGTAAGACCAATAATTACAAAGTATTTTCTCACATACCTGAAGTGTACTCTTCCACAAATATAAACATAATTAAGAGTAGGCATGAACTTAAAGCAAAAATGGTAATAAAGCACTCATAATTCGAGAATCTTAAGGTCTCACTGCCCTTTCTTCAGAATCTACTAGAAATCTTCTGTGTGGTGTGGTTGACATTACTGATGAATGAATGATCTGCTTCTCAGTAGGGCTAGCTTCTCCCAGGGTTCCAGTCTGAGTTGGGTGAGTAACCCTATACAAGTTGATTCCTACCCTTGCCATACTGGCCTGGACAGGTCATTCTGCTAAGTTTTTCACAGGATATGGTTCTTTGCTGGATGAGCCAATCTGCTAGACTCCCTTGGATCTTTCTTTGGAGAGCAACAATAGTCTTAACCTCCTCCCAGTTCACTGCTCTTTCAAAAGAAGTCTTATGATGATTGTTAGCCTAGGATTAACAAAATTTTTCTTTGGCCCTCTCAGAATCTCACTTCTGAGGGTTGTTAACTCAAAGTAAAAGATGAGAGATACAACTTCCTCTTGATTAAAGCAAGTCTCCTTCATCTCTAAGCAGCCTGGTCTCTTCACTGTTCTACAGACATAAAAAATTCATTCTGGTCTCCATGGTGTACATCACACATGCAACCCATCCCTTTGACTCTCTTCCTAGCCAGAAGTAGAAACACCTGAGGGATTCCATAAAGTCATCATGCCAAAAGCTGATCACTTCAGAAAAGGCAAAGGGTAAGCCAAGTATTTAATTTACTTCAGTAAATCCTTCATATTTTAAACTACCCATTCTGACTTCTGTTGCTTCTAACACAATAGAAACAAAAAAGAAGAGAGTGATACAGTAAATGTGAGATATAAAAGTCAGAAATCTGTTTCCAAATTTTCCTAGACATAAGTTGCTTGATTCCTGCAGATAAGTGGAAAGAGGGTGACATAAGCATTTGTATAGCACCTACTATGTGTCAGATAAAACATCTACTGTGTGTCTGTCAGGCACTATGCTAAGCATTTTACAAAATATTAGCTCACTTGATCCTCACTTTATAAGGTAAATTCCTCATTTTACAATTGAGGAAATTGTAGAAAACAGAGGTTAAGTGATTTAACCAGTGATCAATACCAGCAAGTATCTGAGGTCAAATTTGAATGTAGGATTTTCAGACCCAGAACTCTAGCTCATGAGACACCTAGCTGAAACTGAGGCTTATCTACACTGTTATGAATGGATTTTTGATACTCCCTAACAGAAGATTCTATTGCTTGTCTTTCATTCTTCAAGGGAACCATGATATTAGAGAGGCAATACCATGACATGCAAGAGAATTGAATTTAAGCCAGAGAAATTCTGTGCAATGTCACTAACCTCATTTTCTCCTCTGAGGCCATCTGAGTCTAGTGACTAGATGTGGATCAGGACAACTGGAGGTGGAACTAGATGCAGTGGGAGACTTTGATCTTTTTAGAGTAAGGTCTTTAACAAGTCTCAGTTTGACTAATTCAATGCCCATTCAAGGTAGGAAGGAAGAAATGAAGGAAAGAATGGCCTCTTTTACAAAGTCAAAAAAAGTCAGTCTAGGAAGGGAAGATCCTCAGAGTTTCTGGTCAACAGAATCAATTTCTTCTTGCATTCACTATGAATCAACTTGGTCTAACCAATGACCAAGTGCAATTTTTAATCTACATTAACAGAAATAGTTCACCAATATATTCACTCACATTCTTTCTGTCTGTCTCTCTCTCTGTTTTTTCTCTGTCTCTGTCTCTGCTTCTGTCTCACTGAGAATTTCCCTGATGTATCAACTTAAAATTATATATTGAAGCTAAGTATAACATATATATATGTGCATGTGTATTTATACATGTATTTTATATATAATATATAATACATACATATATATATATATATCCACTGTACTTTCAACAGATAAGTTGACCATTTTACATTCTAGAAAGCCCTTGACTATGTAACACCTTCTATTGACTGCTACAATGCAATTGTACAAATTAACATGAAAACATGGGACAAGCTTCCTTTGTCACTAGGACAGCTATCTGTTGCCAAAACTTAAGTTGGTTAACAGTTAACAAGCATTTATTAAGTACCATGGGCTGTTCATTTTGCTAAAAGCTGGAGATACAAAGAAAGGCACAAATTTGGTCTCTGACCTCAAGGAGCTTATATTCTTTATGGGGGGGAGAACATTCAAATAAATAAGCATATATAAGAAATATATACAGGATAAATGGAAAGCAATCTCAGAGGGAAGACACAAACCAAAGATGGGATTTGAGTTGTCTTTTTAAAATTATTTTACTTTTAATTTATGTAATAAAACAAGCATTTCTATAATATAGTATAATTTAAAAAGTGCACATGAAACTGCAAAGTTACTATTTACAACTGGCTATTCCTTTTAAATATACAACAAAGTTATCATGAAAATATCTTTTTCTTCCTTTCCTTCTCCCCCAGCCCCATTCTATAGATGACCACCCATTAAAATACAAATAGGTATATTAGTTAGTTCTTGTCCTTCATTATTGAAGAGGACCAAAATGACATCTCTATGTTAGAGACAAATTATAATGTGTCTGGCTGTGGCTGATCAGACCAAGTTGAATTCAGAATGCTCTACCACTTATCAGGCACAGATAATCCATGTGAACATCTGGGGTGATTACTCTAAACTTACACATCTCATATTTCCTTTGAGCTACCTCAGTTCTGCTGTGCTCAAAGAGTATGACGAGAGCATGCCATGCTGAGCAGTCCTGTGCCAGTGTCTAACATGTTGCACAATTGCAAAGATCTTTCAGAGTGTCCTTTTATCGCTTTTTCTGAGCCCACTGTGACGACCTACCCAGTATGAGTTCTCCAAAAAAATAGTCTTTTCCTCAAGCTTAAGATTGGTATTCATATAACATGGCTAGTCCATCAGAGTTGTGTTCTCTGTAGTAACATTTTAACTTGGCAGTTTAGATCCAGAAAGGACCTTAATATCCGCTATCTTATACTGCCAGATAATCTTTAGAATCTTCCAAAGACAATTTAAATGGAAGCAATTCAGTTTCCCAGAATGGCACTGGAAGACTATCCAGGTTTCATGGGCATACAACAATGAAGTCAGCACAAAGCTCTGTAAACTTTCAGTGTGGTAGTCAGTCTTATAACCTCTTCTCTGCTATTGATTTGTACTTCAATATTCAGAACTTCTCCATTTGCTGTAATTGGTGGTTCCACAAATGGATGCTATGGTACTGGATGATGGAGCACCTATGTTTTCTTAGTGTTATAATGATTAGATCAAAACTAGCATAAGCAGCAGAGAATCAATCCACCCTTGGATGTATCTCAGCTTCAGAGGCTACATGAATTATCTGCAAACAGAAGATCATGCACTAACACTCCCTCCACTTTGGTCTTGACTTGAAGCCTTTTCAAGTTGAAGAATTCACCATCAGTTTGATAGTTGACCTTCATGATGTGTTCATCCTCAGTGAACATGTTTGATAACATAGCTGAAAATATCAGGTTAAAAAGCATGAGAGCAAGGACACAGCCTTGTTTCACTCCACTGGTGACTGAGAAATCACAAGAATATTGTCCACTATTCAGAAGTCAGGCAAGCATGAATCAGTGTATTTTTCTGATGAACTTCTCTGGGCAGTTCTTTCTTTGAATTGCAGATAGCATCTTTCTTTATATATCCTTTATAGTAAATTTGTATTTGTGTGTGTTTAATAATATATTCAAAATGATTAATTCTTAAATTATTCTTAAAACAATAGTGCTGTTACTGTATACAATGTTCTCTTGGTTCTGGTCATTTCAATCATTATTTCATGCAAGACTTTTTCTAAGATCATTGGATTCATCATTTCTTATGGCACAATATTCTATCCATCTTCAGCCATTCTCCAACTGAAACGCATCCCTGTAATTTCCACTTCTTTACTACCACACATTTTAGAACTTAGAGGTTCCTTTTCTTTCCTTTCTCTAGTCATTTTTAGAAATAGACTTAATATGATATTGAATTTAGTCTTAAAGGAAAGGAGCAAGTCAGAAGGTATGAGTAAGAAGGGAAGAGTCAATAAAAAGCCATGGGAGTCAAGAGATAGCATGTGTAAAGGGGAGAAGACCAAAAAAGAATATGTGGAGAAAGGTAAAGCATGAGGGGAGGAAGGAAGGAAGGAAGGGAGGAAGGGAGGAAGGGAGGAAGGGAGGAAGGGAGGAAGGAAGGAAGGAAGGAAGGAAGGAAGGAAGGAAGGAAGGAAGGAAGGAAGGAAGGAAGGAAAGGAAGGAAGGGTCTAGACTGTGAGAAATTTAAAATGTCAAAAAGATGATTTTATATCTGATGTTGGATTTAACAAGAAACCAATGGAGGTGATTGGGAAGAGGTATGTCATAGTCAGATTGGCACTTTTGGAAAATTTATTTGGCAACTGAGTGGAGGATGGAATGAAGTGGGATGAGACTTAAAATTTAAGATTGAACAACAATAATGAATCATATTCTACTACTTTAAGCAGGTACCCTAAGTACTATAACTTATTGAATTGGATATATTTTCAAATAAATCTCTGTTCTATTCTGAGTCCCAGGGTTCTTTTCACTCCTTCAAGAATCTGTAAGAAAGCAGGAAGTGTGGCTTAGAGAAAATAATGTAAAATGTGGAATTAGAGGAACTGGATTTGTGTCACTTCCCAGATGTGTGACCTCATATAATTCACTTCATCTCTCTCAGTTTCTTTTCTCTCATCTATCTAGAAAGTAAAAGGCTAAACTCTGTGCTCTTTAGAATCTCTTCCATTACCATATGTGCCAAGTTCCTCATTCCATAATCCTCTAATTATACCTTCCTCTTTGTTAAAACAAAAGAAAAGTGAAATTCCAACAACAATTCAATATTTAATATTCTTTAACACCATGACACATTTAAAAAAATAAACTATTGTCTCTGCAATGGTGCTCTGTGTCATCACCATAGTATCAGGAAACAAACTGAATACTCCGTTTGATGAAACCCCCAGAGACACCATGAAAATTACTTGACCCACCAACTATCTTCATATCTTTTCTATTTAATATTTTAAAATCCCTAATATGGACTGAAGACCCAGGGACAAAAATTAAATTTTTTCTTCCCTCAAAGAGCTTATATTCTATAATCTTCAGCTTCACTATCTATATCAGTTGCTTTGCTTTGTCCATTCTTCTTGCCCCCATCTCAGCCATACTGACTTTCATTTGATTTTAAAGCTAATGACCCAAAGCTTTTGATGCATTTCTTCTTTAAAAGAAAAAAAAAAAGATTTTTTTCCCAAAACACCTGAGAGCAAAGTGTACACACAAAACCATTTTCACTCTTTCCCTTTCTGTTATTATGGTCCTCGTAGATAATCAATATAGAGAGGGAAAAACACAGCCCTGCCACACAAAGTCAATAGCAGTTGTTGCAATTTATGCAAAGTGCATCACTAAAAAGGAGAAATGCCAAGGAGATGATTAAAAAGAAGAGAAAGTAAATGAAGTGACCCACAAGCAACAAGTGAACATGACACTGTGGGCAGTGAAAATCAGTGATGTTCAGGGTCCATTTATACCATTGCTCTTTTGAACTATGTACCTCCATTTACTTTTATTTCTTTTTGGAGTTACCAGAGTCATGCTGGTTACTTCTCCCCATCTTATTTTCCCATAAAAAAGCCTTTAGGTGGCTTTCAGAAATTTTCTTTGGAATATCTTAATTGTGCAGATTTTACAAGGTGACAAAATACACCAGTATAATTAAGTAACTGACATTAAATATATATCTACTATGTCTAAAGGCATCATGATTTAATGAATACAAAGCTGGTCTTGACACCTGGAATACCTGAATTCAAATTCTACTACTAATATATGACTCTGGGACTTGAACAAGTCAGTTCACCTCTATTGCCTTAGACATTCTCTAAGAATATGTCTCTTAGCAGGTGTCAATTTGTACTAGCAGAGGTAGTTAATTCATTGGCAGAGAGGGTTGTTTCATCACTATATTTTATACCCATGAAATCTGAAATCAAATACAAAAAAATACAAAACTAGAAAGTAGAGATTTGAGGAGAAGCAAAAGTTAAACAAGGAACAACACTTTACAAATGCTAAATCTAGGATCCTATGAGTGAAGGAAAAAAAAGATGAACGAAAGTGTAGAAAAATTTGAAATTCCTGGAACTTACAATAATGTTGTGGGGGGGGGTGTATATGTATGTTGAGGGATGAAGAGTGGGAAATAACACAAACAAAGAGTGTTAAAATTCACAATATAATATTTTTAAAGTGCTGTTGAATTTGGGAACTCTGATGAATACAATGATCAACCACAAATCCACATGACTCATAATAAAACATTCCATCTATTTCCAGAGAGAGCTGATGGACTTAGAGACTGAAGAATTTTTCTTTTTTCTTTTTTTATTTCTCTCTCTTTTTTTGGACAAGGTTAATATAAGGATTTTTTCCATGATTATACCTATCTGTAATGTATTTCATTTTTTTCTTCCCTTCTGGTAAGAGGGGAAGAAAATTCTAAACTGAAAATAAAGTAAAATTGAATTTTTAAGATAAAATAAAAACAAGTGCTTTAGAGAGATAGAAAACAAAGGACTATATGACATTTGAGAAATTATTTCAGTTGGGAGATCAGAGAATTCTCCCTGGAGAAGGTAACATTTGAATTAGACTTTAAAACACATCTCCCAAATGTCAAAAGAAAAGATGTAAAAACAGGTTCTTTTTTTTTTTTGCAAAGGATGGACATGCAGTCATGTGAGATTCTCTTGGCTAGATTAAAAGTTGAGAAAGATGAGACTAAGAAAAGACCATTGATTTATCCATAAAGAAAACACTGAATATTTGAGAGAAATTTCAGTTCAGGGATGATCACAGGATGATGAAGAATGAGTGAGAAGTGACAAATTAGAAGTAATAAAGGGGGAAAAAAGGAAAATGGTTATCAAGGAAAGAAATTATTAATGATAGGAAAAATCTGATCATGTTTGTAAACAGCAAGGACAGAATTAAATAGAGCTTGAAAATTGAAGACAGAGGAAATGATCAATGAACACAAGAGGTGATATAATCAGGGACCCATGTTTAGATTTAGCTTTTTGCAAGTTAAAGAATTCCCTCATTTTCTTAAGACTGAAAGAGCTTGGTGGTACATTAAGTGGAGGTAGTAACCTTTCTTCAGGAAAACCTGAGTTTGTATCTTACCTTTGGGTCTTAGTAGCAATGTGATACTGGGCAAGTAATTTAACCTCTCTCAGTTTCCTCATTAGTAAAATCAATCATTATCCTTTTTGGTCCTTTACAATGCTAAATCTATGATCCTATTAGTAAAGGGAAAAAAAGATGAATAAAAGTGTAGAAAAATTTGAATTTTGGAAGAGGGGAATTTTTGGTAGATAATTGATTTCCTCAGTAAAGTAGGAAGCAAAATTAAATGGGAATTGATGTTGGGTTAGGTTTTTGGCAGGTTTTAGATTGGAAAAGGACAAGGAATAGAAGGAAAAGGGGGGGGAGTTAAGATGCCTTATTTAATTATCTAACTATAGAGTTGACTATGAAAAAAAGTAAAGTGAAACCAAGAACAGAAAAGAAGTCTCAGTGAGAATACAGACTTTAATAGGAGTAAAGTGGTGAAAGAGATGAAAACAGAAATTTTATTGGGAAATGGAGATTTTTTAATTCAAGATGAAAGCAAAAGAATTTGGAGAGATAAAAAAGTCTGAAATTAGAGTGACTGAAAGATAAAATAGTGATTTTGGAAGGCAATCGAGAGGAAGGCATAAGGTTCAATATATAGGAATACTGTGACCCGCAGACTGACTTCAGGGAGGGCAAAGAGGTAAGAAATTGATAGAGTATAACAGAAACGATTTAGAACAGTCCAAGGACCTCTCCTGTTTTGATTTGTCCAAGGCAAGAGTAGAATTTGAAGTTGGATCCTCTGATTCCAAAAGAAGTGTTTCCACTGTTGAGCATGAATTTCAGAGAATGCAGCAAAAGAGGAAGCCAGAGAAAGATGAGAATATGCACATTGCATGACCACACTCTCCTATCTATAAAAAGGTACCAATAACTATCAAATAGTAGCCCTGATTCACATAAATGAGAGGAAAAAAAGGTAGAAATTTGTAAGCCAAAGATCAGGGAAAGCATAAGCTATGAATGAGTTTATAAAATAAATCCTAACTAGGGTTTAGTTAGATGTTAATGTGAATGTGCCTTTAATACTAGCATCTCCAAAACTGAATCCCCTCAGTGAACTCAGATTGGGATTGGGGAGGTGTGAATGCAAGGGTAAAAATAATGAGAAAGGCCACCCTCTGAAAATAAGCATCTTAAAATAATATTTTTGCTATTTTAAATATTTAAATATTTGGACAGCATGATTGAATAGAGTCTCGTTTTCTTTACTAATAAGGAAAAGTTGATACCAAAAGGAAACTAGATTAGAAGATAGCATAATATGTTATGGTGTGGGTAGAAACAAATGGATGAACATTATTATAAAGAGTTTATTGCCATATGACATCTATATTTTTGCCTAGTACTATTCCAGTCTTTAAGGTCCAATTGCTCCTTCACAAACCATAACCATCATAAACCAGTAATCAATCTTTGACTACTCTGATGTCTAACACAATATCATCCATCTGGCATCCCACTCATCTGGAATTTTTTTTTAAGTTTTTTTTTTGTTTCTTTGAGGAGGAGTTTCCAGACTTGTGATTTTATAGTTGTAAGAAACAAATAAAATGAAAATTCCCTCCAGTACCTCATACGTGTCTTACAATTTTATCAATTTGGTCTGGAACAATGGGAAGCTGAATCAATTACCTTGTTGCATAGTTTGTGTTTGAGACAGATTTGAACTGAGGTTTCCTGACTATCCATCCACATGGAAGATAAACTCTTTTCAACTAATCTACAACTTTTATTTCTCATGTTTCAGTGCTTTATCCCCTCTCTCCACTCCCCCAAAAAGATCTCCCTGAAGTCAAGAATAATGGATCATGCTCCTTTGTGCATTTTTCTAATGAACCCTCAAGAGATGCTAGCCAACTGATAAAGAATCCTACATGTTGTGACAATGAATTATAATTCCAAACATTGAAAATTATGGTCTAACATCTCCCCATTTCATTGGTATTGCTGTTAATTACCATCTCATTTGTGAGCACCCCAGAAATATTTAATAAATTCAGTTTTGACTAATGCAGGATATATAGTCTTTCTTGCTATACAGTACATTATTATTTTATCAGAACATCAAATCATTTTCAAAAAATCCATGGACCTTATTTGAGGAACAAGAACTATCATAAACAGTATAAGGTGGTATCAGTTAGACTTATAATTGCTTTAAGATCAACATGTTCTCAGAAAATGACTTTTAATAAAGTAAAATACTCTGGATTTTCCATATTGCTCACTTAAGAGAAAGGCATTAGGTCAGCTTTGAAAGCAAAACACTTACCAAAAACCTGATGAAAAAGAAAACATCAAACCACAATGAAATATGGGCCACTCTTTCCTCCTTAGAATCTTTTTGTTTGATTTTGATGGGATTATGTTCAAGGAGGGAAACACCCATTTTTTAGCAGAGCCTTCTAAAAAGTGACAAAGGCAGGGGAGCAAATTGTTCAACACAGATGAATCCCACTGAAATTTCACAAGCTAGAGCTGGTGGGAATAGAAGGAGGCTGAAAGAGCAAAGGAATGGGGAGAATTTAATGATTTCTGAAAATTATTTCCAAAGCCAGATTTGATTGTTACTAGAGTAATGATTTCTAGTCCTAGTTTTGTGGTATCCCAGGGTGCCTCTAATTATCTTAAGAGGCATAAAAAAATCCCCAATTAGATTTCAAAACAGAAAAATTAATTTTAATTCACTTAAACCCACAAAGAAAATTGGGAATCACCAAATGAAACAAGCTACCTAGGGTTGCCACAGCTCCAAAAATATTGAGAATTGTTTTTAGAGGCTAAAGTTGCTCAGTATATATTTTCTATTTTGTGCTGGCCACTGTTCTAAGTTCTGTGGGGGATAAATGGATGTATTTAAGTTTCTGAAAATAAGGGTTAAAGGAGGAGTGAAAGCCCTCTATAAAAGAGATCATTTTTTTGAAACAGGATATTCCTAAAGTTATCATAGCCAGATGAATTCTCTCTTAGAAGTGTCTAAAAGAGGAGTTAGCAAGCTTTCCAAAGCAACTTGACAAGATAAGTGTGGGAGACTGGTAGGTAGAGTAAGGCATCACACTCTTGGGATTAGGTTTGCAGTTGATTCTTTGGCACAGAATTATGTGGGACAGTGGTAGTAAAGGACAACTCAAAAGACTGATATGTGAGGCAAAAATTTACATACCAAAGACAATTTGTCCAGGTCCAACTTTGCCAACATTACTAATGCACAGATATGATTATTTCACTTCCCCATGCAAAACCTTTCATTTGTCATCCTATTGTGTCTTGGAGAAAAGTACTTAGCCTGACATTTTAAAGCTCTTCAGAATCTAACTCCTTTTTAAATTTCTTACTTTATGTCTCATTACCCCCTTCACAAACTCTGTTTCAACTCAGTTTGACTATCCCCAAGTATTAACTAGAATTTGAAAATGCCAATATACATACATACATATACAGATATAGATATATATCAATATATGTAAATATAAAATATCAATATATGTATGTAAATGTATAATACATATATGTGAGTATATGTATATAATATATATTTTATATAAAACAGATATATATGTATATCTGTTTTAAATTGGTGGATCTTATTTTCAATAAGTTCTTCCCCATGCCAGGAGTGCACTCCTTCCTCAACTCTGACTTTTAGAAAACTTGTCTTTCCCCTAGAGTTTACTCAGATGACACCTCCTCCATGAAGGCTTTTCTGATGCCTCAAATTAATGGCATTCTCTCTTTTCCTACCTAATTTTCTTAATACTATATTTCTTTTTGAACATTTTGAACATTGGCAAGATACAACTCTTTACTGAACTTGACCTTGCACAATGCCTGGTACAAACTAATCAGTGCTTTCCAAATGTAAAATGAAGTGAGATTGAAAAGAAGAGAATGAAATGAAATAAAATTATATTAATGATGGTGCACATTGTCAGATGTAACTGAAAAAGTTTTTCATTCATCACTTCACAGAGTGTACTGATAGGCACAATCTTTTGCCTTAAAATTTAAAGTGCTTATTTGAAGAGGCTAAAGTTGCTGGCCATTTTTTTTCTTGTGATCTAGATTAATCAGCACAATTTGAAGCTGAAACTATGTTTCAGAGATCATTGAAGCATCATCTTTCAGTACATCCTAAGAATTGTTGTACTACTTCACCTCAAAATTCATTAACTGTTTGAGTTTCTGATTTTTAACTCACTCAATCAATAGACATTTTTTTTTATTAAGTGCCTACTATGATCTGTCTCTTTGTCCTGGGAATACAAAGAAAGGTTTATTTTCTTAGAAATTATTTCAAAATTTCTCTTCCCCTCAAACTTTCCATATATCTCCCTTCCCCTGACACTCTCAATTGAAGACTTTATGGAAAAAATTAGATCATTTCATTTGAACTCCTTCCTTTTAATTTAAAAATCCCTTGGCATCATGTTCCTCATTATCTTCCTTTACTCCTGCTACAGATGAAGAGGTAGATCCCCTCACCTCCAATCTTCTCTTACTCTCTAATCTTCAATCTCTTTTTTACTGTTCATTCTTCTTCATACAAGTCTATATATACTTGAGGCCTACACTTCTTTTCTCACTCAATCTTAACTCTATGATGGAATCAGGCTTCTAAATATGATCTTTTCTTAGTTCTCATCCTTCTTGATTTCCTGATATCTTGACATCTCCCTCTCCTCTTGAATTTCTTTTCAATAGGATTTAGTGACAACAATTTCTCCTGGTCCTCCTCCTATTTCTATATTCTCCAACTTTTTGGTGTCCTTTGCTGGCTTATCAACAAAGTTTGCCCAAAGCTTTAACCTTATTTGTTTTCTAATTCTAACATTATTTCACTTGGTGAAATGTCTTATTTTTCATGAGTTTAATCACTTTTCCCATGTGTTTCTCCTAATGTCTTTCCTGAGCTATAGTCCTATATCATCAACCATCTATTAGATAGTTTAAAATTAATGATCCAAAGATTTCAAACTCAGAACATTCAAAATAAAATTCATTATCTTTTTCCTCATACAAACCCAACTATCATTTTTTTCCTGTTTTGCCAAGATTACCATCACACATAAAGAAATGTTACTTTGTTTATGTGGAATGTATTATATGGAATATGGTAACATCTGAATATACCTGGAGCCCTCTTGCCCATGCCATCAAGAACTATATTGACCATAGAGGCTCACCCTGCCTGTACCAGGAGGTGATCTTCTATGGGATTCACAGAGTACTCTACATGGCAGAGAAAAATTATACAACTAAACATATCATGAATTTCTCTCCAAAAAGAGAATGAAGCAAGGAAGTATGAAGTGACCCATCAATGTCATACTCCTGCTATGAGTATCACTTTCCCTTCCACCTCAAAAAAGCCATGAGATGGGACTATAAGAAAGAGAATAGAAAGCGGAGAATAAAGGAGGAGGAGGATGAGAAAAGGGAGAGGAAGAAGAGGAAAAAGTTGGGAAGAAGAGGAGAAAGAAAGAGTAGGATGAAGCTGAGAAAGAGAAGGAAGAGAACAGAAAAGAGGAGAGGAGAAGGAACAGAAAAAGGGAAAGTAGAAGAGAGAGAAGGAGGAAGAAAAAAGGAGGAGAAAGAGAATAGGAGGAAAAAGTGGAGGAGGAGAAGGAAAATGAGAAAAAAGAAGAAGGAAGAAGAGAAGGAGAAAGAAAAGGAGGTGGAGGAGGAGGACAATAGCAACAATAGATAGGTTATATAATATTTTGAAATTTTCTGATTTTTAGGATTTTTTTAATTTTGAAGTTTTCAAAGTTTTTTTCTTTATATTATTTTATTTAAATCTCACAACTATCTTGTGAGGTAGGTGCTATTATATTCATTTTCCAAATGAGGAAACAGAAGATAACAAAGTTTAGGTGATATGCCCAAGGTCACACAGTTAAAAAGTATCTGAGGCAGGAATAAAACTTGTCTTCCTAATTCCAAGTCCTGAGTTCTCTGCACTCTGACACCTAAACTACTTATTTTACCATCATCTCTGAAACCTCAGAAGTAGTAAATTTGAATTTAGTAACACTGTTTTCCATTGAAAAATGTCAATTTTCAGTCATTTTCATTTTCACTCATTTATTAAATTTGGGAACAGTTCCTGGAGGAAGTAGGGAAGTAGGTAAAGGGCATAATGTGCAAGGAAGCAGATTTCAGCTGAATATAAGGAGCAGTTGAAAAGATTGGCTTAGAGCAGGATGGCCTCTGACACACACTAACTATGCAACCATTGACAAATCACTTAAGGTCTTATGATCCTATGTCTGTATTTTGCCCAGCAACTAGCAGAGAATTTGGCACAGGTGCTTTAAAAATGTTTTTGGACAGATTGATTTATGTCGAGCTAACCTAAGAGAGTTGAATAGCTATAAAATTGTTTAAATGCCATGCTAATAGATAGTCTCATTTGTAAGAAATACTATCATGTCATTAAAGAACTTATCAATGGTCATGGTGAGAAGAAGAAACCCTCTTCACCACTATGAATCATAATTTGCTGTGGGCCAGCTGTTCTTGAAATGCTGTTCTTGAGTATTTGACTGTTTCCTTCACTAGTTTCTTTTTCTACTTCTTGACCCATTAAGTATGTATGTTCCAAAATTCTGTCATAGGTCCTATACTCATTTCTTTCTTCTGTCCTTTTTTCTTCCTTCTCCTCTTCTTCCTTTTTCTATTCCTTCTCTTCCCTTCTCCTTTCTCCTCTTTGTCCTCCTTTTCTTCCTCCTTTTTCTCCTTAATCACAACATTGCTCAAAATTGCTGATTTTAACCACTCCCATGACTTAAATAATAGCTTTCATGTCAGTAACTCTTAAATTTACCTTCCCAGAATGTCCCCTAAACTCTAGTCTGAAATTTCCAGCTACCTGTTGGACATCTCCATCTAGTTGTCCTATTAATATCTGAACATCAACATGCCTAAAACTTTCTCCTAAAAAATTGTTACACCTTTTAAATTTCCTTTTTCTTTTGATAGTAATTCTTCTAGTTCCACAAGATCAAAATCTGAGAATCAGTTTTGTCTCTTCCCTCTTCCTTATCTCTTATAGCCAATCAGTTGTGATGGTATATTTTGTCAATTTGGGGTTTATAATATCTTCTAATTTTTTCTCATTTCCACATCATTCACCAACTTGACACAGAATTTCATTACCTGATTTCTTATTACTTCATTTCTTATTCAATTGTAATAACAGATTGTCCTCTCCTTGATCAATTCTTATATCACCACCAAAGTGATCTTCCAAATGCAAATATCTAATTATATCACTTTTTTACCAAAAATAATTACTGCCTGCAGGATCAAAATCTTTTATCAACATATTTCCAACATAATTTCTAGACTACTCTCCTTAACTCAAAATCTATTTCAATTAGATCAGACCACCTCCATACATTTATGTAGACCATCCATTGTGCTTGGAAATGTCACATCACAGCCTATTAAAATTATCCTTTTTACTTCAAGTCCTAAGCTTAGGTTCTGACTCCATCATTAGGTTTTTCTCTGACTACTACAACTAGAAGTGATATTTATTGCCTTGAAATCCTCATACTCTTCTTTTTATCTCTTCTCTTCTATGCACTCATTTCATTCTAACATGTGATAGTTATTTATGTGTATATAAACATACATATACATATACTTTACACATGTGCATTTGTATATAAACATGTGTTTATTTAACATAACACTTGACATCTTGTGGTCAAGTGGCATCTCTTCAGCAATTAACAGCTTCAACTTTCTGATTTTATCCTTCTGTTTCTTTGAAAGAAATTTTCACTTAACTGTAGGACAAAATTCATCAAGTTTTCTTTATGATCTCTCAAAATCAGCTGACAACTGGAGTGATTTTGATGTCTGGAATCATTTGTTTAGATATCTACCTGTCATGCAACATCATTCAATCCAAAAATGTCCACTAACCAAGAATAGCTTCCTTTAATGTCATAAATAAACAATTTTATGTCTTTTAATGGGATTAGTTCAATTTGAACCTTCAGTGAAAACCTTTCTTGGATTTTCTAATTTAGCTATATTAATTCTGCACCAACTAATTTTTATAAACATGGAAAAAGTGATATGGTGCCACAAGGGAAGACTCTTTTTAGTATGCTAACTTAAAATAACAGTATTAATTGATATTTTGGTCAAGTGTTAGCTGATGTGATGATCTATGACGTTTTCTGACAGATATCACCCTCCTGTATACATATAACTTTTCTTTTCTCATTTTCTTGGTCTCTGAACTCCAGTGCAGCTACCTTTAAAAGTCATATTTTTGTAATTATAATCCAATCCTCAACCAAGTTAAATGGGAGAGGAACAACTCTCTTCTTTCTTCGGAATGTAATTCTATAAATAAAATGTTTTTCCTTCAGTTTTGAAGAAGACCATAACATCAGGGAGGTGATACCATGACAAGCACATGAATTAGAGGAGAATGATGACATGGTCTTGAATAAAGGACAGACTTTGTATGAGATCTTTGGAGAAGAGAGACATTCTTGAGTCATTCTTTGAGAGATGTTGGGGAGTGAACTTAAAATATGAGGATGGAGAAAAAGCAGAAATATAGGAAAAAACACCTCCTCAATATAAGCCTTTTGCTTGGTTGAGATGAGACATGGATCCCATCTAAAGCTCACATTTGTTTGATCTTTTTTTCTGATTATTTTCTGATACATTCAAATTTTTATCACTTCTCCAGTTTCTAATCATTATTATTTGGATATATGGGTCTACTCACATTTTGATAGCCCTTTATGCAACTAATATTTGATAAGAAGTAGCAAAACTAGTGAATGTAAGTTTCAGATATTCCCTTTTAAAAAGGAATAATGATGAGAGAAATAATAATAATTTTTGTCTGTTTCTGTTTCTGTCCCATGCCCTTTCTCTCAGAGAACAGAGTGGTCATCATCATCATCATGGTCCTTTCTGCTATTCCCCTCAAAGCAAGAATAATAGTCTCTCAGAGAAGAGTGGGTAATATTCCATCTAACTATGTATGGTTCCTTGTAAATCATTTATCAATATGTTTAGGCTTGACATGTAAGTTATATTCACTTTACACATGCAGAGTGCACCTTACATTACCATACCATCTCAACTGCTTGTATTAATGTATTGGAAGCAGTTTCCCTAATGAGACTAGTAAGTATTATGTTAAGCTAATATTCACTACCCCTTGCCAAGATTCTGATTTTGATGTATGAAAACAGGGGAAACTAAGATTATTTCCCTTTCCCTATACGTTAAAAGCAAGACCACTGTTAAAGTGTGAGCTTCCCTAATGCATCAATGAGGAACAAAGACAGAATACTCAGAGAAATCAGTTAATACCAAGTCTAAGGGCAGCCTTTAAAGTAGAACATCATTAACTCCATTCTTCTCCTTACTAAGGCCTAAAGCCCTACCCACTCAAGGTCTCTTTGAGGTCTGATAGGCCAACCCCAAGAGACTGAAAGATGGTTTATCATTTGCTTTGAATACCTCCTCACTCTTCTTGTTTTCTGCTGCCAATCATTGTCTTTCCTGGCTAGTATCCCAAGAAGCAGGTGTGCCTGCCCCTGTTTCATAATTTCATAAATTAATTATCAGTTCAATGACAAATGATGCCTACTTGTAGAGAGCACCAAGAGAATGATACAAATGAATTTGTCCTGGAAGGCCAGATCTGTCTTAGAATAAGCATTCTCAGAGATAATAATGCTAATTTTACCTTTACTGAGAATCATTAAAGGATATGAGAACCAAGGACATGTTGCAAAATCGAACCCAATAACAGCTGTAGTCATAATATAGACTCCCTATGTCTCTCTTCACATTCTATGTACTAACAATCTTAGTCCAAATAAATAGAGTCTCATCAGTTCAAAAGAACAACAATCCTTCCCTCCTCAAATGGAATACTTTTATCTCCTCCCTTCAAATGGAATACTACATTAGCCACAAGTCACATGGGCAATTATCAAAACAGGGAACTTCATGTCTCTAGGCTATACTCCCTTTACTTTTTTATATATTCCTATTTCTGCATGTTTCCTTCCTTCAACCTTATTTTTCTTCCCACTACAATTGGAGCCATTGCTTCAGCTTAGATCTATGTTCAGGAACTAAGCCTTTAGAGGAGGCTGAATACAGAATCAAGATTTGACCAAAACCCACATCAATAATATCATGTCAAGAGATGAACTGTGTGAAAAATATAAAATATGCCATAGGTGTTCAGGGTTCTGAAAGGAAAATAAGGACAGACTGAGGTACTTCATACAGAGGGAAATCTTGCCCTAGGTCTTGGAGACTTTGAATAGGAAGAAAAAACAAATGGAAATAAAGCATCATTCCAGGTGGTAGAATGACTTGAGCAAAGGTATATGGCATGGATGATCTGTCAAAATGCTAAGCAGATCTGAGTTTGAATGCAAATTCAGACATTTACTAGCTATGTGACCCTGGGCTATATATATGGAAGTAAATCTCATCTCATTAGGATTATGGATCTGGCAAAATGTGAATATGCTCCCTTCCAAAGCTTTATTCTTTCAGGACTATTAGATGATCCTTACATCCTAAAACAAGGGTTATGTACCTGTTCTCAAAAGAGATAGTTGACTAAATGGTCCTCTTAGAAAAGCTTTTAGCCTTGGGCAAGTCACTTAACTTCTGTTTACCTCAATTTCTTCAAATATAAAATGAGGATAAAAATATAACCTTTTTGGGGTTGTGAAAATCAAATGAGATAATAACTGAAATGCACTTAGCAGAGTGTTTAAAGGGTAAAAACCCTATTTAAGTATTAACTATAATTTTTTTTTCAATTTAAGGGGGAAGTTGTATATATCTTTGGTGGAACCTATTTCTTCTAGTTCTCCACTCCATGTGCCATCATGGGACAAGAATGGGGAATGAGTATCCTCACTGAATCCATCCCCTGTGACCAATCTACCTTGGTTCGCTATTACATGCTCATGTATTATGAAAACAATGTGAGGCTAGGAGAAAGGGAAATCTCTCCTATAGAGCCTTATTAAATTTTAAGAATACAATTGGCCATTTCATGTTTTTTTAATGTTATAGCAACACATTTCATAATTTGTTTAAGTAACTCCTTTCAATGTATGGTTTCAAGTATGTGATTGTTTTTTTTTTAAAGGCAATGTGGTCCAGTGGAAGGAACCAGGATTTGGATCTAAGCCTGTGTTAATTTCTATATGAAGTGTTTTCTAAACCAAACCTTTCAACTCCTTTGTATTTCCCGACAAAAACTTTATATATAATTACATGTGTACATATTAATTCCCTCAACTGAATGTAAGTTCTTTGAGGGAAGAGATTATTTCATCTTTGTCTTTGTATCTTCTTGGCCTCACATAGTAGAAAATTCATAAATATTTGTTGATTGATTGAATAGTACCTATATTATTCAATATCTCAAGGTCATAGTAGCTTTATCTATAAAATGAGGAGGTTGGACTCAATGGCTTCTAAGGTCCCTTCTAGTTATAAATTCATGATTCAATGACCTTTTTCTAACATTGTTCTGCTTTTAAGGAAAATCTCTCCTGTCTGTTTAGTGTTACACAAGGACTCAAACACACATAAGTTGAGACTAATTCAGGGGACAAAGAATATTTTATTAAATTTTCTCTTGACTTCAAAGGAAACATTTACAGCAAAATATGAGTGGCAAACATCATGGTCATTATCTTAGTCTTGATATCTTTAATGAATCTGTGATTTCTAAGTGTGAATCTCCTCCACTAAAGAGAAAAACAGTCCCACCTATCTTCTCATCCTACATAGTTTTTATCTGTTTTCTCTGTAATACTTAAATCCTGAAAGAAGCTGTGATTTCCTCAATAGAAAATTTACAGGGTTGTATTTCCCTCAAAAAAGGCAGATCATAGCCTGGATAGGACTTATTAAATAAATCCTAAGGGATTTCTTGAGAAATATCCAAGTTTCAGAGACTTGGCCAAGTTTCAACAGTTCAATTCAAAAGCAGAACTTGAACTTATTGAGATAAGCAGAGGATAAGTGGCTTGACCTGGGTAAAGTTGTTGTCTCAGGCAACACTTTCCCTTCCTTGGTTGCTACTAAGTAAATGGCCTGATATGAGTTATTGAAGTTATTCAAGTTATTCAAGTCCCTTGATGCTAGAAACTATTTCATTTTTGTATTTCATTCTCCAGTGATCAGTTAGTTACCTGGTCCAGTGTACTTTTCATCCTTCCTTTGAGAAGAGGATCAATGACATCACAAGGTGATGTCTTGATTTGCACTGGTATTGGATTTAAGTGAGGCAGAGTTGAACAAAGTCATCAATCTCCCCTTCTCTTCTAGAGTCATTGACGTTCAAAGACAGGACAAAAATCAAGTTGATTGGCAATGAGCCAGGATACAGTGGATGACCTTCAATCCTTTGATGTATGACCAAACTCTGAGCACCCTAGAGCACCTGTCTTCACTGCTTTCATGGCTTTTGGAACAAATTGTTCTCAATCTGCTCATGCCACCAGGGGTAATATTCACATCTTTGGGGACACATCCACTTAATTCATCCATGGATTTGAGGCCTTTCACCTACCCTCAACCTGGCTTAGCCCATCTGCCAAGACAGTTGACCAGGGTGTACACATGCTACAGCTTCCTGGAGCCAGCAGTGAAAGTTAGATGAAGGTGGACATCAAAGGTAGATGAGAAGCCCTCATACCAGAGGTGATAGTCCTCCCTGACAACCCAATATCCCCAATAGGAACAAAGTAGGAGCTTAACAAATGATGATTATGTTAATTCTGAATAGATAAACAAAAAGGACAAAATGAACAAGAAAGAAGTTTCAGATTTGAGTAACTGTAAGATCCTAAGAATGACTTAGACATGACAAAAAATGACATAATAGAGAAAGAATGACTTCAGATGAAGAGGAGACACAATAGAGAAAGAAGCAGTAAAATGGAATAAGATTAAAGAAATTCTCTCTTTTCATTAAAGAAAATATCCCCAAGGTATTGTCTGATGAAGGATTATCTTTAATCAACATACCAATAATTAACAGTTTTAATACCACAAAAATATTAATCTTTTTTTTTTTTAGTTTTTTGCCAGGCAAATGGGGTTAAGTGGCTTGCCCAAGACCACACAGCTAGGTTATTATTAAGTGTCTGAGACAGGATTTGAACCCAGGTACTCCTGACTCCTTGGCCGGTGCTTTATCCACTGCGCCACCTAGCCGCCCAAAAATATTAATCTTAATAATCCATTTCTTGCCTTATGTTATAAAGGTATCTGTGGCACAACTACCATTAGAAAGTACAGCATGCTCCACATTTGGAAGAGGTCAGTATCTGCACAATTATTCTTGCAGGAGTTTGTATTCCACATTGAGACATTAGGAGGTATTTTCTCCATAAAGGATTGCCTTTATGGCAACCATTCAAGTCCACATTTAAGTTATGACTGATTCTATTATAGCTTCTATAGCAAGAGCTCTTTTATTCCATAATTCTTGTACTAAGTTTTATAGCAGTAATAAAGTAATAAGAACCTAATATCTATTGAAAGGGTTTTCAGAAAGGATGAGTACAACACTGGCACAGGATAGGATTTTTTGACCTTATCAAGGTAAAAGCATACATACAGGGTAGGTCATAGGCAATCTGATTTTTTTAAACTTGTTTTTATTAGCACTTGTCTGGTGGCTTCTACAGAAGCTTCTGATACAGTCCTATTATTCTGAAACAGGAATTTCAGAATAATAGGACATAATTTAAAAAGTTCATGTCAATTCTACAAGGTTAGTACATAAATATCGAACTTTAAGAAGCAACCATTTGCCCTCTGTAAGATTCTTCTGCAGCATCTACAGGTTGGGATCCCCAGCATTATTGTGCCCATGGATTTTGCTATGTTTTGATTTGTTTACTTTTTAACAAAAGAAAGTGGGAAATTATAGATTAATTTTCAGGGGCTTGAAGAGATCTTAACATTTGACTGTGAAAGCACAGGACACAAAAACATGAAAATCCAATACAATGATTAAGAAGTGAAGGGCCTGATCCTAAGGCATAACATATAATTGTGCAGTAATTTTTGAAGTAAAGGACTATAAATCCAATGACATCCAATACACAAATTTCAGAGAACATCTTATTCTCATCTAGAATATAAATAGTCTTTGATTAGTTTTTTTTTTAAGTTTACCCCACAGCCTATTTTGTATGAAAGGGTTAGGACACCTCTTAGTTCTTCAATCAGTTTACAAGTGACTTAAAATTGTTGGCAAAATATTCCAAGAATTTCATGGATTATCCCAGATTTGTTCCCACCAATGATGTAAATGATAATGCATCTTTACCTTCTCATCCTATTTGACTCTAATCCAATCTTCTCCTATATTTCTTCCCATTTTGAGGGTACCAAAGAAGCACAAAAGGCTGTCAGTTGATCATCTCTTATCCTTACAACATTAACAGCCCACTTCTTTTTCTTTCATTGAGCTCTCTGATGACATATTTTATGCTATTTCTCTTTTACAATTCTTACTTTAATGTATATTGTAGTCTAATCATGATCACCAATGGCTCTCTTCAGCCTTTAGGATGTCCTATAACTTTAAAGCTTCTTGATTGTTGTAAGCTTAGAACACACTGAAGCACCAATGACATATTATAATTAAAAAACAGATGTCTTTGTTTCATGAAGAAGCTGTGGTTACTAATAGAAGCCACCATGTGGTTTCTCAGAGTCAATCCAGATCAATCTCTGGACAATGTCTATCCAACATAGAACCTCTTTAAATTTGTTTGTCACTATCATGAAGAGGACCTCTCTAGAACTCAAGTGGAAAAAAGATTCCCCAGAAAAGGTGAAATTCTCTAAAACCTCCTGTCTATAGATCACAGAGTTAGAGATTTAGAGCTCTAAAGTTCAATCTACTGATTTTACAGAAGAGAAAATTGGGACTCAGAAGTTAAGTAATTTCCCTAGGGTCACATAGCTTATAAATATGTAAGGTAGGAGTTGAATTCAGATCTTGGAAATGCTATAGACCCTTCTAAATTGGATCCATAATTTCTCAAAATAATTAAGACTACCTACAAAGGAAAAAAATCAAAATAATGAAGTTTATTGCTGAGATATGACAGCTAGGTGATGCAGTGGATAAAGCCCCAGGCCTGGAATCAGGTAGTCCTGAGTTTAAATGTGATCTCCAATTCTTACTAGCTATATGACCCTGGGCAAGTCATTTATTCCTATTTGTCTCAGTTTCCTCATCTGTAAATGAGTTGGAGAAGGAAATGGCAAACTATTGCAATTATCTTTGCCAAGAAAATTCCAAATGGGATCATGAAGAATTAGATACAACTAAAACAACCCAACAGGAGCAAGATATTCATTTAGTTGCATGGTCATACTCTGCATGTCATATCTAGACTATACATACATATGTATTTATACAAGAATATGTGGCTGTGGAACATACAACATATACATAGAGGTTGCTCATTCAACAGCATATCATATCTGACCATAAACATTCTTTATGCATTTGGTTTTTTTTAAGTGTGAATAGTTATGCCTAACTCTTCTAAGTGATTATAAATCTTAGAAATTTCATTTAGGAAATTTGTAGAATTTCCTAGCTAGAAGACTTTGCTATTTATGTAGAATTTCCCTTCCACTTGAACTCTATACCGAATGTCTTCCATGATCGTCATGCCTATCTTTGAAAATGATATGCCTTCAGGATAAGCATAACAGAACTAGAAAATAATTCAAATTCAGGGTTAAAAAGCAATCAAGCATTTATGGATAGATAGAGTGCAATTAAAGATATTTTACTAATAATAAAAGATTAAAAAGGATACAATCCCTAAGCTTTAAAAGATAATATTTACACAAAATAAGTATTCATTAAATCAAACTCCCATGTTAGATGAAAAATAGTAAACTGGAGGGAAGTGGGAATTCCACTAAAATTTCTAATACTAACTCAGCAAAGGCAGATTCCAATGAGCATCCTAAAGATAATCTCCCTGACCTCTTAAAGGGAAATCAACCTAATTTACTTTAAAAAAAACTGTCATTCTTACCACAATGCTTATCTCGGTACTAGTAGCCATTCTAAGATTACCTGTAATTAAATCTTTCAAAGATGCAGAATGATGAGGCCATTGATTTAGAAAGGGAGCTATTAAGTGTCAGAGGTAGGATTCAAACTCAGGTCTTCCTGAGTCAAAGACCAGCATACTCCACTCCATCACCTAGCTGCTCATGGGCAAAAATAAGTTTACTAATTTAACAAACTTGATTACCACTTCCATACATAACCTGTTCTTCAAAGGAAATAATTCTTGAACTTTTGGAATCAGGATTCCTTTATCCTCTTAAAAATTATTGAGAACATACTGAGACATATATGAGGTATATCTATTGATATTTACCATTTTGAAAGTTAAAATTAGCAAAAATTTTAAAATAAATGTTTAATTCATTTAAAATAAAAATAATAAATATCTTGCAAATAAAACTAACACATTTTTATGAAAAATAATTATATTTTAGAAAAGCAAAAAAGTTTAGTGACAAGAATGGCATTATTTACATATGTCTGCAGCTTTCCTTAATGTATGGCCTAATGACATTTGGATTCTCAAATCTGCTTCAGCATTCCATCTGTTGCTATAAGCTTTTTGGTTGAAGTATATGGTGACAATCTCACCTAACATAGTTATATAGTTGGAAAAGAGAGGATTATTTTGGGAAGCAAATAACATCACAGCATCCTTATTATTATTGAAATAGTTTTAACCCTGTGGACTCCCGGAAAAGGTTCTTAGGGAATTTCTGGGGTCAATGGCCCACACTTTGAAAACTACTGTGCTAAGATTATAAAGGCTAAAAGGTTAAAAGCATTAAAAAGCAAAGAGTATTATTAGAGGAAAACCCACTGACAGCCATATAGAGTAACAGATAAAGGAGATGACACAAAATAATCAAAAAAAGTACCCAGAATTATAAGCCACTATTTTAAATACCTTCAGTAAAAATAGTCCTATAATGTCCATAAATACTCCTTGCTATTACTCAGGCTTTTCTCTCAGATGACTACTTTTGAAATCTACCCTTGAAATAATGAAGAGTTGGGGAAAGATTATAGGGAAAAGGTAGAACAGGAAGGGCAAGGAAAAGATGAACATGAGGATGAGAGGGAAGGAAACTGTATTCTTATAACTCTCACCATTAAAGTCCTTAGTAAGGCTTTTGAATATTTAAATGCTATACTGACTCTTTTTCAAATAAAATGATTTATGATTACATTTGCAACAAGGAAGTTTATTTAAAAGAAAAGGCACAGAACTTCCCTAAACAGTTTTCAGAAAGATATGGGTTAGAGAAATCAGTCTGTTAAAGTTTAATTCTAAAACAAAATAGTAATGAGAATAATAGCAATGGTAAAAATAATAGTAACAATAATTAATAATATTAATCATATCATTAACAATAATAATAAAAATAGCAATAGTAATAATAATAATAATGATTTGGTGTTGTTCCATCCATGGGATATATGGAGAAGATCCATGGGATTTTTCTGACAAGGATATTGTAGGGATTTGCCGTTTCCTTTTCCAGATTTTACAAATAAGGAACTGAGGCAAATGGAGATTAAGTAACTTTCCCAGGGTCACAAAGCTAGCAAGTGAATCTGGATTTAATCTTCCTGACTCCAGGCCCAGATTTCTGTCCATTGCACCACCTAACCGTGCTAGTGACCATGATGGTGAATGTTAATTAGACATTTAATTAATTTTTAAATGTTCATTATAGTGATAATAAAAAAGCAGTCTTGGAATCAAGAATGACCTAAGCTCAATTCTTGCATTTAACATATACTAGATGTATGACTATATCCAATGCCTCTCCGTATCCTCCAAATAATTCTCTAATATTATTTTTAAAATCTCTGAATCAATTAATGAAGAGGTATTTAATAAGAAGCAACTATGATCCAGGCACTATGGTAAACACTGGATATAAAAAGACAAAAATGAAAAAGTCCCTGTACTCAAGGAGATTATATTTTATAAAGGGATACAATATGTGTATTTATAGATAAAATACATATATATATGTATGTATTTATATACATATAATATAGTCTTTTCCTTCCACAATGTGACTTTCCCCATCATAGTTTCAATATACTGCAGGTCAACATAAATTAAATGTGAATTTGGGGAAAGTTGTGTGGAAGTCATAAATAACAGACAAAGGCCAGCAGACAACACAAAAAAGGTGTAAAAATTGAGAAATGCTCAAAATAAGTGTAGCATTGTATCATAGTAACCCAAATTTTTCAATAAGGTACAATAAATACCTAAAAAGAAAAAAAAAATTCAGATTTCTTTTCAGGTACAAAAGGAGTGTCAATAAAATTTTACTTAAATTTTTTCAGATCTGGGATGTGGTATCCCTAACCCCATCCCTCATATATATACTTTCCCCCTGTACATACACACACACAAACACACATACAGACATACCCTCCTTCGTGCAGAAGGGGCATTTGAGCTCTTGAAGGAAACAAAGGGATTTTTAAGAGGCAGAGGTAAAGAAAGTGAATTCTAGGCATAGGGACAGTCTGGGCAAGGCATAGCTAGGACTTAGTTTTGATTTGTTCTAAACAAGAAAGTTAATCTAGCTGGACTTCAGAGGTTGGGAACGAAAGTAATGTAATGTCTCACAAGGTTGGACATACTGGATAAGACCAGTTGTTGAAGGATTTTAAAAACTAGACAAATTTGTATTTGATCCTAATAGCCATAAAGAGCCATTGGAGTTTACTGACTATGGAATTGACAAGGTCAGGTTTTGTTTTGGGAAAATAATTCTTTCACCTACATATAGAAAGAGGATAAGTTAGGGTGAGGAGAGACAGGGAATTGTCCATCTTCATGCAATGAATGAGTTCCCTGTGCCAATAAAATCCCAGATCTGAATTAATTTCTAATTATTCCTTAGTTTATGATACAATAGAATATAACTTGTGAACATTTAAAGATATTGGAATATTTTTATATAAAAATACATGTCTGTCTATATAAGTATGCCTTTTATAAAAAGTTGAGAGATAATATTGCAGAGTGAGAAAAAATATTAAAGTAGAAATTCAGAGACAAGTATTTTCTCTTACACTACACAATGGGAAGTTGGACAATGTTAAATCACTTCTACCCTCTGGACCTCCATTTTCTCAATAAAATTAAAATTAAAGCATACACACACACACACACACACACACATATATATATACAAACATTTTAGAGAGTCCAGACCTGTGATTTCTCAGGTATAAGGAACTTGTATGATGGAAATACCCTTTTCCAGTGCAGATCAGGAAGACACCTATTGCATGATTGCAGGCGGTTGGCTGGAACTCTGAATGGTTAAGTAACTTGCCAATGGTTAGAGAACTAATAAATGTAAAAGTCAAGTCTCAAACTAAAGTTTCCTAATTTGATGACTACTATATTATGCTGCCTTTGATATAAATACAATATTTTCATAAATATATTTATATGTGTATGTGTGTATATTCACATATATACATATATGTGTGTGTGTGTGTGTGTGTGTGTGTGTGTGTGTATAAACATACCTCTCACAGACTGTTTTAGTTTTTTTGTATCATCAACACTCAATTCATTGCTAGGTACACAGTAATCAATTACTAAATGCTGTTGATTGACGTAGAAAATAAATAAACACACACATACAGAGTATCAAAAATCTTAGCACAGCTAAACTGCATTTGGACTATTAAAGTATTCTTGGGTAATGATATGTACATGTAAAAATAATTTTTGAAGTGAAAATTGTGTGTGTAAACATGTAATAATTTCCTCCTAAAGTCCTACTAATGAATCATTATGGTGGGGAAGTAATCCTGTGTTCAAGGATGTTATATCAGTGGGAAAAAATCCTATGTCTACAAACTGAGACTGACCTAAATAAATTTGGAGTGATTCATCATCAGAAGGTTGACTACTGCATTTTTCCAGATATATTAATTCATAAAAGTCTACTAAGGAATAAAAAAGGTTGGGAATCAGCATATATATGAGTGGATTGATAGATGGATAGAGAGAGGTAGAGAAAGGTATATCTTTAAAAATAGATATTTTTATCCATATATATGGATAGAAATATATCTCTATATATAATATACATATGTCAATGTAATATGGAGATGTATATGTTATTTATATATACAGATAATTTCTCAGAAGCATACAGAGAAAATTTAAAAATGGTAAGATATAGTTAAAATATTTTTATTTGTTTTTGATCATATTGTAAAAAGAAAAGTACATCTCATTTTTCCCTCATGAATGTTATTTCTTTTTTTATGTGTGAAATTATTTTTAATCATGCTTATTAGGAAAATAACTTAGATATCTTTGTCTTATATTGTCTATTTTCAGATGAAAACCTGCACCACTGTGTGTTCTTCCCATCTTTGGGCACACAAAAAAAAATTGTCCTTGTTTTTGTCAGCTAGCAAGCAAACCAAACCTGAAGGACTCCGTGTCCTTCAATCAAACCATTATGTAAAAGATCTGTTTTCCTGAGTCATCTTTGATTAGGAATTAATTTGAATTCTCTATGACCTCCATTGGGAGGACAATTCTTCCTTTTCAAGATGCTATTTGTCTCAAATCAAATGGCCAGGATATAGAGGGGGAAAAATAAGACTTTTAATTCAGAATCCTAGGCCTTGGTAAATAAATGTACATGTCAACCCATAGACATACATTTCTAATGATTATGTAGTATCTGGATGAAGAAGCTTATGCATTTTATACTATACTAAAAGGAAAAGCAAATGAACAAGAAAAAAATGGATCAAGAAAAAAATCTAGAAAATCATTCCCTATATATCATAGAATATCTTGAACTCTATATGTTAAACATTTGATGAGAACCTAACATACATAAGGCACTCTTGGAGATACAAAGAAAAATAAAACATAGTTTATTACCTTAAAAGGATTGCAACCTAAAAGAAGGTAATAATATGCAAAAATATAAAAATGGAATATCTGATATTTTATAATTATCCTATTCTTCATTAGGTGTAGCCAGATGGCACAGAGAATGGAGTGCCAGGCCTGAAGTCAGGAAGATTCATCTTCCTGAGATCAAACATGGCCACAGTCACTTATTAGATGTGTAACCTGAGCATGTCACTTACCCTTCTTGCCTCAGTTTCCTCATCTGGAAAATGAACTGGAAGAGGAAATGGCAAACCACTTCAGTATCTTGTCAAAAAAAATCTAAAATGAGGTCACAAAGAGTCAAACACAACTGAACAATAAGTCTTAATTACTTATGGTGTTATTCCCTCCATAAAGTATAAGCTCTTTGAGGGCAGGGATCCTTTTGGTTTTGTCTCTGTTTACCTATATGGGGGTAGCCATGCATAGTACATAGAAAGCAATAGATTCAAGCACTACCTCTGGCTCATAATGGCTATGTGAGCCTACACAAATAATTTAATTTCTCAGTGCTCTAGGAAACCAAAATTATAAATTGAGGAGAAGATGCCCACTTGCATCTACCTGTTAAATGTGAACAAAATCATTAGTTTAGTGCCTATGCCAAGCCCTTAGCACAGGCCCTGATCCATAGCAGGTGTTCAATAAAGATTTCTGAATGAATGACTATCTCTAGGAAACATATAAACTCCTCAGTCTCACAAATGAAGTCTCTGACCTTCTGGCTTTAGAGTCCACACCAGGCTTAGAATGGCATAGTGCTGGCCAAAAAGGCAATGCCACACTTTTATCTCCTTCTTCTCTTGAACAAACTATACCCCATATCTGGAATACTCTTCCTTCTCATCTCCAGCTCTTAAAATTCTTACCTTACTTGGAAATTCAATTCATGTAGGAAGCCTTTCCTCATTCCCCAATGGGTTACTTCTTACTACCTCCTTAAATTATAGATAGATAGATGATAGATAGATAGATAGATAGATAGATAGATAGATAGATAGATAGATAGATAGATAGATAGATAGATAGATAGATAGATAGATAGATAGATAGCAGAGATCTTAGATATTTTGGTTTTAAGTACCTTTTTTGCCAGGGTGGTGAAGTCCTTTGACCCCTCTAAGTGGTACTAAAAGGCAAACCAATTGCATTGAAATAATGATGTAATTCTCCTATTCTTAATGACAAACCCTTTGAAATCTATTCATGAAGCCCTTAGGGATCCATGGACTTCTCATATATCTGTTTATATGGTATATCCCATCCCTTCACTCCTATAAATGAGAACAGGGGTTGTTTTTTGATTCTTTAGTCATTGTATCCTCAGGACCTTGTACAAGTCCTTGCAATTAAGCACCTAATAAATTGCACAGAGTAGGTATGGACAAAAAGACCTAAAGATCACCACTTCAACTGAGAAAAATCAAGGAAGACTTGATATAGGAAGGACCTTCAAATTTCATCTGAACCTTATTTCTACAGATGAAGAAACCATTCCCTGCTGTAACATTAATGACTTGCTATGTTTATAGAGCAGTAGCCACTGAATTTTGTGATTGTTTGAATGGATTAGTACTAAGGAACATAAAGTTCTCAGGAAAATGGAGCATGATCTTTACAGTCATGGAGGAACATGGTTAGAACCTTATAATAGCTTGCTAATTACCCTGAGTAAAGTAATTTATTTTATCTGTCTGCCATTTGGTTTCCTGCAAAGTGAAAAAAAAAACCTATTATGGGATTTTGCTCAAACTAATTACTACTATTTTATCATGAAGACTGTTCAGGCGTAATCTTCTCTCCCTTGCTTGCTTTCTCCTTGAATTTAAAATCTTATGGGAAGCCAAGTAGTAGTTTAATCATCCTAGACTGTAATAGATATTCCTGGTTTTTAGCCTCCCACTTCAATAATCTGCAGTGATACCTCAGCACTCTGAGTTAACAGCTGCTAACAAGCTTTAAACCATGATTGTGGAGGGGAAGGAGGTGTGAAAGATAATGCAGTCATTGTCATAGGAAATCCTTCAATATATGAAAGAAATACATTTATAAGACTCTGTGACTCCACCCCCAAACCCTCCCACCCACCCCCGGAACAAAGTAATGATAATTCCTTGGTCCATTGCTTTGATTATTAAGACAAATCTAAACTTAGGGATGAGAGATGCATAAATATATATGCTTAATATTCCCAACAACAAGACACATATGACAAGAAAGGGAGGTATTCTGGTCGTGTAGTGAGAGGGGATTATAATAGAAAAGCAGCTTGACTGCAAAGACCTCCAATGTGTGGGGTAGATCCCTCAAGAAATAATTCTTGAAAGAGAGAGATAAGAATCCCTTAAGAATAAAAACTAACATTTCTATGTTGCAAAGTATTTTTTTCTCATTTAATCCTCATCAAAAAAGAACAACTCTGCAAGACAGGTGTTATTATTCCCATTTCATAGGTATGGAAATTGAGGTTAGAAAAATTTATAATCTCATACCTAATAAGTACTAGTGCTAAGGCTAGTGCTCTAGTGCTCTAACCATTTTGCTATCTGCCTCTTAGGATGAAAAGCACTGGGAAGAGAAGCAGCCACAATGATCAGATAACAGATCCAGACCTTGCCTATGCCACCCCCTTGGCACAAGCCTTGATCCACAGCAGGTATTTAATAAAGATTTTTGAATGAATGGCTATCTCCAGGAAAACATATAAACTCCTCAGTCTGACAATTGAAGTCTCTGGCCTTCTGGCTCTGAAGCCCTCCCTAGGTTTAGAATAGGCTTAAGTGACAAAAAGAAACTATGTGTTACTAGATGAAAAATCCAGCTGAGATGACTTGTGCCTCTTTCTTCCATATAGTTCCTTTTTCTGTTTACCTCTTTGGAACTACTTCTTCACACTGATGGCTTTTTGAATGGAGAGTGACAACCTCAGTCACAATATGAATGAGGTCCATTGGCTGATAGAAACTCCGAGATTTGATTTTATTTATTGAACCTATTAGGATGAAACTGAGCTACAGCTTCCTTTTCTCATTTGAATGGCTGGCATAGTTTCTTTGATTGAAATTACTGCTCTGTTGAGATGAATGACACTGCTGAAAAGTGGTCTGTCAAATATTGATAGTTAATTAGATGAATTTGATCATAATAGTCAACCACATACAAAAAGCTATTAAAGAGCTTGACAAGAAAATAAACTGAGCCTAAGAACCTTTCAGTTTGTCTAAACTCCACTTCTGAATAAAGTAGCAAAGATGGTGAGTTTTAATAGTATCCATCAAGGCTCAACCAGTTTATACAGTTACTAAAAGATTACAACAATAAAAATTATTAATATAATTATTATTGTGCTCAAAGTGTTTAGGGATTGATTTTCCCTCATTTATATCCCCTGCGGTACCTTGCAAAGATAAAGTCCTTAAAAATATTTATTTGAACTAAATTGAGCCAACTCATAAAAATAATCCTTATTTTTCCTTTTTCTGCTAATTCCTCCAGATTTGAGATATCCTAACATTAAAAGACGTAAAATGTTGTGTACATCTTCAAATGAAACCAAATATATTATTCATTTAACTAATGATACGAAAATATTTGAAAGAGAAAAATCTCAAAGACAAACAACAAACATGTTCTAAACACTAGGTATAAGACACAGGGAAGATAAATATATTTTTTTCTTGGTTTTCAGAGTGTTTTTGCTATCTAAAAGTATTTTAACAGGACAATTTTGACAAGTTATATTATTAAACAGTAGCTAGAGATGGTCCAAATAATAACTCGTTCTCTAAAGTTGAATTTTTCTCCTAGCTGAGATCATTTATTGTTGAATTTTACCTTACCCTGTCCTAAAAATACTAGATATATAGATACATAGGTAGATGAATATGTGAATAAATAGATAAATATATGATGGGATGAATTAATTGATAAGTGAATGAATGATAAAATTAGGCCCAAATAATTGGCATTAATTTTTTTCTGAATAAACTTAGAAGAAAACTGCCCACAATAGAAGCCTCCGGTTATTTAATACATTTTATTATTTCTTTAAACCATTTTTTAAATTTTCTCATGCCATTTGACATTCTATTTAGGACAAACAACTTCCTCCCAAATTGCTTTGTTGTATTTTGTTTATACTTGGAGATATGCATATTACCTGTTCTTATAGAACTTAAGTTGTTGGAAGGCAAGAAAAGAGCCTGAATCAACAAAATAAAATGATTGTTAATTGATTTATTGATTTAATCATAATATAATATGAGGCTACAAGATTAAAAATCATGGAATGGGGCAGCTTGGTGGTGCAGTGAATAGAGCACCGGCCTTGGAGTCAGGAGGATCTGAGTTCAAATATGACCTCAGACACTTAATAATTACCTAGCTGTGTGACCTTGGGCAAGTCACTTAAACCCAAAACCCATTGCCTTCAATAAATTTAAAAAATCATGGAATATCACAATCTCAAAGGTATCTTAAAAGAAACCAATGGACAACTAAAAAGTAACAGATAAAAATATATTGAGTGTAAGTAGGTTGCTATGTATTACCAAAATGTACACAAAAGCATGATAAAAACAGCATAAAGATAATAGCATTATACAGATATTACAGATAAATTGGTAGATAGACAAACAGATCAATAGATAAAAAAGTCATATAGCAAGAAAGATAATAAACACATTGACTTCTATGTTGGTCTCTTATGGATACTGGGAGAGGGGGAAAAAAAGAAAAACAAGATCTCCAATATATGGTGAACAGCACTGACAGAAAATTTATGAAAAATCATAAATTTAGAGCTATAAAGAACCTACTAGCTTCTAGGTTCAACCCCCTACCTATTGTAAATGGAAAAAACTAAGGCCCAAGACTATACTACAGGAAATCATCACGAGGGGTGAGTCTAGCCTAGGTCTTCTAACTACAGAGCC
This sequence comes from Macrotis lagotis, assembly GCF_037893015.1. Lineage (NCBI taxonomy): Eukaryota > Metazoa > Chordata > Mammalia > Peramelemorphia > Peramelidae > Macrotis > Macrotis lagotis. The sequence goes on from NC_133658.1 coordinate 534,823,293, forward strand.
ACATTTTTCCTAGTATACTATGCTACCTTTCACAAATAAGAAAATTTGAAAATATTCCAATAGTATGAATTACTTTAAGTTATTAGATCTATTTTTTTACTCAATTGGCTATAAATATGATCATTAGGCAACTAATTACCAAGACTGATGAAACCATGGTCTCATCTATATATGGATACTTCTTCCAATGATAAATTTCATAATTCTTAGATTTGAGTCAATAAATTTCTTTCCTCCTATTTGTCTACCCCAACTTGCTTTTGAGCCTTCCTCCAGACTTCTTGATAGTGCATGATATCAATGGAGTCTATAAATTATAAACTATAAACTTCTTAACAAAAGTTTGGCTGTTTCCTTCTAATAACTGCATTAAGGATGCCTTAGATACATGTATAGAATGCTCTTTAAAAAATACAGGGTCAAGAAAATAGATTTTTGTGTTGAAAGTTACTGATCTGGTACCCTTTCAGGGGAAGGAGGTCAAGATTTTTCCATTTCTTTTATGTCCTATATTATTTCAAATACTTTGAGAATTGATCCTTCAAAATTCTCATAATTTTACTTCCTCCAGAATGGAACTCCACTGTACATTTTGGAACTAGTCAAGCTTCCTTTTTCACTTTTGTTGCCCTCAATGATATTTCCATCTGCTTCATGCAGAACATCTGAAATTCAGATCTCTTTAATCATAAAAAAGAGTTTGTTATAAAAATCTTTATAATTTTTTCTCCATTGTTTATTGTATGTAATCTTTCTTCCCATTTCATCTTTAATGCTCTATTTGATCTTTCACATGCTTTACATGAATTGATTTTTCCATCAATTACTCATAGGTTTTTGACATGGTGATCTTACTGATAATCTTCTATCTTCCTCAGAAATATTTTATAAACCAGTTTATATATTAGAACAGCATAGCTTGGTTTCCATATTACTCCACTTGGAAAAGAGATTAAGTGTCTGCTTTTTTGAAAGTTTCTAAATTCAATTGCTATCCTTATTAAGGCAATTGATTTATATCAGGCTAAAGGTCTATGCCAGTCTATTCCTCTATTTCCCATTTTTCATCAACTGCTTGCTTGAAGGGGTCAGAGTGAAGCTATTTAATTGCATACTATTTCTGACATTTTTTCTTTCTAGTTTTGCACATTTCTTATTTTTGTTCAAAAAAACAAAAAACAAAAATTAAAAGACACCCTGGTTAACAAATCCATGGTTCAAATATCTAAGTCAGTAATATCTCCTACATTTATTAACATAATTTTTCTATTAAAGATATAAATATATTATTTTATTTGATGACCACCTTGTTTGCTGCCTTTTCACCTTTTCCTCAAACAATTCATGGTAAATCACAAATCATCTGGTTATCTGTAAACTTTTGATATCTTTTAGTTCCTTATTCCCTAATCTTTCTCCTATTTCTTGTTTCTTTTTTTTTCTTCTCTTAATCTTAAACTATATTTTTTTGGCATTTGTTTCCTTCATACTTCTCTATATACACTATAGCATGAGACTCATGAATGTAGTGCTATGAAAGTTTATTGGGACAAGCAAAAAACTTTATGTGACTTAGTTTTGTGACATCAATAATCATGTGTACTACTTCAAAAGCTAGTCTGACTAAGAATGTCTGACCTTGGTCAGAGATAAAGCTGGTGAGCAAGTTTCCCCCAATCTTAGTTTGTGTCATCCAGATATGCTACATCGTTCTTGTGTTTATAATTCTTGGTTTTAAAGTCTGGGTATAACTTCAAGAGAATATATTAGAGTTGTAGCTTTTGAGGGGAAGTCAATTGAGGTTAAATGACTTACCTAGGGTCACAATCTTGTGGCAGGATTTGAACTCAGGTCCTCTTGACCCCAGGACTACTGCATCACCTAGCTACCCAAAGTTGTAGCTCTTAAACAGCATGCTTTAAATACAATGCTACACATTTATAAGCAAGTATTATTTCCAAAGTACTATGCTAAGTGCCGGGGTCACAAACTACAAAAAAAGAAAGACAGTCCCTATCCTCAAGGAGTTTGCAAACTAATAGGGCAAGACAATATGCAAAATGGAATTGAAAATGAAGAGGGGGACAGTTCCAGAGGGCACTTTACCCAGAAGCATGATGTTATTGGTAGAGTCAAAACCAAACATAATAAGGATGACAAATGAAAAGGTGCCTGAGATTTTTGAGCCTGCTATAAAGAAAGACTTTGGGGAGATGTTCTTGCTCCTCCCTCCAACCTTCCATCAGAGAGGCAAAAGCAATTGAAAGAATTGATGAGCTTCAAATATCAAATCTCAAACAGTCTCCATAATAATGAGTTTCCTGGTGACTATTAGAGATATCATAGTGTCTTTTGGGGTAAGAAAGACAAGTATTTCAAGAATCATTCAAAACTGCAATAAAGTAGGTTCACACAAATGAAAGGAAAAAAAAACTCCAAATATTAACAAACTACAACTACAAAACCAGAGCAACTAATCCTCTTAAAACCAGAAAAGACTTTCAGAGGGACCTGGAGGCAGAATAAGCTAGAGTTGTTATTGATTTCTTTATAGTACGACTTACTTCCTAAAAGTTGAAAGAATAGTGAGAAGACCAGTAAAAAAAATATATGCTACTAACCCTTGATTCATATCTTCATAGAAAAACATCTTGTCATGGGCAAAATGATATAAGGACTAGATTCCTAAAGATTAGGGAAGAATCATTTTTACTGATGAAACATTTTTCACTTAAAGTTATGGTATAACCATTTTCCAGAGAAATCAAAGTGAACCTGTTAGATCTGGGCATGTTTATGAGACTGTAAAAAATACTCTCAAAAATTATTTGGGGTTTTTTTGTTTTGTTTTGTTTTTTACTTTTAGTAAGACCAACAATTTTGTTTTTCATAGAGAGGATGAATTCTAATGAATATTTTTTATACTGGGGAGGGTACCAGAACTTGTCCAAAGAAACTTGATTATGGGATTTGGGGAGACTTGATTCTCTTTTTCCCATTCCTAAAAGGAGAGAAGGAACTTTATAAGAGCAGTGATCTCCTTTTTCTAACCTTGGTAGATTCCACAGCAAAATTTTCCAGAAATATAGAAATATCCAAATGGAGATGGAATTATACAATGCAATCTTGTTTCCACATGTCATAAAATATTAAGAAATTTGTTCAATGGCAATAAGCATGCTTCATTACCCTGGGAAATCAGCTGCTTTTAAAACCAATGGGCAACAGCCAAGGCTAGGCATGGTAAGTTGGACTTTTTGTCTATCAAAGGTATGCTTTATTTTGAATGTGATTAAAGTATGGTTTCATGGTTAAAAAAATTAAAAAACAGGTTTCAAAATCTTGTGAATTCAATGCCAAATCATGTAGGGAGAAAGTGTTTATAGGACAATAAGTCCATGTTACATATTGAAAACTTTTTAAAAATGTTAAAAATTATAAAGTTTAATATCTAAGTCAATAAATATAATTATTTTAATATACTTAAAATGATCACTGGAAATAAAAAATTGTAACTAATTTGAAGTGTTCAATTAACTCTTCAAAAGGAATTTTTTTTACCATGGCTATTATGATACCTGATGAACATATGTCTCAAGAAAAATTTAATTCAATTAAATAAGCATTTATTTTATACTTACAGTATACAAGGCATTCTCATGGCTACTGAGAATATAAAGATTAAAAAATAACCATCTCAAGCCATATGAGACTTACCTTCAAGTATAACATTCATAGATTAAGCAAATATAAACAAAACAAATGGAAAGTAATTCTGGGATGGGGAAGAATATCATCTATTGATTAAGGGAGCTTCAGAAATTACCTTCCATAAGATAGCACATGAGCTAAGATGGGTTAAATAAGAACATTCCAGGAAGGATGATAGACATTGAATTGGCACAGAAAAGAGATAGGTATAACTCATTTTATACAGTCAACAGCAAATAAGATTAGATCACAGTTTTTCATGGGTAATAATGTGAAATAATCCTGAAAAGATCAATTGGAGCCAGATTTAGAAGAATCAAAATTTATCTTTAATGCTAAAGAAATTATTAAACTCCTGAGGCAGGAATAATGTGGTTATGCCTGTACTCATAGATTATCAATTTGGAAGTTGTGAGAATAGAAATTGGTGAGATGGATTCAGATGGATTAAGGATGAAGAATGTCCTGCAAGAGTCCAGGTGAAAATCAGTAAATTTCCCAAAGAATGGTGTTGTTTGTATGTGTGTGGTAAAAAAAGGGTACAGTCGCAAAAGTTTTGTTGGAGGTAGATTAACAAGATATAAATGATCAGATATAAAAGGATGAAAGAAAAATTAAAAATAAGAATGTATGAGATTGTGATCCTGAGTGACTAGAAGGATGGTAGGAACTTTGAAAGAATCAGGAGGTCAGAAGAAGCAATGTACTCCCTGATAAAGATGAGTTCATTCTATCTTAGACGTATTTGAAGCCATCACCTCTCTAATTTGGGACAGTATGTTCTTATTAATGTAGTCTATGAACAAACACAATTGGTCAACTCTAACAATTACTTCGCTTTCTTCTACAATGAAAACCTGTGATCCATCCTTCCATTGAGCTAAATTCTGTCTTTTGATTGCATTTATAGTAAGAATGTCCACATGAACATGATTTGTTTTCTCCAAATCTTATTATTACTGGAAATTATCTCATATTTTGAATAGCAGCTATATTAATGATTAATAAAGGATCTAAAAACTGATTATTTTCCCTATCTTCCCCATTTCCTCCACTTTGTCATCACAGAGAGAACTGGCCTAAAAAGAACTGAGAACTTTTGTCTGCTTTGCTTTCTTTCATGGACTGACATGGTCAAAGAATTCATCACCAAGTAGTTGAAGTACTAGTGAAAAGCATAAATTATTCTGGGGGGGGTAGAGGGTGGAGTCTGTTGGCCTGGGATACAATCAAAGTCTTTCCAGCATGGTAGAACCCATAAGATTTCATGGACTGCTGATAAAGACTTCAAGAACTCTGGATCCATCCCCACAATCCAATGAAGACTCTGGATAGGACTTAATGGGGACTTATGTAGGTAGCATGATAAAACACTTGGAAGGGCATAAGTTGCTATATTTATCATCTATATTTAAAACTCTATTTAAGTACATGCAATTCCAGATAACAAAAGATCCTCTTTAACACCACTGCCCTCTGGGAGATAGTAATATGAATGAATACTAATAAAAGCAGTATACCCTTAATGCAGACAATTCCTGATTCTCCAAGCAAATGGAGGGGAGTAGTAATATGGATAAAGCTAAACTGCAAAATACCAAAGGGAATTTACTTTTTCCTTCCTATTCAGCGGATTCACTTTCCTAATTATATTCTTCCACAGAATAGCACTCAAATTAGTTTGTATTCTGATAGCACCGAGGAAATAAGAAGGGAGGAAATAGCTTGGGAGTTACTGGATAAGCAGCAGGGAGTCTTTTCAGAATGCAAAATTCCCCAAGGGCAAAACACAAAACAGATCATCTGAAATCCAAAAATCTAAAGTTGACAAATGCTACATGTAAAGGTGGGAATAAGGAAATCCCTCCCCTGAAATCCAAATTGCTTAGCTAGATTTCTAAATACTGGAGAAGAAATCAGGAGACATGGATCAAAAAGAACAAAAAGCATAGGGACAAAGTACTTTGGAATGTATTGGAAGTTTCACATATAATATGTATGTATATTTATACATATATTATATCACTGAGGGTTCTGGAAATCTTTTTATTAGCAAATGGACAAAAATTACTTAAGATGTGTAGTAGGCAACACAAAACTTGAAAAAAATGTGAACTCATTGTTAAGTATCACATTAAAGGCTCTTCTGCAACCAACTATTAGGTTTCAATGAAGTTATGACAGTAATGAAATGAAAGTTCTTCCAGCTTAAACTTTTTGTAAATTTTTGCTCCTATTAGTTTTTTTTGTCTTTGGTATATTTTCTCATTTCACTTAAGAGCAGGAAATAAATGTGTCCTTTATATCACCTCTCTTCAATTTCATCCACACTACTAGAGATAAATGACATTCCCCACTTAGTAACCTGAAAAAGAAAAAAGAAAAAAAGGGAGGAAGAAGGAAGGAAGGAAAGAAGGAAGGAAGGAAAAGCAGGGAAGAAATAAAGGATGAATGAAAGAAAGAAGAAAAGGAAAAAGGAAGGAAGGAAGAACCAAAGAAACATAGAAACAAAGAAACAAAATTAATACCTTCTAGTATATCAGGTACTATGTTAAGCTATAGGAATATAAGTACATGGGGGAAATTCTTCTACTCAAGCTACATAAGAGCTGGAAAAGGTGGAATGGGGAAAGAAAAGGTACTTTTCCACTTGAAGGCATTGTTGCTGTGGAGGAAGTAGAAAATTCTGTAAAGTCAAAAGTAGAACTGAGAAAGTCAAGGATATGTCTAGCCTGGGCATTCTAGGAGTTGGACAATTGCTTGCCTATCAAAGCAGAGAACCAATGCACAGAAGGAGCCACAGGGTAAGGAGGTTGCTGGAGGAGAGAGGAAAGTCCAAAGAGTCAAGAGTAGAGTCAGAAAAGAAGAGAATTTTATTAATAGAATGTGATAAAAGCATCTCATGGGAGAATTGTTTGTTTCTAGTTCTCAATAATCCTGCCAATTTCCCCCAAAAGGGATAATTTTAAGTGGAATAATTTATAACATCTTGTGAATGAGACTGCTCACTGTATTGATAGGGCTAGAGGGAACAGGACAGTCCCAATTGCCTTCTTTAGAATCTGAAAACTATAGCCAAAGGAGAACAAGCATGAGTCAGACTTACTTGCTGTAGACAGGAAAACTAGAGAAGGGGCCATGAGAGAAGCTGGGGGGGGGGGAGATTAAAAAAAAACACAGAGAAAGTTTGTAAGAGACTTTAAAGAAAAGAGTATGGCTGTACTCTAAAGAAGTTAACTACAGTTGTCAGTAGCAATAGTAGTTCTGCAAGAAATTACAGCATAATTTCCAATTGGCATACTGCCTCCCCCACAAATGCACACATCCTAATTTCAAGTGAAAATATTATAAAATATTAGAAAAATGTGGAGATTAATACAGTAATATCTGAATAATACTATTTGTTGGCAGTGGAATACCCATTGTAATACTTTAGTAATTTAAGGATCTATGTGTGTTCTCTCATCAGATCTGTCAACCACAACATTATACATACATCCATACACACACCCACACACTCCACTTTAATATACAACTGAAGAAGTGGTCACAGCTAAAATCATCATCTCAGGGCCAACTTCATGGGTTTTAAGTCTTTTTTCTATTTATCTTGGCTGCTCAAAATATTTCCAGCTTTAATATAAAGAAGTTAGTTACCTCCATATCACAGTGAGCTTTCAGGGTAGAAATTCTAAGTAAGCTACTTTTCAAGATTAATAAAAAGCATCTCTCACTTAAAAGTATTATATTAATTCTTATATCTAGAATTTCCTGTGTACTCTATTCAAAGTCCTCTGAGTGGTAAGTCTCTTCAAGTAATAGAATTTTAGAGCTTCCTGTGAGGAATCCTTTCAAAATAAATATAAGCATCATTAAACTATAATTTTTAACCATCTTAGTGTAATATCATTAATGTCAGCTGTCTCCCATTTCAAACCAAGAAGTGAAGTACTGCAGTTCTTCAACAATAAACTGAATGGTGCCTAAGTGAACATAAAGGGAGCTATTTTCCTAAAAGCAAAAGAAAACAAAGCAAAAACCCCACAAACAGCAAGAACAACAGAAATTTAGCATTTTAAGGTCTGACCAATAACAAAGGTAGTCTCTCTTAGATAGTCAAATGAATTTATGATCTCATTGTTCCCTCCAGTGATTCAGATTACAACATATCCTTGACTGTTAATCTTGTGCAACTCTTATCCATGTTCCCTAGTAAGTTTTATTGATTCACCAGATGAGGGGCCTTCTTCAATTCCTCTTGATATTATTATAAGGATACCAGTGGAAGATAAGGACAGTTTCCTTTCCTCTTGTCATTTGATCAGACCAATTATCTTTTAATCAGAATGTATCCCATCTAAGACTTAATGACACTGCTCTGAAGGATATTATGAATTCTTCTTTGGTTGGGAAATGTGCACAGGTATAATTTTTCAAGAGTTCTCAGATCTCCATATCCTTTGTCCTTCAGACATTACCACCAGGTCATTTTTTCCCCTCAGGGACTGACTTAGAGAAAGAGGGAAAAGATGCTTCCCCAGCCTTCAGGCTTCTCCTAGCAAGAAGCTGAAGATGAGTGTGTTGTCCCAGGTGAGTAGAGCAGGAAAATGTTAAGCATTAACTCAAATTCTCTTTGTGGAATAATTCACAGAGGCAAATGTGGGAGGGGAAAGAATGAGATGCTGACAGCTGGGTTCTTGCCTAGAGACAGCTGGAGCAAGCAGAAAGTGTAGATGGGATCAGGACAAAACTATCAGCTGCCATCAGTGAGATTAAATACTAATACTGACCATATTTTACTTCTTTCCCTGGTTCCTCAGAGTATTCTCCCTGTTTTTTTGTTTGGGTTTTTTTTGGGGGAAGGAGGGGTGTTTGCTTTTTAATTTCAAGCCTAACCACTTTTTTCCTTTTTATTCCCTAGAAGAGGGAATGAAGAGGGAAAAATCAGTTTAGGTTGTAACATTGAAGATGACTATTTGAAAATGGTGGGGAAAGGGTTTGTGGAAGTTTCCAATCTATCTTAGCATATTAATAAATAATATAGTTATAAAAAATTGAGTTGTCAAATTCTATGAATTTTAGAAGTTATAACTAGAGAGGGAGATGTTTGTAGACCATATGAAAATGAAGGCTTAAGCCAAAGGTGGTGTTGCATACAGTACCACATCACTGGCCACCACCTTTGTTACCTTTCTTTGATTACTTCCTAACTTTCTTATATTTTTTTTAGGTTTTTGCAAGGTAAATGGTGTTAAGTGGCTTGCCCAAGGCCACACATCTAGGTAATTATTAAGTGTCTGAAACCAGATTTGAACCCAGGTACTCCTGACTCCAGGGCCAGTGCTTTATCCACTGTTTTACCTAGCCACCCCCTAAGTTTCTTATAGTCTATATTATTTGCAATACAGCACTACTAATGTCATTGATGTACACCCTTACCTTCTATAGAAAAAGATGTTTTAAATTCTTCAAAGACTATAGTATTCCATCTCTTCTACTTTCATGGGAATTGATAATATATATATATATATATGTATATATATATATATATACATATATATATATATTATATAAAAACTATATTTGTTTACTCCAGGGAGACAAAATATGGAAATACTTCTGTTCAAATCCAACCTGTTCCATTGACTACCTATGTAATCTTAGGTATGACACAAAACCTCATTGTTTCCTATTTTCTCCATCTATAAAATAAGTGAAGAGTGGGTCTTTAAGGTCCCTTCCAGTTCTCTGTCTTTGAGACCATAAACATAGATGTTATTTGACTTGCCCAGAGTCACACAGCTATTAAGTATCTAAGTTGAGATTTGAATCTGGGTTTTCTTGGGCCCAAATCCAGTACTCTTACATGATTCCAATAAAAATAAAAAATTTATATGAATAAATTGGTTTAGGAGTTAGCAAACTTCCTGTCACCTGGCATTATTTGAGCCAACCAAATGCCAAAAGGATGAGGTAGAGTCTGATTGGAAAGTTAGCCTACGTTACTGTTTGATTGGAATGAGAATACAGTACGAGAATGCTAGTCAATTCTTACTCCTCCAAGCTTTTCTAATTGCCTCTTCATTTCCACTTGGTGATTAGAAAGCTATTGGAACTAACTATGCTCTCACACAGCATATAGAGTATCACATGAGAAAGCACCTGTAAAGTACTTTGCATAACTAAAAGCATTATGTAAATTACCCTATTATTATATCATTATTATTATCTGCTCTTTTTAAGTCTTGCAAAAGTATTTCTTTTTCTAAAAGATATATCAAACCACTATATTAGAAGGACTAGTCTTCTACAGTCTCTTTGAATTTGAAAACTTCATGATGGAATCCTAGTCATTAGGAAATATAAATCAATCCACATTTTACCAATTCTGGGAAAAGCACATGAATGCCTTTAGAAAATTTAGAAATTTCTATGACACAGTTTTGAGTGCCCTAACTACAGAAGCTTTATATTTCTTTTACCACTCTATTGAAGTCTTTGATCCCCAAACTTGGAACTCTGAAGCTAAGACATTTTTACATCAAAATGCTACTTCTGGATGACTCATCAATCTTCACATATTTACCGCTTTGTTACAAACACTGGCAGCTTCAATGAATATTGTGCTCCAAATACTGAAAATTTTTTGAATCAGAGCAATGTTAGATCAAAATTCCAACTGACTGTCACTTGTTTGTTTGCAGAGTAATTATGGATGGCTCCTTTTTTAAGAAAATGAAGGGGAGAATTTTGAGAATAAATCAATAAGAATTTATTAAGCAATTTTATTACCAGCCACTCTGTGACACATTGAGTATACCAAGAGAATGGTGGTCTCCCCAAATTAACAAAAATTAATCCATATAAGTCTCTGGCAGGTGAGGAAGGTAAGGTACAATGTTCCAAAAGAGAATCAGTAGAAGAGATGCCTATTAGGACCCAGGAACTCTCTTTTTATGTACCTCCTCTAGTTGTAATCTCTGTTCTCACTTGAGCATAACATTTATGCAAAATTCACAAATACCCCAAACAGCAATTATTAACCTTGAGTAATGCAGATCATAAACCATTCATGTATGCCTCTCCTAGTGAACTTTTGCCTTGGTCCTTCCTTAAACCCACCACAAGAGGTTTACTTAAGGAATCTTCCTTGCTTTCTCTTGACATTAAAAGGATATCACAGGAGAACTGATTTTGTTGTTACTGATGCTATTGTTGTTCAGTTGGCACAACTTTCACTTGTGCCTCTTTCTTTATGATCTTATTTCTAGTTTTCTGGGCAGAGATACTAGAGTGATTTGCCATTTCCTTCTCAAGCTCATTTTATAGATGAGGAAACTGAGATAAATAGTGGTAAGTGCCTTGCCTAGAATCACATAGTTACTAAGTGTCTAAGACCAGAGTTGATCTCAGGAATGGGAGTCATCCTGACTCCAGGACTAGTACTCTATCCACTGAGCTGCCCAGATATGTTCTAACAATTATACTTTTCTTTTGACACATAAACAATTCATCTCTCTCCACCCCCATGATGAATATTTTTAATAACATCCTTTAGTATAGTGCTTCTTTGTAGCTTCTCATTTGTTGCGGGTTATAGGTTACCTCTATTACACTAATTATTCATATCAACCAGAAATATCTATGTAAATATTCTAGACAGGAAACTCATGATACCAAAAGTCAATAATGAAATTATAAGTAGAAGTGATTTGTTAGTTTTTTGACTTGTATCTATTCTGAGTTCAGACTGGATATCTCCACAGGAAAAAACACTAATGTGTAGACCAGGGGACAGAGAGTCAGATATATATTCAGGAAGAGATAAATTTGAATTCAGACTCAGATACTCATTAGCTTTACTCAGTAAGTCATATATATATAACCTTTCCAAGTTTCGTTTTCTTATCTATCAAGTGGAAAAAAAAAACAATAACAAAATGGCATGTATATAGTAGTACTTAAAGGTTTTCAAGAACTTTGCATATTATCTCATTTAATTCTCATAATAGCCCTAAGAAGTAGGTGCAACTATTATTCCCATTTTACAAATAAGGATACTGAGACAAATAGAAGCTCAGTAATAATAATAATAGTAACAATCTCACAGGTGATTGACTATATGTAAAGTGTTTCACAAACCTTAGAGTTCTATGTAAATGTCAGTTATTTTTCTATAGAATTATGAGATGTCCTGTGATATGATATAGAAGGATAGTCTCAAAGCATAGGCTCAGTCCCAACTCTGACACATATTGGCTTTCTGATTTGGGCAAACCATTTACTTTTTTAGCATATTAGGCAATTCTTTTCTTTAGGGTTTTTCTGCAAGGCTAATGGGGTTAAGTGGCTTGCCCAAGGCCTCACATTAGGTAATTATTAAGTGTCTGAGACCGGATTTGAACCCAGGTACTCCTGACTCCAAGGCCGGTGCTTTATCCACTACACCACCTAGCTGCCCCTAGGCAACTCTTTAAGACTATAAGTTATAGAGGAGTTGAGAATTCTGGTCCTTATCCCAATCCCTTACAGTAGAGAGGGCAATCAAAACCAAGTTCTTACTTGGAAACAGAAATAATTGAAGACATATGATTTCCATAGTTTGTCTTAAAGGTTCAAACCTGATTCTATTCACTAAAGAAATGTACTCTGCAGAACAACCAAAGCAATTCAAAGGCATGCTGTCCTTAACAAATAGACCTTTTTGTATGAAATATTATATAATCTTTTAATGTTTAATGATGAATGCAGTGGTCTAATTTGATGGTTAGATTTCTTGGTTTTTGGGCAAAAGTTGGAAAGTTGGTCTATTTTACTGTTTGATTGGAATTAAAATATAGTATGAGAATGGTAGTCAATTCTTACTCCTCCAAGCTTTCCTAACTGCCTCTTCATTTGCATTTGGTGATTTTAAAGCTATTGGAGCCAACTATGCTCTCACACAGCATATAGAGAAAGCACCTGTAAAGTAAAGTGAATAACAATCTTAAATGTAAACTAGAGACATATAATATGTTTCTGAGTGTGAAAATATTTAACACTTCAGAAGTAATTTCATAGAAAGAATTACTTAGATACATGAATGAATGAATGAAGAGTTTAAGTATGACTGAACTATAGACTGGCTATAAGAGATACAAAAGAAGACATTCTTGAACTAAAGAAAGTTAGCATTATAATAGGGAGAGCAAAGATGTGGAGTAGTGGTGACCAAGGAAGTGAATGTTGGTCTGCAAAGTAAATAAATAGTAAGTAGAGACATAAGTATCTATTGCATTATTGTTCCCAAAGTAAGAAATGAAGGTTAATAGAGTGGTATATTCATGGTATAGTAAATGATGAGATCCCTAAGGTAGATGGCTAGATTATGATGAAGTCTGATTCAGGGCAGAAGTAGGTCTAGTAGATTTAAATAAGTTTACTCTCATCAAACAAGAACATTCAATCCAAGGAGATAGTTTCAAGATTCAACAGATTAAATTAATTGTGAACACTATTCCAGACAGAGAGGAAAAAAGTAGCAATAGGACAAGAAGTAAAGTACCCAAGGTAAACAAAAAGATATAACTATAACAATTTGATAGCAATACTTATATGTATGTATAAATGTACACACACATATATCTGTTATCAACATTTCCTAGAATTGTTCCTGAGCAAATACTAGTTGGAATTAATTCTAAGAACTTCTGGCTTTATAGATTCAAATGTACATATATTTAATGACAGATGAATCAGTTTATTATGTGATGGTCCAATATAGTAATCAGTTTAGAGTAGTCTAATGGCAGACTTGTTTATTTGATCTCAAATAGCCTATTTCTGTTCATCCAATAAATAGGTTCCAAACTCGGAACAATGACTCCAAAAACCGATGATAAAGAATATCCAGGAAATGATACCAAAACTGAAATATGAGTAAGAGATAACCAAAATATTAAAGTTCATTTTGTTTTCTAAGTCTTTTAAACAAAATCATCAAAGTCATTAAGAGTTTCAGAATCCTATAGAGTTTATATATATATATATATATATATATATATATATATATATATATATTTACTTAACACACCAAGATTTCTTTCTTAAAGTGATCATCTACTCATTTGACAAATATCTTTGGATCACTTTTTTATTTTTGAGGAAGTACCAGTCATTCTGATAGAATTTGTCCATGAGGGAAAAAAAAAATGTTTGTAGCTATGAAAAGAAATGAATACAAGGTCTTCTGCTTCCCTAGTAGTATTTTCTTAGACTATTGAATTGGAAATAGTTCATGGATATATATTGGGGAAAGAACCATTTTCTTCCTTTAACCTTTTTGATTATTTCTATGGCTCAGGGCTCTGGATCCTGACATAGAATCATCTGAAGGAAATCATATTTGACACAGGTTTTCTAGATTTGGAGGAAATTATAAGATGTAATTTGTAACCCCATTTTCAAGACAATGGATTTGTAATGTTGCAATTCGTGGGAACTTTCATCATTGAGGTTCTTTCTCTCTTTGAGGATTTAATTAGTTTTCAATCTGTCCAGCTTGTAATTGTTTTAAGCCATCCCAGAGAATCCCACAACCAGAGTCCCCATTAGCAAGGAAAAGAAATCGATAACCTCCATGACTGTGCCATCAGAGGACCCTGCAATCTTCAATAGCTGCACATAAAATGAAATTTTAGCTTCAAATGCTTCCTAGTCAAGCATGAAAACAGCATTGGTGCCCCTGCTGGTAAGCAGTTGGGCTGCCTGAGATGGGCTAATGACAGACCAGATCGAAACATAGACCTTACAAAAACTTCCCTTAGAGAGAAGAATAAATAATCTAATACAGTGCACAACAATACATTTCTACTCTCAGAATATAGACATAGTGCACAAAGAGGAATGTTTTGAAGCAAACTACTTCTTATATGAGTTCTGTTCAAAAATGTTTCTTTTTTCTTCTTTCACTATTTTACTATCAAATTGTTTAGAAAACCCACTTCAAACTCAGAAACTATACTTTCCAACTAAAAGTGAGTTCTTTTATCATTTTTTCCCCTTGATCCAAAACCCTACCCTATTGCTGGTAATTTACTGGGAAATATATGCTGGTAATTATACCATAATTCTGACTGGTTCTCTGATATTTTTGTTCAAAAATTCAAATGTGAAGCTTTTGCATTTTCAGTTTTAGTCTATTCGTCTTATATCTTGTGAGCCTTGCAAAAAAATAAGTATTTCTTGACTCCTCTACCCTATTTTTATCCTTCTATTGGATTTCAAGTTCTTTCGATCCCAAAAGTCTCTGAAGTCTCCCAGGACCATGTTTTCTTTTTCTTTTTTTTCCTGAGTGAAGTGACTTGATTTGGAATGAACATAAAGTTTTATACTTGGATCGAAGAAACTGTCTTCAGAAGTCAAAAGTATGATTAGAAAGCATATAAACTGAAACAGTTGTAGGGGTTTTAGTTGCCTGAAAACTCATTAATGGGTCAGCATAGTGATATAACAGCAGTCATAAATATCTAATGTAATCTTAGTCTACATTAAGAAGTATAACTTTTAGCATCCGGAAGACCCATGACTCTGCTATGGCTGGGCCTCAATCTATTACATGAAAAAAAAAGTGAACAGAAAAGACTCAGAGATGATTTAATAGACATATTAAAGTATTATAAATGTTATCTCTCAGGTGCTTAAAGAAAAATAATAGATGAAAAGTATAATGAAAGAAATTTATACCTCATGTAAGGAAAAAAACTTTTCAAGATTTAGAACTATACAAAAGTATAGGTAGTGAGTGATCCCTTGGCAAAGCTCTTCAAGCAAAACCTGAAAGACTATTGTTGGCTTATTGTGGTAGAATTATTTTTTTAGTATGTATTGATCTATATGACCAATGATGTCCCTTCCAAATCTAAAAATTATGATTTGTGATCTTCTCCTAAAATGGGTAGAGTCTTAGACTTAAGAATCATAAATGTCTGAACTGAATTCTTGCCTGAGACTCTTAACAAGCTGTATGAGCTAAGACAAGTTGATTCAGTTTCCTCTTTTATGAAATGGGGATAGAATAATACTTAACCCATGAGCTGTTTTAAGTATTAAATGAGATAAAATTTAAAGCAATTTGCAAACCTTAAAGAGCTATAATAGGGATAGAGAGAAGGTAGCCAAATCAAGTCCCCAACAAGATAAGAATTGTTTTTACATTTATAAAGTTTTGTTGTTTACAAAAATGTAAAAACAATTCTTAGCTTTAGGTGTGCATAAAAGTGAGCTATTTGGGGGGTCCAGATTAGAGTTTGAGACTTTCTTGCACTACACAGATTTTAGTTATTATTATAATATTGTTATTATTTCTCAGTTGAGAAAATATAGGGGCAGCTAGGTGGCTCAGTGAATAGAGCACCAGCCCTGGAGTCAGGAGTATCTGAGTTCAAATCCGGCCTCAGACACTTAATAATTACCTAGCTGTGTGGCCTTGAGCAAGCCACTTAACCCCATTTGCCTTGCAAAATCCTTAAAAAAAAAAGAAAAAGAAAATATAAAGAAGCATAGGTAGCAGCAGATGCAATCTATTGCATTCCATTACTTGCAATTTGTGCCAGGTCTTTAGGTGTTATAAGGGATAGAGTAATGAACCAGAAGTTAGGAAGAGATCAACTCCAATTTAACCTCAGGATAGCTCCCTTATTTTACAGATGAAGAAACTGAGGCCAGAGAGATAAAGCAAATTGTTTAAAAACATGCAACTATTATGAAAAGTGACTGAATTTCAATTTAAGCTTAACTTTTCTGCCACCAAGTCATCAATCTTTGGTTGGCTGGTTCCCAAGAGAAAATGAACTTTTTACCAAGATAGACAGATAGATACATTTTACACAAGGGAAAGAAAGAAAGTGAATTCAAACAAAAAGAAATGAAATGAGCAAAAGCACAGGATCAAAAATGAATGTGCTATACTGACTTTGGAAATTGGAAAATGTAAGTCCTGACTATTGTAGAGAAGGTGTGTTGGAAAGTAATGGGACAATAAAATTAGATAAGCAAAGAGAGGGGAAGGTTATAGAGGGCCTTGAATTTTAGTCTAAAGAATTTAGATTTGTTCCTATAGACAACAGTTTCTTGATTATTTCAGTTGTGCAGTCATTTTTTCTCAGTTATGTCCACATTTTGTGACCCTATTTGAGGGTTTCTTTTTTTCACAAAGATACTTAAGTGGTTTGCTAATTCCTTCTCTAGTTCATTTTACAGATAAGGAAACTGAGACAAATAGCATTAAGTGACTTGTCCAGGGTTACCCAGCTAGTATCTTCAGTCTGATTTGAAGTCACGAACAGAAGTCTAATCAGGGATTTGGATACATCAAAATGGACATGGTGAAAGCAGGTGGAGAGTGGAGAAAAAGAAAGGAAGAGAGGGAAGAAGAGGGAAAGGAGTGAAGAGCTAACAATTTAGAACTCTACGTTAAATCTACATTTAATTCAAATTATAAATACAGTCTTTAAATGTAGCTTTTTAGCTACTATCATTTAAAATACCTAACCAATGAGGTCATGTATGGTATAGCATTTAATATTAAAAAGATAATATAGAACAAGTAGGTGAACAGAACAGAGAAAGATGCAATATTTTTCATATTCCCAAGTCATTACTACTATAATAGCATTATGCTGCCCTTGCAACAAAAAGATGATGATACTGACCCATGGTCAAATAGAGTATGCCTTTTGAGTCATTTTTCTAGTAATGTGCACTAATCCCTTCAAAGTCTTTTACACTGTTGTCAGAGCAGTCTATGACCTTGGTGAGAGAGCAAAGCTAACTAGTTTGCACTAAGAATGACCCCATAAATTTGGCCTCATTAACACTGTGCTCCAATCAACAGAGCTAATTGTATACTGGACTACAGTTGAGGAGGGGGCATGGAGTAGGGATTGGAGCTCTATCTGCCTTAGGGCAAACCAAAATTTCATGCAGAAAAAAAAATCTACTAGATAGCCTCATCTCTATGCATCAAGGAATCAATGCTTTAAGGCATCAGTGATCACTCCTTTTTTGCTCCTATTATTTCAAGAGATAACAGCAGGACCAGCTACAAATCTATGGAAACATTTTTTTCTCTTGAAATAGATTCTAATCATTGCCTTTTGTAATGTAAATAGCAAAGGTGACTTACAGTCTTTCTAAGATGGTGAAAATCTCCTGGTGCTTTGGTAATGGGCATTGGCTGGCCTCCCCAGAATACACAAGGATGTTCCCCTCAAGGTGCTGGGACAAAATCCTTGTTGCTCTAAAAGTGTGTAAGGAAAAAGCTGAACAAGACCATTGATCTAAGATCAGACCTAATCCTGATAACCAGACTGCAAAAAAGACTGCTAGTGGAGAGGGAGGCAAGTCTCTAGGGAGGCTTTTACAGAAGGTAAAGATAGCAATAGTATTCTATTGAAAGGGGGCATTATACTTTAAAATGTGATGCTGTAGGAACAGATGTGGTACAGAAGAGAGGAAAAAAAAGATAACATAGTGTACATTTAAAATACTAAAATAGTCTTGAAATGCCTGTTTGTCACAGTCTCCTACGAGCAAACATATGGGTCTGTTTGCAGTCAGGAAAGAAAAGCAAAATAAATAAATAAATAAAACAGATTTGAGATGACTATAGCATTTTCCCACTACCCCAGGTTCAAAAAGTGATCAACAGTTAGACAATTCCCATGAAACTAGGAGCTGATGGGACCTTCATTCCATTCAGTTATTTACTACTCGCTGAAGGTCACTTTTTTCCATCCAGGAGGAAATTGCCTTTCGTTGAAATGAAAAACACCCATCAATCTACTCAGCATGGGCTTTATTACATGCATTAAAATCAGGTTGGTTTTTTTTTTACCCCCAGCTGATGCCTTTCATGGGGTCATATCTCCTTGTCAAGTAAAGAAGTAAAGGAAGTTCTAGAATTATGAAGGTCTTAGAAAAAGAAAGTACAGATCTGGCAAAGCAGAAAGACTTTGGTGGGTAGGAAACAAGACACACTCTTTATTTCATACTATAACTCATATAACAAATATGAAATCCCTATGATATCAAGGTATGGTCTGATGTCTTAACAATACAGGAAAGCCAATAGATTAATGTTCTCTTGAGTTTCTTGCCACCACACACACCAGTCATTTTTTACTGGAGTGTTTTCACTAGGCTGAATTTACCAAAGAAGGTAGTTTAATTTATGTAGGGTCTCAGAAATTCATAGATCAATTAGCAAAATCAAATTTTAGAGGAAACTGTATGAGTAATCTATGAACAAACTCAGAAGGGAAATTCTGTGGAAAAGCATAATTAGGAAAACTTTATGAAAAATAGTATGAATGTCTATGGTTTGTTTATAATAATAGCTATCATTTCCATAAGATTCTAAGATTTGCCAAGCACTTTACAAATATTTTTATCTTTTTAACCTTACAAAAACCCTCAGAAATAAATGCTATTAGCATTTCTACTTTACAAATGAGGTAACAAAGGCAGACAGAAAGCAACTTGCCTATGATCATCAACTAGTGTCTGAGGCTATATTTGAACTTAGGTCTTCCTGACTCCATCCACTGTGATATCTAGCAAAATATATACAACTTATTATTTATAAAAAATATTGTTCTCTGTGATTTTTCCAGCTTAAATCTTATGTGCCAATAAGTGCTTTTTTTTAAAAAATTTATTTATTTAAGGCAATGGGGCTAAGTGACTTGCCTAAAGTCACCCAGTTAGGCAATTATTCCAGATTTGAATGTCCTCCTGACTACAGAGCTGGTGCTCTGTACACTGTGCCACCTAGCTGCCCCCATGCCAATAAGTTCTTGAAAAGAGATCTAAATGTTCATATCCATTCAGTTCTTACTTCTTTGAGGTCACAAAGGCAGAATAAATTAAGAGTAAGTATGGAATCAAAGTCCTACATTTAGGCTGAAAAAAATCATTTCAGAAGTAGAGATTGGGGAAAGAATGATTAAAGAACAGTTTTTATGGACAAGATCTAAGGATTTTAGTAGGCTGCAAATTCAATAGGAGTCACCCCTATGTGATGGAGGGCAAATAAATTAAAGCTCTACTAGGCTTCTTTGAAAATCATGTGGCAGCTAGGTGGCACAGTGGATAGAGCACAGGCCCTGGAGTCAGGAGTACCCGAATTCAAATCTGACCTAAGACATTTAATAATTACCTAACTGTGTGGCCTTGGGCAAGCCACTTAGCCCCATTTCCTTGCAAAACAAAAAGAAAAAGAAAAAAAAAGAAAATCATGTTATCCAGAATGAAGTTCTACTAGACTCTCACTTTCTCTCTAGAATACTTACTATATTCAATTCTCAAAGTTATCACTTCGCAGGATTCACCTTGCACAATTCTATTCACAAAGAATGTCCTCCAATTTGTTGATGCCAACCACAGAAGTATGTCAAATGAAATCCTACAAGTCCCAGGTCAAAAACAACTCTCCTATAAAGTCTTGCTAGACCCCTTCCCTCTCAATATTTAAGTTAATATTGATTTCTCTCTCCTTTTCAATATTTAACTCATATTTCAGTCAAACTGAGACCTGGAGAAGATCTTTTCTTAAAAAGACCAAGGTCTCCCATTGTATTAGGACCATCTTCAATTGCCCTGATCTCTATCTAAGTGAGGTTGATGACTTTGCATAGCCTTCCCTCATACAAATCCTCCTTTCTTGATGTCATAGTCCTCTTTCAGAACAAAGAACAAACAACAACTCACATTTCTATCCAACTCATTCACAACCTTCCTATGAAGAAGATAAGAACTATTGTCTCCACTTTACAGATACAGAAACAGAACCTCAGAGAAGTAAACTTATGTCCGTGAAGTTAGAACATTTCAGAAGTAAAACATGAACTTAGGTCTCCTGAATCCAGGTCTAAAGTTCATCCTACTATACCATAATAACTTTCTTAATGATCTTTCCACTTTGATTAATGCTTTACTTTCTAGCTTACATGATTGCTATATTTTTATATATCCCTTGCCCACTACTTTTCACTTCTCTGGCTCATAGTCCCTATTCAGATTATTTGGCATCTCCATTATCTGAAACAGTTCAGGGTATTGTCACCAACTCCTTATATAAACACATAACCACAAGGCTCAAAGAATGACCAGATTTATTTTTAGGTAAATAGAACTCATATATTAGAACCCATAATAATTAATGCTATTAACAGACCTACTTCATGTAGGCTCCCATTCAGTATATTATATTGCTATTATATTATTAAATAGCTATTATATAGCTATGTATTATATTTTCTAATGAGGTCCCAAGTTCACTTCTCACCAGTATTCCCTTCCACAGTTCTCATGGATCTGTGCAATATACTTTATCACCTTGATGACAGTTCTATAGTTATTCCATAAAACAGTGGAGTCGTTGAATTCCATCATCTTTTCCTCTTGTCATTCTTCTGCTCTTTTGCGTAGTCCTACAAAACTAAATTTCTCTAACAGAAGGCATCAGTCTTTTTATCACCCTTAGCTATCAGTACCCTAGTAATATTCCAGTCCTATAACTTAGAGGGATATGCTAGAATTCTCTTACCTTGACAGAGACTATTGAATTACCTGTATTCATATCAGAGGACAGCACCAAAGAATGGGCCTGCTCTGATTTGCTCTCATACAGTCAAATGAGTTCTTTAAACTCTAGCCTCTAAGAAACATGTCCAGTGATCAAGAACAGAGCTCACAACTTCCTAGAGGAATACATTTCTACTTTAGGCCTCAAGATGAGTGAGAATAACTCCATGATTTGTTATCTTTTCTTCCCTAGTACCCTGGTGGAATGATTTCAACCATTTCCTATGTAACTAAAGGCTCAGTAGAACCTTTGATTTCCTCCTTTAAACCTCCATTCAGCATCCCCTCCCCCCAGTATTTCACTGGTACCAGCAGGATGAGGTTATTAATGTTACCTAAGACAACTCCCCATACCATTCAAAGAGGGAGCAAAGGAAAGTCAAGAATTTCCCTGACTTTGATCAGGCAGAATTAAATTTCACAGTGCTCATTACATGTACATAACTAGCTCCTCTATTAGAGTTTAAGTTCCTTGAAATAAAGAATAAAATCTCATTTATCATTTTACCCCTTTAGCACCTAGTATAACTGTGGATATGCAAATATTTTTTAAATTAACCTAGATAGGTATGACTCCCAAATCTATATCTGTACCCCTGTCTTTTTTACATTTTCGTAAATGTCAAAGTACCAGTTGCCTGAATTATATTTCAACTTGTTTTTTTTTCAGAGATACTTCGGATGCCATATATTGAGTTTATCATGTTCTCTCTACTATTATTAATTTCCTTGGACTGCCAGTAGTATCAGTATCCATCCAGATTCTTAGAGTTCCAACTTGTTTTACTACATTCTTCCTTACCATCTATATCCCACTTTTTCTTCCTTTTTATTTTAGAGCTTCCAAGGTTTAATTGCCTTATGTTTAGACTTTGTCAGAAACCACCCACCAGTATTCATGCCTTCACTCTCTTCTCCATTCGATCTATCCTATATTCAAATACCTGCAATCATTATTTTACTATCCTGCTCAAGAAGCTTTATTATATTTATATTACATTTCCCTTTTTTTGTTGTTGCTTTATTTGGGGGAGTTGTTACAGCAACTCTTTTTCACAATGTTACAACAAGAAGAAAGGGTTTTACTTTCTCATTCAAGCCAATAGTACAGAAGCACTCATAGGTCTTATCTGAATACTAAATAGCATAAGTCATAGAACTCTCTAACTACCCAGCTCGGATGTTCATCATCTTGGTGCTCACCTTAGACATCCAATCATCTAAATCCATTGTAGCTCGTTACTCCCAAACTCAAGCAATCTAGTAGCCTCAGTCTCCTCAGAAGCATGCATTATATGAGCCACCATACTGGGCATATTTCCAATGTATTTTTTCTTTTTTTAAAAAAAGCTTGATTTATACTATTATTGATTTTCTTGACTTAAAGTGATGAAAAAATGTTAATACAGATAAAGCTTAAAATTATGTCATGCATACATTTTAGAGATCTAGTTATTAAACATTTAACAGCATGCTAATAGATGTTAATATATATAGCCTTTCAAATAAAATTCATACTCCTCACTGACTTTTGAAGCCCTCTATCACCACTCCTACCATTTACCAACTTCTAATTTCTTTATGCTCCATGAAGCAGATGCTACTGACATTATCACATGTCTATGCTTCCCGTATTATGTAACATACTCATTCCTGTGTTGATATTTTGGTTTCCCTTCCTCATCTCCATTTATCCATATTCACCAGCTCCTGCAAAAACCCACCACAATTCTCTTTGAATGTCTGGACTATATTCATCAGAGGTCTTAGAGTGTTTTATGGTTCTATAAACAATTTTTGTGTTGGCAATTTTCCCCACTCATTTAGCACATTTTAATCACTTGACCTTTTAAACTGCCTCCACAATTAGCATCTCCAAGCTAATATCCCACAATGACCATCCTTCTAGGCAACATGGTAAAATAATTTTTCATTGTAAGTATTGATAGAAGATTCAGTCTTGCACAGTGGGTAGAAAAGCCTGACCTTGTTGTTTGGGGAAGACTGAGGTTTGAATAATAACACAAACACAACCTGACTGTATGACCTTGGAGAAGTCATTTAATTTTACAGTGCCCTAGGCAACACTCTAAAACTATTATTTTCAAATAAAATTTCCAAGCTCTCTCCTCATTACAAGGAGGAAGTTTCCATTAGAGAACTGAGGTCTCTGAAGCTAATAAATTCATAATTGCAGGTTAAAAGCAAAAGAAAGTATTTGCTGATTTTACACACTTAATATTTCAAATAAATTTTATTTAAAAGTATGACCTAATTAATTCTGAGGCCTACTGGTTTATGTTGTCATAACTAAAATACCCTTTATAATAAATGTAACAGTAATAGTTAACTATTACTATTATTTCTTCTCTTTGAAAAAGGGGAGAAGGCTTTCTCTGGCTCTTAAAACCCATACTAGTAACCTCACTAAATATCCACCTACTTTATTGCATTAAAAAAATCTAAAATATACTTTTGGCCCTAGATAGCCTTACAGTTTAGGAATGAGCTGAGCTGATACATTCAGAGATTACCTTAGGTCTTTCATTTATCTTTCCTACAGTCACTCTAGGTTCTTTTTGTGGTTTTTGGAAACTGGAGAATATAATGTTGGTCAACAAGGCATGTTGTTTAGATAAATCAGACATCTGTGTGTGTCTAGTACAGAGACAGAGAGTTTTCCTGGAACTTAGCCTAAATCCTGATTTAGTGAATGAAACAAGTCTTTTAATCAGAAGACTGAACTATCCTTTAAAATTCCATAATTAACATGATATCCTTTTAAAATACTGGAGTGCAGACCTTGCAAGGGAGTTAGCTAAGTTTGCTTTGTTTTTAAAGATACAGAGCAAATGGGTTTCAAGACAAAGGGGAAAACCAGTCTGCCTGACATTGGAATCATTCAGTATTTGAATAAACTGGCACAACATCAGATTTAACTTAGCACATCCCCGTGTCAAGCATCCAACTGAGTGACATTAATTAAACTCTCCTCACAAAGTTCAATTGAAGAGATGTCCATAGAGACTCAAGCATAAGACTGCAATAACCATTTCAAAGTGAGACCAACTAGAATTCAGAACTCCCAATTTGCAAGGTATAGATCACAGATATACTGACTTCAATTCCATTCCCTCCAGTGCTTGGGTATCTTTCTATGCTTTAAGAATTCTCTGGTGACTGATGATAAATAGATAAGATACATGATGGATAGATGAATAGATAGATATAGATATAGATAGATATAGACAATCAATAGATTGATGGATGGATAAATAAATGTTAGATACATATAGATATATTAACTTCTAAATAGTTAGTGATATTAGAACTAGAAGAAAAAAGACATAATTTCTGTATAGGATCAGAATGGGTTTATGATATTGAAGGCAAATCTTCAACTCAATCAACCATAAAGGTAGATGCTTGCTTACATGAGATAATCAGAGGGGGTACAAGGAGGCTCCTCTCCTCAAATACCCTTTTGAAATGTATATACTTTTGAGAAAAGTAACAAACTGCAAGCCCTAGGCAAGTGACCAAAATCATTCCCTCAGATAAGAGGGAGGACACATTGCCCCCCCCATTGGAGGTGAAGAGGCATCCATGTGTAGGATGGGAGGGGGTGGAGAAGGAGTGAAAAGGAGAACTCACTCCAGCCCACCATCTGGTTGCTTCTCCCATTTAGATAATTATTCTTGCTAACTAGGTGCTAAGCTACTGGAGGATTACAAGTGTTAACACCCTCTAATTTCAGGACCCTAGGGCCCTAGTTACAGATCTGCCTGAAACCATAATATTAAGGAACTATACAGATTGCTCTCCTCCATGAACAGAAACATGTAGCAAGTATTCTGTGACACACTATCCCAGAGGCAAACCACTATGTCTCTATCTCATCGTTCTAGGGGTTCCCCTGAGAAGTTGAAGTATCTCTTCTCTATCACCTTAAGCTGGAGTCCCTCCCATTTATTTTCTCCCCACTGTTAGCATTCCAATTCTATTTCACTACTTAACATCAACTCAATTTTATAAAGGAATATTTATCTCAAAGCATAAGCAAGAATAAAAAAGCAAACATTCCTCTGATAATTTCAGTGATAACTTCTGGTTACCCCACTAATGTATCTAGGAAGAGTGGGCTCAAACTCATCCCAGTTCCTACTAGTATTAGTTCCATCGATATGGGACATACAAATGTGACATGAATGCTGGAAAAGTCCTTGCCTCAGTCACTTATGAGTTCCAAAAGTTAATCCTTTTTCCTTGAGACACAAATGCTGAATTGTCAAAAAGAAAAGACCAAAGGCTATGTCAAGATACTACTTTACTGGACCTTTCAAAAGTCACTAATTTGGTCTCAAATTTCTTCACTAGAAATGGAAAAGAAAAACCACTGAGAAAGGCAAAATTCCCAGATCTGTATTTACAACCTCTTCAACAGAGCCCAAAGGAAGAAGAAAAGACCTGGAATATGAGAAAAAAAGAAGTTCCAACACCAAACTCCTCTTTGTCAAGAATCAATACAGAGAGAACATTAATATATGAGGGCATTTGAGACTTGTAGAAGAATTTTCCATGAAGGTCTTTGATGAGATCTAGCCTTAAAATAATCTATCACACACACACACACACACACACACACACACACACACACACACCCCACAACAGGGGGGGAGGGGGGAAAGAAAGGGTTCCTCTAGTTACAAACAATAACTATTCAGTCAAAATAACTTGCAATTAGATAGCCCTTAAAGGTCTAAAATTTGCTTGCCTTACAATAACCCTTTATAAGCATAGCAAATGGATTTCTCAAGGGTTTTTAGGAAATCTGTGAATTAAGGAATTTTAAACATTTTTAAAGCTCTGTTTTATTCTTCAATACAAGAGAAATTTTATTCAATACAAGGTAATATTTTATTTTATTTATAATAATACCTTGGTGTGATTGTTTATGAACCCCAAACACCTGAAGGCACCAATTGATTCCCCTGGTGTAATAGCTACAGAATCCTGGGGATTTGATACTCATGAGGCATATTATGCCCCTTTAGAAGAGTATGACAATGTTTCTACAACCCAAAGGTTATGACAGAGTTATAAAGTGCTATTGTCCTCAGAAGTCATTCAATCCAAACCACTTATTTTACAAATATGGAAGCTTACTATATGGAGAAATAACTTGAAAGCTAAAACATAAAGCCTTCACAAGCTGCTGTCATCTAGGTAGCTAGATGGTATAGTGAATAGGGTGTTGGACCTCCAGTTAGTAAGACAGCTCCTAACCATATGACTCTGTGCAAATCATTTAAACTCTGCTTGCCTCAGTTTCCCCAATTCTAACATGGGGTTCATAATAGAACTCACCTCCCAAAGTCATTGTGAGTATCAAGTAGGATATTTTTGGTAAAATTTAAATCCTACCTGGCACTTGATAGGTATATATAATAAATACTTATTTCCTTCCTTACCTCACAGACAAATTATTATTCCTCATTATGTTCTATTTTGTTCTATATGTTCCAGTTTGGTCCAACATGCTAATCCCTAAATATGATACCCCACCTCTCAACTCCACAGTTTTTATATAGCTTATTCTCCCATTTCTGGAATGGTCACAATCATTTCTTGGAAACCGTAAGTCCTCTAAAGGTTGAAACCATATGCATCTCTTATAAGAGACCTTTCCGCATCCTCTCCAGTCATTGGCTCCCTTCTCCCAAAAATTAACTTTGTTTTTATTTTGCTTTTACTTATCAGTGAACTTGTAGTTTCTCCCAAATAGAAAGCAAGCTCCTTGAGGTCAGAGTATGTGTCTGTGTCTGTGTCTGTCTGTCTGTCTGTCTGTCTGTCTGTCTGTCTCTCTCTCTCTCTCTCTCTCTCTCTCTCTCTCTCTCTCTCTCTCTCTCTTATTTGTACTCCCAGGACTTATTCTAGTGTCTGGATACTGAATTGCTCAAGGTCAAGCAGAAAGTCATAAATGGAGCCAGGACTCCTGGCACCCTAGGCCAGGCTTCTTTCCATTTCAGCATAACTGCTTCTACAGGTTTATCCCTTAGGATAAAGGAGCTGTCAGCCTATACCCCAAAGGGCAGAAAACACAGGGAGACAATAAATTCCCTGCTCCAGATTGCTTTCTGTAACCTAGTTCTGATATCTTAGCTTATATAAACACTTAGCATTTCTCCATCTATTTTGACTCCCTAGTAAAAATGCTGTTTCCACCTGCAAAGTGATTCTTCCCTTCTCTGACTGGCTGGCTCCAATCCTCACCTACTTGTTTGAAACACTTTACAAATCACTCTAGAAACTCACCTCCTCTTTCCA
Source organism: Macrotis lagotis (assembly GCF_037893015.1). Taxonomy (NCBI): domain Eukaryota; kingdom Metazoa; phylum Chordata; class Mammalia; order Peramelemorphia; family Peramelidae; genus Macrotis; species Macrotis lagotis. The sequence goes on from NC_133658.1 coordinate 534,850,956, forward strand.
CTCCTGGAGTCATTTCTGCCTGCCAGGAAATCAATTATTGAACCTTAAAAATCTTTTCTCTTCTAGTCTTTCTGTATCACTCCGCATAGTGCCTGGAAAATGCATAGTAGGTGTTAAATAAATGTCTTATGATTGGCTGACTCATAAGAGGGCATAGAATGTGGACCAGATTGTGAATACAAGGGGCATTCTATTCACATCTGTGTAATCACCACAAACCCAAACCTAACAATAATTGTTACTTTTCTTCTCTCTCTTCTCCTGGCTTCCTTTTTTTTTCTTGATGTGCCACAGTTAAACTAGCTCTCAAATGTGACTTTTTCCAAAATGGCAGTCAGTTCAATAAAAGACTTTCTCAGCACTGAGGGATACTACTGGAAAAAATACTTACTCTGAAATCCTATGAGCTAGATTTCCTACCTCTGATACTTAATACCCTTGTGACCTTGAGAAAAACACAACATCTTTGAATCTCCATTTCTGTAAAATGAAGGGATTATAGATGGTTTCTAATGTTTCTTCCAGCTCCAGATTATTATCCTGTGGTATATTCTACATTTTAAAAAGTCTGGAGACTTAATTATCCAGGGTCACATTGATTGTTATGGATCAAGAGCAGACCACTCATTGACATGGCTCTCCTCAGGGCCTCCCATGAAGGCATACTTACAGATGTGTGATATTCTTATTGATAATACTGCCCCAACTAATGCATATTCTGTACCCTTTATTTCTCTTTGTCCTTTTAATTCTTTTATATTTACCTTTCTACAGAGAATGCATTCAACATCTTTCTCTGGTTGCTTCAAATCTCAGAGGTGCCAATATGATATGTGGTATGTCACTATATTATGTCTCATTCAGTGCTCCATAACTAACTCACCATTTCTTTTTCCCATAACAACTACACAAGAGAAATTGCCAAAACTTCTTTCCCTGGACACTATGGGTATGATAAATAGACAAGGCATAAGTAGAATATGATGGATTGAGTCTTTGGATTATCAGAGAAACAAACACCCTTTGTAGCACATGAAGCAAAGCAAAATCAGTCTAAATTCAGGTTCTATATTCTCTGTCTCTCTCTTTATTTGTCTGCTGTCTCTCTCTGCCTGTCTTCTCTGTCTCTGTCTGTCTTTGTCTCTGTCTGTCTGTCTGTCTCTCTCACTCTAGCTCTCGCTCGCTCTCTCACTTGCTCTCTCTCTCTCTCTCTCTCTCTCTCTCTCTCTCTCTCACACACACACACACACACACACACACACACACACACACACACAAATACGCTACTACCATTCTACCATTCCACTTAAATCACATGTCCTATTTTATCAAGATTGATGCTAAGCAAGAAAGGACACAGATGCCCCACCTCCAGCACTGCCTCTCCATTTATAGCCTCTAACTGATAAGTGTCCAAATTCAGTCCCCAGAAGGGAATCCAGAGTAATGGGCTGCCCAGGAACAAACTCCAATCCAACGACTTCATAAAAATGTTTTGTATTGAAAGTGAGGAGTGTTTTTCCCCTAGTTTTGTCCACGAATATTTTGCAAACTTGACTTCTAATGCATCTTCACATTTCCATGTTTTATAAACAATTCAACAAATTAGAAGTCAAAGTGTCCTAAGGGCGGAAGTTTCCTGATAAGAGGAATCTCAAAGAAATTATAGTATATTTAGAAACCAGAATGACATTTCCATCCTTTATTTGTTTACCACTTGAACTTTAGCAGCTAGATGGCAACGCATTAAAAGGCTGCTCAGGCATTTGGCTGGTGAGTTTCCAGGCTCCTGAAAAATTATAGACCCCAGCAACAGTTCAAGGACGTCATAATTCACCAAAATAGTCCAACTTCTGGAAAAACCTCCTTTGTTAAAACCTTATGATTTAGAGTCTATGGATCTTAAACAGACCTCCACTTCATTTTAGGGCTTCCCCTGCTAGCAGAGTTTATGAATAAATCCATTTGGCTATAGCCTCATCTGACTGCAAGGAGATCACATATGATGTGCCTATTTGTGATGCCAGATGCAAGGGCCATAGCCACAGGAAGAGCCTTACCATTTGTAATCTTTGCCCAGGGCAATAGAGGTACCACTTTCTGCATAAATCTGGTTCAAGCCCCCCAGCATGGCAGAGTCCTCCAGGAATTTACTTTTCTTTCTTTTCCTACATATCCTTGTTTTATCCCTTAAACTCTCTCAATTATAGGTCAGTGATATTTTCTCAAAGATAGCAAGAACAATACTTAATTAGGTTTTTAAAAGGTTTGAATTTAGCTTTAACTATAGTGATTTTTTTCCCAGCATGTGCTGAGGGAGGAGAGAAGCCAACATCCAGGAAATAAAAGGGAAGGCTCAGCAGGTGGGAGGACAAAGTTTTATAGAAAGAACATTAGATTGGACAGCAAGGAAGCATGGTACACTGGCAAGAAATAGGTAGGTAACACAAGACTTGGTACTGATGGAATCTTTTTTAGATAAAGATGTGAAATAACTACCCAAGCCATTCCCCTCATCTACACACACACACACACACACACACACACACACACACCCCTTTGTATGCTAGAGTCAAATAGTAAGCATTGCTGGGTCCAAATTATAAAAATGAAAAAGGGAGAAATAGAGACAACTTGAGTAAGAGGAAAGAAAAGATTTCAAAGAATCAATGGACACAGATTCCAATGGCAGCTCTTCCACTTAATATCTATGTGACCTTAGGTAATTTACTTAACTTCTCTAGATCCCTTTGTCCTTATATATAAAAATCAGGAAATTTAGCATAGTCTCTGAAGTCCTTCTAATTATAAATCTATGATACTTGTCAAGTAGGACAATCAAATAGAAATTATGATGATGCTGAGGGAGCCTTAAGATAATGTCTCAAAGGCCCTGACCTCTTGAGTTCATGTTGTTGTTGCTGCTGCTGCTATTGCTATTGTTATCAATATGAAGAACTCCTGGTGTGGAAACTCCTATCTTCAACTGCTATAATTATAGAAAACTGCCTTGAGTAATGAAAATTTATAAGTCTTGCCCATGATTATAGAAAAGAAAATGAACCTAAGTGTTTTTAATTCCAAGATGAGCCAGCCTCTTATCCACTATACTGTTTACATGCTATTTCCCTCTGTTTTTAATCAAATTAGTAAATTAATTAGTCTGATGAAATTAAGTGTTAATGGAATGTTAAAGCATGGTAAACTGAGGCACTGTCCTTCAATGAAAAGAGCCCCAGATTAGGAATCAAAAAAATCTATATTCTCCTTCCACAGTTGCAATTAATTAATAAATAATTAACCAGCTGTGTAACCTTGGACTTCTCTCTGGACCTCATTTTAGTTATCTGTAAGATAAAACAGTAGGAATCAAAGGTGAAGAACATGAAACATCCCCATATACATGGTGCCTACAGCACACTGGAGTGTGGTCTGAATAAATTTAGAATGTAATTGAGAAATACTTTAAAAATTAAAAATATCACAAAGCAAGATAATGTTCATGCAATTTTTGAGGTCAAAATATGCCCCCCCCATATAGTTTGCTATTCACTGCTTAATTGAATTGGTTTGGGGTTGAGAGGAAAATGCCTGTGTATAAATGTATATGTGTGTGAGAGAGAGGGAAAGAGACAAAGACAGAGACAACTACATACACACATATAAACACAAAGAAAAATAATGGCATTTTCATTTAATGGCCCCCATTTTTATTTGAGTTTGAAATCACTGGGATAGATTATCTTTAAGGCCCCTTCCAGTCCTAAAACTCTATAGTTCCATGAGAAAATATGAGTAGTAGAATCCTTTAAGGAGAGCATGAATGGGTCCCAATAGCAATATAAATCATGAAAAATGAATTTTACAGATCTTCCAGTTCTATGTTTCAAATGAAATTAAAAGAGAAATGAATTTTTAGTGTTCAATTTAGGA